>NW_006256829.1:9154547-9489518 GCF_000478725.1 Eutrema salsugineum
ACAATAAATACGCTGGATTATCCCAAAAAATGAAATGGCTTTTTCAGAAGTCGTTGCCATATCACAAAGTGCAAGATTAAGGCTGTGACAACCACATGGTGTATAAAATGCACGTGGATTAACATCAAGGAATCTCTTTTGTACTCCTTTATGTTTTCCCTTCAAATTGGACCCATTATCATATCCTTGTCCCCGCACATCATCAATATTCAAATCAAGAGCAACCAACACTTTCTGAATCTCACGAAAAAGGCCTTCACCAGATGTATCATCAACTATCAAGAATCTGAGAAAAAATTCTTCTATCTGAGCTACAGTTGTTGAAACATCAACACACTGAAGAATAAGAGTCATCTGTTCATGGTGACTAATGTCTGGAGTACAATCAACAATGATAGAAAAAAATTTCGCGCTTTGAATCTTTTTTATGATCATACCTTTGATCTCACCAGCTATCATTGCTATCAACTCATTCTGAATTCTATTGCTGAGATAATGATAGCGAGATTCTCCATCTTCAAAACGTCGAACATGTTCTCTCATTACTGGATCCCACTCAGCCATCGAATCAATGAAACTCAAGAAATTTCCGTTGCCATCTACTCCTAACTTTTTGTTTGACCCACGAAATGCTAAATTTTGTTTAGCAAGTGTTTTTACTAACGAAAAAATTCTAATCATCACATATTTCCAATGATTCCTCTCTTTGTAGAGTTCTTGTTGCACATGCTTATCAATTGTTTGGTTTTTCTGCAGCCTCGATTTAAATTCCATCCACAGGCTCATGCATTTGATATGTTCACGACTAGTCTCGTGGTGTCTAAGTCTTTCTAAAATGTTTTTCCAATCATTGAATCCCTTAGTTGCCATGTGACTATGATTTTGGTCTCGGGTGAACAATTTACAACAAAAACAGAAGATTTTATCTAAGGTTTTTGAATAAACGAGCCAACGCATGTCCTGCTTTTTCCCATTATTCAAAGTTCTTATATAGTACGAATGAGAGAAGTGTCGACCACTAGCCTTCTGCTTTGGAAAAATAAAATCAATTGTGTCTTGCAGCAGGACCTTTTTCAACCATGACAATTCTGAATCCAGACTCAATTTTTCCCCAGTTTCCAGGATCATAAATATCTAAAATCCTTTGATTCTCTGCAAATTCAGCATTCTCTGAATCTAAATTCATATTCTCGTGATCATTCACATCTTCATTCTCTTCTTCACCGGGATCTTCATCCTCTTCTATGTCAATATTCTCATCTTCTCTATTAACATTCTCAGCATCTTGTTTATTCTCATCTCCCATTAGATCATCAAACTCATCATCAATTCTCACAGATTCATTAGGGTTTCTAGTTGAAGGTTTTATAAGAAACTTGTGAATGGAACCTTGCACTGATCTCAAATATGCTTCGTCTTTCTTTTTTTTTTGCCTCTTTTTTGCTCCACTTGGATACGTTTTTGGAGGCATCTTTTCTAAAATCAAAGATGAAAATAAACAATATAACAAATCAACATTCTCATAGAAAAATATATAGAACAAATATTTGAAACAAAAGAATAAAAAAGGTGAAGTAAAGATGTCTCTGAAATTTTGAAGAAGTTTAAAACACCCTAATCTTGCGGTTTAAACCTAGCTTGATTTACAAGCACTTAACGACTTTTAATAAGAATAAAACTCATTAAATATTCATTTATTGTCTAAAATTTGTTTTGTTAAAATTAAATAAACTTCTCTCAAGTTGGCTCTGCGAAACTGAAAAAAATCAGATTTGCAGAATTTTTTGGGTTTGCAGAAAAAATGATTTTTCGCCAACTTTCAGCTCTCGTAAAAAACGGAGCTTACCTCGGATTTATGATCTGCAAACTGTTATGGATTCCTTGCAGCAAGATCTTTTCAGAGGTATGAAGATCAGCACTTAGCTCGATCTGAGTTGCTGGCAAACGACTCAGCAAAACCCTCACTCGGACTAATTTTAAACTGATATTGCAAAGGTTTTTATAGAGTTTCACTGCGTTAACTATTTGTGTCTCTCAGAAGAAGGTGGCTAGCCTTTATATAGGGAGGGGGCCGAAATCTTTAAGTCTAGGGTGAAGAAAAAATGACCAAATTACCATTTACTCATATTAAGGATTTTTTTTTTCTTCTCTTGGGCTTTAAGGTTTTGATCTTATTTTAAAATATCATAAGCAAATCTTAATCAATTTCCTAAACTTGTTGGGAGAACGTAATCTTAATTAATTTCCTAAATCTATTATTTTCTTTTTTTATCTATTTCATAATTAATTAACAAAAATAAGAAAACAAACTCACGACCAAGCTTAAAACATTTAACCACCTTATTTGAAAATGGAGGCTCTAAAAAATTTACATATATTGGGGGCTTGAGGCGACGGCCTTTTTCACTACATAGTAAGCACGCCTCTGAATAGTAGTATCAGGATAAATAAAAGAATTGACTTATTATCATGGTAAGTAAAAAAAAAATCAGTTTTTTATAAGTTTGGTTTAAATTCAGGTTCATAGGCATAAAATAAAAGATTAAACAAGAAAAGCTCTAATTTTAGTTTTCCCATCAATTTGTTTTCTTATATTAGATCGATTAGCTGGTTTAGAATAAAAGTAAACGTTTTCACAATCTTTTAAGAAACAAAACAAAAAGTAAACGCTATCAGGTGTTTCGATCATATAATAATTGAAAAAATAAGTTACTTTACACATTTGAGCATCTGTGAGTCTTGTAACCTTGTTTTCCACTGATTGATCAAGATCAATATGTTCCAGCTGCAATAATGGTTGGTTATTGTTATTTTTTTTCCTTATAAATATTGGTTATTAATTATATACAATAGATCGAAGTAAGAAAAGAAACATGTATTTTTAGTTGTTTTAGGTAACGGTTCACTTTATTTGTTTGGCGTTAACGGTTATAACGTTTGCTGCTATCACTTCACGTTTGCATCGCTAACCTAATTTTAGCGGCTTTAAAGGACCCGTTTTCTGTCAGTCGCTTGTCGTTATCTCGTTTCCCTTAATGCCTCTTAAACCCTCCCTCTTCCTTAGAGGGTTCTTTAATTAAATCATTGGATTTGTGTGTTTTCCTAGTTAAACATGCATATCAATTTCATGACTCATGTTTCCAATTATCAATCCAGTAGATGTTTCTCTTAAGCTCTTAATTAACCTGCTTAGTTGTTCACTGAGACTACTAAAGTATAACATAACTACTAAGAAGATATTCACATAAAGTCATGCAATATTTTATGCGAGGTTATTTTAGTGGATTCGACACTATGTAGATGGTTGTTAATTATCTAAAACAGTGTTTCAGTGTTACAATAAATGATTGCTTTAATTATCTAATACAGTGTTTAAGTGTTACAATAAATGATTACTTTATTAAATTCCTTTGTTTATCTTCAAAGTATGATTGAATCGAAGATATTTTTCGAAATCATCCACTGATTAAGCTTAAAAGTAGTAAGGGATACTAATTAAGAAACACACCACCTTAACTTGGGTCCCAACTGATCACCTAACTAACCAACGCAAACTCATAATTACACGTCTCGCTATATTTATATATAGATACACACATAACATTATCTATACGCATAAAATTAGAGTCTCAACATACTCCTAAGTTCTTTAATAGGTTTTTTATTTTAACAAATTTTTTATATTAATTATGGATGTGAATAAAAAATACACATCTAATTAACTCTAGAAAAATAAGTATATACTATTGGTATGTGAATTATTCAAGCTTTGTAAGTGATTTTAGAAACTGTAGAACTAGCTGGTTGTAGAAACTGTGATTGATTTTAAATCTCTTCAACCGCAAAAGTCGCAAAAAAAAATTAAATACGTACTAGAATTAAGTGTGTTTGCTGATTCATCATACATAAACTTCCTTTTATAGAAAAACTTATTTGGTCTTAAAAGTATGGAAGTAGTATTAATTACAAACTTAATTACAGCAGTTAATCCGTTTGGAAGCATCACCTCTATTACTTTACCAAACGGTACAAAAACGATACAAGCAGAGTTATGTACTCACGTCACGACTCCACATAATCATCATTAATGATAACTGATAAACATAAACTGAATTCATTGTTTTTTCTTTTTTTCTAAACTACAATACAAAACACAGAAAATTATTATCTTTAAAAAAAAAAGAAAAGCGAACCAAAAAGAATCTCATACGCAAAATAATAAAAATTGATGATACGTCACACACAATCCACAACGTTAATTCGCTAGCTCTCTTCTATAAATCCCATCGTCACACTTCTCCTCCTCTCACCAAAACATTTTATTTGATTAAAAAAAAAAACTCAAAAACAAAAATTTTCTGCTCTTACTCTCTTTCTTTCTCTCAGTCTAAAAAAATGGAAGGAAGACAGTATTACCCTCCGAGAGAAAACATCGACGGAAATAGAACCACCATGGGAGGACCTCACTCGCCGTGGCATTCACCGGTTCCGTATCTCTTCGGTGGTTTAGCGGCGATGCTTGGTCTCATCGCTTTTGCTCTTCTGATCCTCGCTTGCTCTTACTGGCGTCTCTCCGGTTATCTCGACGGCGAGGAAAATCAGAGCAGAGAGAGAGATCTCGAGGCCGGAGATGGGAAACCCGAAAAGGCGGTGAAGCCTGTAGCTTTGCCGGAGAAATTCTTGGTGATTATGGCCGGAAATGTAAAACCCACTTACTTGGCGACGCCGGCGGAAAAAAGCTGCACTTGTAACGATGATGACGGTGATGATGACGTGGATCGTAGTGATCAGATGGTGAAACAGAGTAGCGAAAGTAACGGTGTGACACATTGAAAAAACAGAGCACGTAAAGAGAAAAACAGAGGATCGTCTTTTGTGAACAGTTCTTTTCAGAAATTGTTTGCATCTGACCCGGTTGCATCGGGAAATCGGGTCGGGTCAGAGCTCACTACATGATGAGATATAATTATCTGAATCTTACGGTGGTGGAAAATTTGGAAACAAAAAAATGGAATTGGGATTGGATTATAAAGAGGTGTTGTATTAACGATGTTATTTAATGATTTTTAATCTCTCAGTTTTGCAATGTTAGGTTTTTTAGTTGTCAGAGTTTGTAATTTATCAGTTTTGTTCCATTTCTAGGTCACGAAGGAAAAATCCGGGAAAAACTGTAAAATATATGAGACTTTGGATGGAAGATAGTGAATATATTTCTAAAAAAAATTAACTACCTGAGACTTTGAATGGAAAATTAGTAAATATATTTCTAAAAAACAAAGTATCTGAGACTTCGAATGATTATATTTCATCCCCAAAAGAAAAAGTGATTAGTATGATGAAAATTGTACTGTTATGGTCAGGTCCAGTTCATGTATTTTACGTGGGATAAATGTGACAAGTGGTTTGAGGGAGAAAGCAAAAGAAAACAAATTGCAGAGGTTCCGGGTCTTCTCCAGGTCAGAAAAGTGAAGGCAGCACCATAGGCACGTGTGGAGGCACGTGTAGAAGATAGTCGGAACTAAATTCTCATAGGTGTCTCTGATGCGGCGAGGTGAAGCAGTTAGGTCAAATCGATGGCCTAAGTGTGTTGATTTATTTCCTTGTAGCATAATTTCTAGTATAAATTAAATTATGAGTAGTATTTCTCAATTTTGAGAGAGTTGTCAACATCCATAGGGTTTTGTTTTTCCTAATGCCAATCTTATCTTCTAGACCTAGCTAGGTTTCTACTTTCAATTACTTTGAAGCTACGGCTTCTTTAAATATACAATCATTTGTATGTTTAAATCACGCTATCTAAATGGATTACCAATACTATAATAGGGAGTCATCATTTACGTTCGTAGATTATTTAAGTTTTGTGATTAACTGTCAAACAGTTGTTGCCAAATCATGCTATTTAAATGGATTACCTATTATCCTTCCTACTACTGTAAATTTCTGAGGGGCTTGTGGTCTAGTGAGTAGTGACTCTAGTGGTTTCATTGCATTTGCGTTTGAAGGTTTTAGGGTTTTATTTCTGTCGGTAGAGAAACTATTAAAAATATTTTTTGATATGCGTCTGTAGTCTAATGATAGAGGCTATAGTTTAGAGGACATGGCATAAACTCGCATCCTTCTCGAATTTATATCATTTGAAACTAACATATATGTGCGTTGTTAGCTGACTTGGTGGGTAAGATGTTTTGACTGTCAGTTTAAAATTAACGAGATTTGTCTCGATCATTTGACTTAGAAAGTTCAATTTGTAAACCATTATTTTTGCAATACAGTTCAATTTGTAAACCATAAAAACATTTAGAAAAAGTTATAAGGAACTATTATTTTTCTGTTGAATATAATTTAACATTAAATTTTTTTTTTTTTAAAAACGAGATTATTTTACAATGTCAAAAATTGAAGGACACATCTCAAACTACCGACCGCTATTCAGATAATCCGGATACGACATACAGTATGTTTATCCCGATTTTAGATGTCAAAAGGTTTCTGGACCATCACAATATATTGGTTATTGGGTCGTGAAACAAAAGTCTGCCGATATTAGGTTTGATTTGGCCCCATTTGTGGTTATATTCACTTTGTTCCCTCACACAAACTTTGGGCCAACATGAATCTAACCGATAATTAATGGGAAAAGGGTCATAAATTCATTAACTATCTTATTTTTACCAAAAAGGAATGTAGCAAACAATAAAATTGTGTTAACCGGGCCGATTTAAACTCCATGATAGTTAATTTTAACATAAATATCTGAAATTTAACTGAAAACAATGAGTCGGACTAGTATTCTAGATTTTCCTTTCTTGTAACATTTTTTATGTCGAACCATAGTTAAAATTACAGTGAACACACTTGAATCTTGGATCTTTAATCTTAGAGAGTTTGCTATCTTGTCTTTGTGTATAAAAGAAAAAAAGAAAAAAATTTCAAAAGCCAAAGAACGATCAGGAGGACGACAGGAAAAACCCACAAAAAAAAAAAAAAACAGAAAAGAATAATAAACAGAATATTATTAGTCTTAAGTCGTTAAATTCATATTCCAGTGTTGTCCGAAGACCCCGAGTTTGCGAGATCAAATGCACGTGTGTGATGTGTACGGGGGTTAGTGTTGTGTAGTATAAGACAAACAAAGCCAAGTATTCTTGGGTGAATAATTGCACATGTAATTATATGATTCAACGTCTTGTTTGTTGATAGTACCTTTTGGTCCATTTCTATTATGACCCTTAAAATCAATTTTAATTGTAGTATCTAATTAATTATTGTGTACTTAATTTCTTCTCAAAGTCTCATTCATTGTAAAAAGTTAAATATATATCTTCCCCCTTTTGGATTGCCATCCAAGGCTCACACTTTTCTCTACCAACCCTTTGAAAACAATATTTCTTTTCATTTCTTTCATACTAACTATGTATTCTTCAGATCATTGATCCTAAACTACCATTTAATCATTCTTTTATATGAATGATAAACAAGATTATAAGATATAATAAGAAAGCAGAGGCGCCAAAGAGCAACAATGGCTTTGAGAGGAAGACTAAATCAAGAACATGAGATGAGACCACTTACAAACAACAACAGAACACATCCTTTTGTCCCTTTGGCCTTTGCTTAGACCACAAATCATCCAACCACATTCACTTCAAATATCATCATTGTCTCTAATCTATCCTTATTTTTATATAATATTTTACAAAGTATAATATTTTATGTTTGTTTAGCTTTAGACTAGCATTTGATTTCCAACAACAGTTTCTGCCTGTGTATGTTTTATTGATACTCAACGAATTTTCGATCGATAGGTTTAGCTGCTAATATCGAGCAAAAACTTATACCTTTTTCCATAAATTTACATATAGTTTTCAGTGACCAACACAATTAATTTCTTTATTACATCTTTAAATAATCCGGCTTTAAAAACAAAAATATTATCAACTAATTATCATATTAAACACATTCATGACTTCGAACGCTGAACTAAAGACGAGCATCACATCGAATTCAAACTCTGAGTTATGAATCTAAATCAGAGTTTTGATAAACCACTAAAAGAATTTTTTTTTTTTTTAACTCTAGCTCTAAACTTTAACTTTTGATGCTTGAGTAACATTATGCCAAAATAATATACAGATAACTGGATTTGAATATCATAGGCCATAATTAATGGCGCTTTATGCTTCTTCGTCAAGACTCATACACACAGCTAATGATTATCTCATGCAATGATCATCCCTTTTCCACACTCTTTATTAATCTCGAAACGTCTCTCTTCTTCTTACTCTATCTATCAGAAACAAAACAAAAACACTTATCTTCTTCTTCAAACTGTATAGAATCATTGTGTTCTAAAAATTGCCGACCTTAATTAGAGTGAGACAAAAGAACAAAGTGCCAATGCAAATGATATCTTCTTCAGAAGAAGGTAGTATTAGTAACAAGATACTTGTGGCGATCTCGTTGGACCCCGACGAGAGCCAAAATGTTCTGTCTTGGGCCATCAATATTCTTGCTAAACCAAGTGACACTGTTGTTGCTCTTCATCTTCTTGGTTAGGATAAATATATACCTAATTTTCTCTGTTTCTTTTTTTCCGTAGTTGATCATATGAATAATTAGGAAATTAAAACGTTGTTGTTGCAGTGGGTGAGGAGCCGAGAAAGCTACCCATGAAGAAGAAGAAGAGAACTCAAATTCGTTGTGCCAAAGCACATGTTATCTCCATGCTTGGCGAGTTCGCTTACACTTGTTGCCAGAACCAAGTACGACCATTTTCCCCCTTTTTTTTCTTTCTAATTTGGTCTAAAGTACATTTAAAACCGATGTTAAAAATGTGACATTATAAACCGAACTAAACCGGACTTTGGGTAATCTTAACGAGAGAAACGTAATGAATTTCAGAGTTTTCAGTGAGGATAATTCCTACTCATTCAGCGTGAAACTCACCAAAAAAAAAAAAAAACTAACAAAAATAAATCAATTATGATTTTTCTACATCCATGAGAATTGATTTTTCTGAATCCATAAAGATTGAAACTTCGACTCTTTTTGATAAGAGAATTGTTCAAATAAAGCCGATCAAAAACCTGAACACGATGTAAATTTGTAATTTGACTTATTGAACTTTTCGAAGGAATTAGTGTTAATGGTGATACTAAGCCCATCTAAAACCCAGCAAATGCGTTATTTTCTTTTCCCAAAAAACACTTTATTTTCTATGAGAACTAAAAAAAAAAGAAATCGATTCTTTCACACACGTGTGGTGTACAAAGGTAAAGTGGGAATGAAGAATTGCAGGCGCACCAATAACAAATCGAGGTCACGCGCGTGAATTCTCAGGACCGTTGGCATCGAAACAGAGGAAAACGCGCGTGCTCTCAGCTCACACACAGAAATACATACTGTTATCACAATATATTAGGCTTATAATATGTTCCCTAAAAAGTAAATAATCACAATTATTGGTATAATTTAAATTTGTTTTTCCAACTTAATAGGTGAATTTGGAAGCCAAAGTAGGGTTTAGCTCAAACATTGGAAGAGGACTAATCGATGAAGTCAAGTCGATTTCTGCTCACTATCTTGTTCTTTCCCGACCAACAACTCACGTATTCAGGTAATTAATAACCGGACATTTTCCAGCTCGTTTAAAAAAATTTATGACCCAATTCATAATCCTTGTGTGTTTCCCTCATGTAGAATATGGAATGAGATCACACGATATGTCTCCGACTTTGCTCCATCAAGTTGCTCTGTTGTTTTAGTTGGAAATCAAAGAAAACCGCATAGAGATTGCTACTCTGCCTCAACGATTTCTCGAGGTTAGATCATAAGAATATTCCATTTATGTTTGCTACTAAGATTTATTAGCGGATTCAACTAACAAACAAAGATGTTCTTTCTATAGACATAAAGAGTGAGAAGTATTCACCGCGCAGCATATTAAACACTCTATCGAGAGATTCAATTAGCTCTTCAGGTGATGATGCTTCAAGTTTCAACGGTTCAATGGTTTCTTCCAGCTCCGCTTCGCCTTCAGAAATACTCAAACATAAGCCAATGTCTCCATACAGATTCATATCTTCTCTTATCATGAACTCTCCTTTGAGGAAATGGAGAAGAAACGAGACCAAAAACAACCCCAAACCTCAACCTCTAATTCAATGCTTTACTTACAACGAGATCTCTAAAGCCACAAATGATTTTCATCAAGGTACGTAAGCATATTAGATTATTAGAGAGACCAAAAGTTTAAAACTTTGGTTCAAATGCATTAACCCAAGAAAAAAATGATTGAAACTTTTCTTAAAGAATTATCTAAGTTTTTTTGGTTGAATTTCAGATAACATAGTAGGCATAGGAGGGTACTCTGAAGTGTATAGAGGAGATCTATGGGATGGAAGAAGAATCGCAGTGAAGAGACTAACGAAAGAGAGTGGTGACATGAACAAGGAGAAAGAGTTTCTTACGGAATTAGGCATCATAAGTCATGTCTCTCATCCCAACACAGCTCACCTCTTAGGTTGTTGTGTTGAGAAAGGTCTCTATCTTGTCTTCAGATTCTCTGAGAACGGAAACTTGTACTCCGCGTTACACGGTAACCTAACTTATGACTCTGATGTTTTCGTTATATTACAATCCTGTTATAAAGACAATACACAGTTTTAACAATAGATTTGGTTTTGGAATGCTGGAAATAAAATCGGAACAGATAAAGATAACGGGTTGTTAGATTGGCCTATACGGTACAAGATTGCGATTGGAGTTGCTCGAGGGCTTCATTATCTTCACACACGCTGCAGCCATCGAATCATTCACCGTGATATCAAATCTTCCAACGTTTTACTTGGACCTGATTACGAACCGCAGGTGAGCTTTCTTGTCCTAAAAGCAATTCGGATTCGGTCTATATATATATGTGTGTGTGTGTGAATATTGGATATGATTATGATTGTGCAGATAACTGATTTTGGATTGGCGAAATGGTTGCCTAACAAATGGACTCACCATGCGGTTATACCGGTTGAAGGAACGTTCGGTTATCTAGCACCTGAATCCTTGATGCAAGGAACCGTAGATGAGAAAACTGACATCTATGCATTTGGTATTCTCCTTCTAGAGATCATTAGCGGACGAAGACCGGTTAATCCCTCTCAGAAACACATTCTCTTATGGGTATAATTCTAATCATATACCTACTTTTTCTTGTAAGACACGAAACGAAACCCTCTGGTTGGCTTAGAGATTCCTTGTTGACTTTTTGACCACTAACATGTTTTACTGTCACATGGCCAAATGTTGCCTTTTTCCCTCGACCTAATTTGACTGAATTATTAAGTTTCATACGTTTCCAAGATAAATGAGTGAATTACTTCATATCGTTTTTCTTACATCTCTTCTTGTTTTAGATTATAATTCCTAATATCAACCATTATATATTGATGGAAACAATCTAATGGTAAACAGGCAAAGCCGGCGATGGGATCAGGTAACACAAGAGAGTTGGTTGATCCGAAATTGGAAGATAAGTATGACGAACAACAGATGAACAGGCTTGTCCTTACAGCTTCGCATTGTGTTCAACAATCTCCGATATTACGACCTACCATGACTCAGGTTGGTTACATATTTGATATCAATCGTACTTAATATATTAGAACCAAACGGTCCAGAAACCTCATGGAATCCATTGTGTGTTGTGTACGTAAAGGTATTGGAGTTGCTCACAAATGGGAATGAGGCTGAGATTGCAAAGAGCTGGAGAATGCCTAAGGATATGACTAATGAAGATGAGGATAACGATGAATGGGATGACTATTCTATGATTTTCGGATATGATGTTCCTTTGGATTCTTCCTTTTAATATTTGTTTTTTTTGTTCTTTTTTTTCTTTTAATTTTGTTTTTCTCTAATTTCTAGTATCAACTAGATTTTTTCTTATAGATTTTTTTCGTCTCATTCTTTTGTATCTTTATGAGATTTTACGGGGTTTCATCCATATCAAGATTCACAACTATATAGAAATAAGTTACTATCAAATTTTAAACAAAGACTGTTTAGTTTATTTGCCTCTTAAGAAGATAAAAATAGCATGCATGAGACACAAAACTAAAACATAGTATACAATATATTGTTTTCAGTTTTGAGAAAGAACTAAGACACTATTTCTCCAATACTTATGGTTTGAATTTTTAAGAATTAAGTGTTCTATAAACTCAATGAACAGAGCTAGCCCAAACAAACCTCAACATCTTTCTTTTAGATAAAGAAAATGTTTATTGTATTACATATATTATGCAGAACTGATATTATGTGTGTGTGTGTGTGAGTTGAATAAGATAGATGAATTTGTCGTTACCGAATAAAAATATTTTATAAAAACAAAGCAGTAGCACTTTACTCCAATAAGAAAAGAAAGCAATAGTATGGATCTAAATGGTGACAGTTTTTCTGGTGAATTTGTAATAGCATATACTATTCAAGAAGAAAAGAAAGCAAAAGTCTGGATATAAATGGTGACATATTTTGGGTGGGATTTGTAATAACATATCTAATAATGGGAAATATCAAATATCGATACATCAATTGAGGTTTACTAAAAATATTTTGGCGTTGAAGCCAAAAAATAAGAGTTTGTTTTTTTTTCTTGTCCTGACCTCCATATATCTAGTAAATTCTATAAAAAAAAATCAGCTAGACAATGTAAGAACAAGTAAGCCATGGCTTGTCGTTACTTCTTTTTGTTAGCTTTCTATTTTTTCGCATTTACAATGTTTTATCAAGTGGAAAATGGGAACTGTTAGGATAGGGATTAAGGCCCGCATCGTTGTGATCCAGTGGTAAAGAAGGGTTGTTTGGGGTGTTGCACCACTTCATCCAGGTTCGATTCTCCTTGAAAACAAAAAATATAATTATGTGAGAAGTCTGGGTTTGGGCCAAAGACCCAAGTAGTTTGCCTGATAGTTCAGTAACAGGCGATCTGTTTACCTCCTGACATTAGTCGAAAGGCATTTCAAACTCGGGACAAGTAGTGTGGTGGTCCAATTGGATTTTATGGATCTCATGGTCCGTTGACTCGAGTTCGCTCGAAGCTCATGGTGTCCGTTGAATCGTTAAACTAGGGAGAAGTCCACACTATAGCATTTCGGTACGTTCCTACCGGAGCCGACCGGATCAGCTGATAGGGTTTATAAAAAAAAGGATAGGGATTAAGTTGCAGAAGTGGACCACGAAAGAAGCCCTTGGGCCGGCGATGCACGTGGTTAGGGTGTGGTCGGACCCTCCACTTGTCCCCTCTTCGACCCAGTCCATTTCGGACCCACTTTGGGCCACCAGGTCCCACTTTCAAGGAGCCAACAAATAACCTCCCGATTTATTGTTTGTTTCACGTTTCAACTGTTAAGAAGTTTTTTCCCTTTAAATGTGACAATATGTCTCTTTAATCTTTTATCTTTATAACCTCCTTTTTTATAACATTGGTAGGATTTTACATAATATAGATCGCTTGGTTTGACAAAAAGATGGTTTCCAAAACTCACGACTCACGAGTCATGATTATAAAGGTATTATTACTTATATATAAGCGATCAATTATTAAGACTGGTTAAATTATCAACAAAAGTTAAAATGATGATCTGGAAAACTGTAGATCGTGGTCGTGGAAACCGAGAACGTGGAAAACGTAGTGGACTTAGTTAAGTTCTCTTTCAACCAAATCATTCAAGCCAATGGAAGTGGAAGTCTCGATTGTATCTGGTTCATCTAATGAACCTTAAGCTTCATTTCACTTTGTAATCTTTTTCTCAAAACTGTATGATCCAGTGTCATGGTTTATCTTACATAATCCACATTTTGAAAATCTAGACAAAATAAATAAATCTATCGCATAAAACTTTTCATATATCTTAAGGTAAGAACAAATTATATGTAAAAGTAATCAAATCGCATTTAATGAGAAATTATATAAGTTATAATATCTAGAAGATAAAAATAGAGATTAGATTCCTTTGATTCTTTTTTTTTTCTACTAAAAACAAGAAAAGGATGAAGTTTTCTTTTTGAAATAAGGTGTAAGGAATGGAAACGGGCTCAAATACAAAATTATTAGGGGTCACTTAATGAGATTTGTTGTAAGGAAGAAACTAATAATTTTAGCTAACGATATTTGTTGTAATAAGGAAGAAATGACCCCTAATTTATAAGTAGGTCCGTACGCCCCTGGTGTTAATCCGTTCAATATGTATTCAGGCGGTGTTATTTAACATGTTTCGTTTTAAGTCCAAAGTGTTTTACAAAAATAAACAATTTAAAATAGCTACAATGAAATCTGCATTAACACGTGAGTTAGACGCGTTACCATGCAAACTTAATTAGAAATGTGTTAACAAATTTATTGAAATTAATAAGACTAATAATCATATGACTAATATGCAATAGACAATTAGTTTGGTATAATTCACCTAACGAGCTTAATTTGAGGTTAATCGAGAGAAAACCACCACACTTACCCAAATTATCCGTGACACTCAACATCGAACTTTTAATTATTTGTTTTTTGTTTAATAAATCAAAACTTTAGTTCTATGTATTGTCAGAACTTTGCTTTAATGCGCTATTATTAACGTTGTTATGATTGTATATATGTGGCCCCAAAGCCAAAGCATTCGTAGCCACTATTTGCAAATCTTAAGCTACCTTCCAAACAAATATCATGCCTAAGTTGCCCCTTGCATCAAGGTCTCTAAAACCCACTTGGACGGCAGAGGTCTCATTCACCTATTGCAATCCAAAATTATTGATCATGGGTATTTACAATTTCACGAAACTTGATATAGATCTCATAAGAAGTTACTAGCTTCCTATAAAACTGTAGATTATTATAGGGTTTGAGTGAATTGTGTGCATGAGTTTAGAAAATTATGTTTTTTTTTGTTAGTTGATTATGGACATATTTAGCAGAATAAGTTGCTATTTTTGTAACATATTTTAATGTATAAAAAATCTTAAACTCATCGCAAAGAAGCAGTCATGTAACCAAAACATGTAATGACAGCGTCTTTGCATATTGTAACTTGCAATTTTGTGATGTAACATATCAGTTAAAAAAAAAATTTGCGATGTGAACATTTTATCACTATTAGTTATCTAACAAATGAAGCTTTTATACACACAACAAATACAGTTATCAATGATGATTATGACACGACAGATACGAGTAATTAACAAATAGTATATACTCAGATAAATTTTCAAATTTTATGCATGGTTGGATGAATGATAAAAGGTGGCAAATTCACTGAAAAAATCGACTACTCCGCGAATCAAATATCTAATGACTATTGGAGATACTATAAATCAATAAATCACTGATGACTTACGACAAAACATCATAGTTCCAAATTGACTTTGACTTTATCTGACAACAATAATCACGTTCCTGCATTGGAGATAAAGATTGGCTCTACAGAAACCCAAAAGGCAAAGTTTATGAAGTTTCGGACAAAACCATTAATTGCATTCTTCCTACTTTTCCTCCGACTTCCCGAAAAAAGTTAGAGCCTATTATCATCAATCTGCGAAAGTTCCAGATATATTGGAATATACAATAACAATATTACATACATACACGACTCTTAAAACAATCTAACAGGGAGAAAAAATATAATAATATCTCAACAGTAGATTGGATAGTCCGTTTCAATATATACGTATGTTTTACTTCTTAAAATTTTATTTTTTAACTCCCAAAGTTGCTGCCGGTGCATGAAGGGAAAAGTACAAGTCTTATTGACCTAAAAAATTCCCGCTATCTTTATTTTCATATCGTTTGTTTAGATAAAATAGCAAGGATTTGAGGCTCAAAATAATTAAAAAAGCTAAACTCCACCTAATCTCCGTCAACAAATATAGAGACCAGACAACATCAGCCAATAGAAAATATATAATTACCAAATTATATGAGTTTATATCATTTTGCTAAATAAAAATAAGCATACATAAATAGAAGAAAAAAAAAGTTACAGTGGCAGTGAGAGAGAAAGTAAAACAGGAAAAAAAAAGTAAAAACGGGTGAAGCTGTAGAGAGGATAAGATTGTTTGTCTACGGTAAGACTCACTATAATTATTATACACCAACAGTAAATCAACGGTGAAGTCGGCAGGTGATTCTTTTTAAAAACTTCCACCGTAGATTGGAAATCAGAACGTCGGTACGACACCGTACTGAGCGGCTGATGCGTACACGTGGCTAAGGAAAACGTCGTCGTTTTCGGTCTCTGTTCGTTTCGCGAATCGGCCTTTGATCCTTGGCCGTGACTCTGCATAAGCTTTCCTTGAAGCGTAACGGATCGTCTTCTCGAATCTCCTGTTCTTTCGCTTCTCTCTGTACCTCAGAACCCTAGCCTCCCTATCCATGGAGCTCGCTTGATCTCCGGTTGTCGCCGTCGAACCAGTGATCGTGCTCCGTTTAAACGGAATCGAGATTTCCGAGACGGATGTGTTCCCGTCAGGAACCACACCGTATTCGAGAGACGAAGTCGAAACCTGAAAATTTTTCGAAACCAAAGTCAACATTTTTCTGAATACCCAACAGTTTTGTGATTGAAAGCAGAGGAATTTTGACGGAGGGAGTTTACACTGTGGCTGATTGATTGGGATGGGTAGGTGAAAGCAGAGAGCTTTGATCTGCAGAAATCTATGTCGAAACAATGATCGTTGTTAGTTAATGGGAGAGGCTCTGTTTTGGTCTGAACCGGAACGAGGCTGTCTGCTCCGGCGCTGTTATGCGGCGGCTGATGGTTGAAGGAGTTTGGGTACTCGAAATCGATGAGCCGATCGAAATCGGAAAACATAAAGTCGGAAGATTTCATTTCGGTTCCGATCTCGACTTTAGCCGGTTCGTTAAAGTCGTTAGGGAGCAGCCACGGGCACAAGCCGAGATCTTCGGAGTGACCCATCACCGGAACGGCGCTTAAATCGACGGTGGTCCCTGACCCGAGAACCCCAAACGTCGAAGCTGAGATTTTCGCGACGGCGGTTTCGGCGGAGTCGAAGAAAGACTCGACGGGGACACGTTCATGGCGGCTAGCTAGTGGATTAGCCGAGTGGATATCGGAGTCGCAGGTGACGCATAACGCGGCGGCGTCGGCTTTGCAGGTGACGGCGGCGGGAGCTTGTTCGCAGACTTCGCAGACCCACACGCGCTCGTGGCGCGTGAACGAGTGGATCCTTGTGTCACAAGTGATGCATAAGAAAGCTGAGTCAACTCGGCAGAACACGGTGGCGGCTACTGATTTACAAGCGTCACAGGAACGCGCCGCCGCGCCCCACCCGCCGGAGATTGATTTGATGCTCTTTAAGCCGAATCCCATTAACTTCTCTCTCTACTGTTTTTTTTTCTTTCTTAATTTAAAATTCACAAATCTCTCTTAAGTTTTTGGAAACTAAAGTTTGAGAATGTGTGAGAGTTGGGTATTTGATTTGCTTAGATGATCTGTCATGTCCAGTCAGACAGAAAGAAACTGTATGTATTATCGAATTGTCATTTGACACGTGGAATAATTATATCCACATAAAATATGATTCTAAAGTCGAATTATGGTATGGGTCTTCATATTCTTATTTTTCTAGTTTCCTTACCCATGGAGAAATATGTCTCGTAGAAAAGAAAATTAGGCTGACAATAAACCAGCTAAATATTAAAAAGAATTGGGCTGTATCCTGTATATATTCTTTTTTCTTTTAGATTTAATGTCGGAATGTCTTTAATTCTTAAATATTTTATTTTCTGCTACCACAGCATAATTTTGTGTGATATTTTGAGTAGATTTAATCTATTTTTTAATGTTTTTAATTTGCTGTTTTCTTCTTTAAAGTTATAATAATAGAAAGAATTTCTTTTAACGATCGACACTAGCTTATCGTCTCCTTTGACAAGATTTAGAATTTTTGTGAAATGACTCTTATTATTCTCTCACCAAACTAATTATTAAACAAGGATTTTTTTTTTAATTATAACTTGGAAAATACGGTATGAATGAAATAAGCAAAGCATTTTCGATTCTTGTAGTGAAAGTGTCCAAACCTAGAGTTGTTTTCTTTCGAGCTTGGATTCAACGAAATCAGTTTCAGTTAACCGATTAAACTAGCCATAATTGTATTTTGGTAGTGATAAGTTGACCGTCTTCTTTATCTAGTGATGAGCTGATTGTAATTACCGTTTTAAAAAATGGTTTCAACTGTCCAATTTATGTAAATATTGCATGATACGTATGTTTTCTGATAAATAGCCTTGACAAACAACAATTCAAGTAGTTTATCAAAAGGTTTCAGTTATCTCGGAAATTAAGTAATTCAGTATCTATATATGTAGGAAAAGAAACTGAAAATTATCTTCTTCCCAGCTTTGATCAACTTGAAGAAGTTAATGAAAAATATTTTGTTTGAACAAGAAAGTAAATGAAAAAATATTTGAAGTTATGTTTTCTTATTTTACGAAAAAACGATTATATTAAAAAGATGTTACATATAATCCGAATAAACAGTTTTGAATAATTACAAAAATGTGAATACAAAGGTGTAAAAAAATCAGAAGTTGGAGGTCCATGTTGTGTTCGAAGATATGTCGGATTATTGTTCGATCTTATCGTATGTTGGAAAAAACAAGTCAAAAATTTGTTTCTCCAATTATATCATGGCAAATATTTTCGTTCTGGAAGTCCTTTTAATTTTTTTGGAGAACGTCAATAAGGGTTTTACAATCTCTTTCAAAGATTAACGAACTTGTTCCCATGCTCCATGTTTGTTTGCATTGCTACTAAAAGAATCTTTGTTTCCGCTTCAAGTAGTAAAATTGATGATCCAGTTCAAGAAATGTATACTTATCTTCTTAGAAGGAAAAAATAATTAAACAATTATATTAATAAGTTATGGTTCCGTAGTTGTTGGCTTATGTAGTTGTATGATCGTATTGTGTTTGGATAGGGCCCTTCGTGTAAGGGATATTATTGGAATTTTGAGACTGAGGAAAATGACAGGATGGTCGGCATGATTTAGCGTTCGTTATCTTAGTTTGGCAGTCAGAAACCCAAAAAAAAAAAAAAAAATCTAGTCCGGCATGAAGCAAAATTTGGTTTTTCTTTCTAATTTCAGAAACTTTGACTTCGAGAAATCATAAAATATATATCTTCGCTTTAGACTTCGTTTTACAGTTTTAGTAATGAAGATTCGGTAATATATTGTACTATTATTTCAGCAAGATGTATTTTGTAGTGTGTTATAAAGCAACGTGTTCGACGTTCACTTCATAAGAGACCTATTTTTGCAGGACAACTGTACTATTATTATTCATATATATATATATATGTTTATTTTTTTGAGAAAAGGGTAGGACAACTATTGTTGTATATACATGAGCCCTATATACAATTTGGAAAGAATTGTATATGACATTCACGTTTGAACTAAAGTTAGTTTGAGTTAAAACACTAAATTATGAAAAACACTTATGATATTAATCCATAAACATAAGACTGAGGAGGAGGATCTCAGACCATTTTATCACTTATGATATAAGAATACGTTAACTTTTCTTTATAAAAGTGATTGTATAAATAGTAGTGTACGTGTATGTTTCTTAATATTTTAAGTCTTTGCAGTTAAATATTGGCTTACTTTTTATTTATTTTTTGGTCGAATGGCTATACTTTAATATAACAGTTAGTTAGCAGTATTTTAAATTAAAAAAATATATCTTATAATCTGGTTTTTAAGTCTCACGAAGAATAAACAGTAAAATGGAAATCAGTATACTTTTACAATGTGTTATTTTAAAGCGGTTGCTTACTATATAGTATATTCACACATACCGGTAACAAATTAATATATATATATATTTTTTTTTGGGTTCAAATCTGATAATATATATATATATATACATATTTTAGGTTCAGGTCTGGACCGTCTGGTAACATATATCTAAAATACAAATACTACTAATGCATAGATTTTTATCTGACAGTTCGCTTTATTTTAACAGCCAATGATATATATCTTTATGACATATCTTCCGACATAAGATACACGCAAAAAAGTTCTGCTGTTTTTGGCACTGAATGCACTGTACATTACTCGAATCGACCCCATCCAGATTTTATCGTCAATTTAAAAATCTAACTAGTGGAAGAAATTGTCAGTATTCTCTATTTAAAAATGTATATATAATATATAATGGTTGATATTTTTTTATTTCAACATGATTTTTTAGCAATAGGACTTCTGATATTGTCATTAAAAAAAAGGATTTCTGATACTGGATCAACTCTGAGTCAACAACAATAGGTTCAATGTAAATGTACTGAAAGATATTTGCTATTCAACCACAATTCGAAAATGTATATATTACCTCATCACAATATTAACATAATCTTCAAACAAGTTTTTTAGAAAATATATCGGTTAATTGGTGTTAAAAAAAAAAAAAAAAAAAATATCGGTTTGGCGTTAGTGGTGCGAAAAGGTCAGAATCAACTTAAGCAGGAATGGACTATTACTATTTTTTGTTACAGCAAAGCAGTAATGGAATTATTTAACTTATCACACCCGTCGAATTATATAGTAATGAATGCGGAATTGTCAGAATCAGTGTAGGCAGTACGGAAAAATGTGTTGGATATGTCGTTAGTTACTGGTTTTAATTAAGAAAACTTATATCACTTCCGATCCGGTTTAGAAAACTGAACCGCGTCTTGGCATCAGAACCATTTAACATCGAACAGGTTAATTTTACAGTCCCTAAACCCTTTGATTCAAAACAACGTAACCTTGCGTGTCAGCATGCAGAAAACGTCATGCCTTGCGTCGGCTATTCACGTAATCTACTTATATTATCATTAACCATTTTCACGTTAATTAATTCTGCTTAGATATTACAACTGTTTATATAACAACTTGATTCAATTTTTAACCCAAAAAAACATGTTTCAATAAACCTTTGAATTTAGTCTACAATCCTTATATCTTCTAATATACTAGTATGACATTTTGGCTTTTCAAACTGTTTTCTTTCATAAACTACTTAATAATTAAATGAGCCCATTTTTGCTATGAATGATTATTAGTTTTTGAGACTGTTGACTGTAGCGCAGTCCGGTCGAAATAAATTTTGCTAGTGGTCCACACTCTTAATTGTTAAAAGTTGTTGCTTTAAATTGCGATGGAGTCTAGTTAATCTGATTCCATAAAATATGGACATCTAGTTGTAATTTTTCGTTAGTTATGTACTGTTAAGTCTGTTAGAAGCTTTGGGTTGCTCGAGTGATATGAAGTTCTTACCATATTAATCGATGAAAAAAATACCCGGTGATTTATTATCATCTATTACTATTACATAGATGTTACAGACTTACAGATATTACTACACTTTGCATATTCCTATTTATTACATTCACTATTAAATATCATCATCAAACTTATGATAAAAAAAAAACTCTTATTATCATCATTTTCTTACCACTATCTTTTTAAATGTAGATAACATGGGACTGTGTTTCTATGAGTCTATGAATTTAAGGATTGAAATGGCGGTAACTCATTCAGTCGAGCCAGCTCCGAGTACCGCACTAAAACATAAATAGTAATTAATACTACAATGTTGATATATAATTAAACTAATTATACAAATGCATACATTAATATACTGATTTGAACTGTACATTGAACGTTGACCTAATCACTCACATCACGATGCCTTCATAAACTTGCTAATTATGAGATTCAGCGAAGCAACAATTGAAAAATCACATTTAAAAATTAAGACAAGACTTTCCCTCAAAGGAAAGTCGGTGAGCTGATCTTGCCAGTATAGCAAATAATCCGATACGTGTAAGCATCTTCTGATTTCGAGTAACACGTGTGAGAGTTGGAAGGTCGTGTATTAGACTATTAGTATTAGTCATCAAACTGATAAGTGGTTAGAAAACTCAATTAATCCAATAACATACTCATTTTCAACTTCAGTAGTTTAATCTTATTCTCTTATGTCTTCCTTCATCCTCATATTGTCATTACAAATATAATATTGACGAAAATTATATAGATTATTCATGGACCTAGGTCCAAAGGAAATGGACCTGTGAATTTTTAAAGTAGCAAACCAATTACATTTCTTCAGACTATACTCATAAGTCTCATATAAACTCCTAGAGGATCCACTAAAAAATATAATTACAGAAAATTTCTACACGATTCTCCTTTTGTGTTTCTTATTACGAAAATCTTACATGTATTTTGAAAAAAGAAAATCTGAAAAGAGCTTAATTTGCCGTTTAAACTTAAAACGTATAGACGTGTAGTCACGTGACAAAAATGAAAAGATCACCAAGTTGTAATGCTGTTAGGTGAGAGTGAGCGAACGCAGTTGAAAAAGACAATTATATTAATAATAATCTTTTAGTCAATCCAATTTTATTAGGTGAAAGTGAATCCAATAGATAATGTTCACTTCGTTTCTAAATAATTCTAATATGCAAACTCCACTGCGGAATGATTCAAGTTGGTTTATACAGTGAAATGAAATTTTCTCTGCGTAAAAGTGAATGAATAGTCAAATAAAAAGAGGAACAATTATGGGATATACAAGATAATACTATACTATTACCATTTATGATAATGCGACCTTTCACGAGACTCGACTTTCGGCCACAATCGACAAAAGAAAAGACTTGCTACTTTTTGCCGACCCTTTTTCTAAAAGAAGAAAAAACATGATTCGTCAACAACAAAGTATGAAAATTTCTAGAAATTGGATGATAACAATTGGATTCCATCATTTACATGACGAGAAAAGGCTCAATTATTGTAATTTTTACATCAAGGTCGTCGCAAATTAGAAATGTTATAACAAAGTCTATCACAGCTATTTCATAGCAATAACGGATATCAATTCCGTATACTTTTTTCAACCTATGTTATCTAGGTTTCAAAGATTTTGTGGCCACTTCGAGGTTTTCTTCTCCTTTAAAAGAAATTATTTTCTTTTCAGCCATTATTTTTGCTATAAGATACAAAAGCTGTGTCATATTCCGATGTTATCCTGTATAAGAAAGTTAACGTTGATTTTCAAATTTAAAACCAGTTCGTATCTAGTAATGAATGAATTATGTTAATGTTAGGTAAGAACTCTCTCTATTTCAATATGAATGTTAGCGTTAATCTAAATAATGCTAATTTGAAGAATCTTTTTTTTTTTTTTTTAAAGTACTTGCACACAAGATAAGAAAACAAATTTCAATGAAAGCGTATATCGCTATACAAAATTTGGTTTTATAATACCACTCAGTTGATTAAAAAAAACCACTCTTTTATCTTGTTATAATTTGTTTGAGATCTAATAGAAGAAGTCAAGAAGCATTGTAGTACGACAAAAAGAAGAAACATTGTAGTAGATACAAGTATACAACAACTTTATTTACAAAGAAGGGATCACAAAGATATAGAAAAAAAAGATGGTTTACAAAGAATGGATCACAAAGATATAGATAAAGATGGAACGAATAAGGCTTTGGGCTTTGTCACAGAAACCTTCATTAAATTTCTAGTAAGATCCAAACAGTTTTTCTTATTCGATTTGGGGTAAGAGTGTGAACGCATAGTACATAAACTGAAACTAATTAAAACCAACCTCTCTAAACAGCTTGTTGATTCTTTATTTTTCTGCAGTTTTCAAACTTCTCAAAGATAAGAGGGAAAGCCTTCTTTTTCTTCTACATTGCTGACTGGAAAATCATCTCAGCGAGTTCCTGCAGTGTTTTGTAATATCATTATGAGTTTGTGAGTTTAACGAAACAAAAGCAGAATTATGTTTTTGATAGTAAGAAACTTGTACCTGTTTAGCGGAAGGAACCTTTGGCTCTCCAAACTCTTTAGCCTTCTTCTCAAGATACTCGAAATCTGCTTTTCCTTCTTCTATTTGCTTCCCTATCTCAGAGTCCCAACTTGAATATCTCTTGCGTACCAATTCACTTAGTCTTCCCTCCTTTTAACCAATCACCATCACACACCGACCAAGTTAATCGATAAAGCTACACTCTTTGATTCTTTGAGGAGAAATGGGATAATAACTAACCTCCAAGATCTTGACTGCATTTCTTAGTCCACGAGCGATTGTGTCCATTCCACTAATATGAGCAATGAACAAGTCTTCAACATCTGTACTCTCTCTTCGCCTGTTAAATCAAACATTATAAGCTTCTTTCTGAGTTAAAGTTTGTATGAAACAGCAAAAACACTGGTAATCAAGAAATGCTCTTACAGTTTGGCGTCAAAGTTGAAGCCTCCTGGAGCAATCCCACCCTATTTCATAAAATAGACAAGAGATGAACATATGCTATTATTATGATATTCCATCTGAAACTACTATTGGCGAGAGAATGAGTTTTTGTTTTGCATACATTTCTGATGACACTCATCATAACCATGGTTGCTTCTCCAACATCTGTAAGAAACTGATCTGTATCCCACCCTGATTGAGACAATGAGAGAACGTTGTTCAGTCAGAATCTAGATAAGAGACACTGATAGTCAAGAGAGCTGGAAAAAAACAATTACCAGTTTGAGCATCGCCAGTGTTTGCATCAATGTTCCCAAGTAAACCATTAAGTCTTGCAGTTTCAAGCTCGTGGTGACAGGTGTGCCCAGAAAGCGTGGCGTGGTTACACTCAATGTTGAGTTTAAACTCGTCAATAAGTCCGTATTTCCTCAGGAAGTTGGCAGCTGTTGCAGCATCCCAGTCATACTGGTGCTTGGTGGGTTCTTGAGGCTTCGGCTCGATTAAAAGCGTGCCTGGAGAATACAAGATTATATTGCAATAATTAACATACGACTTATCACAGAACAAGAGGACGCAGAAGAAGACTTACCGTTGAAACCAATCTTCTTCTTGTAAGCAACAGCAGCTTCAAAGAATCTGGCCATATGGTCGAGCTCTCTTCCCATATCAGTGTTCAATAGCGTCTGATAACCTTCACGACCACCCCAGAAAACATAGTTTTCACCGCCCAAGTAATGTGTCACCTCCATGGCTTTCTTAACCTGAGCAGCAGCGTAAGCATATACTCCAACCTCAGAGCTTGTTGCTCCTCCGTGCATGTAACGAGGATGCAAGAACAGCTGAGCTGTTCCCCACAACGGTCGAATCTTGCTTCCCTGCATTTGAAGGGAAATAAGAACCGTTTCCTCAGCACATCAAACTAAAGGTAATGTGGCAACAAGATAGTGTTTCATCAAAATGATACATGAGCCTGTGTTGGAGGACATATGAACTACAGAAGCCATAGTAAGACATGGGAAATTATCACCTTTTGGAGTTCTTTGGCAAGTTCAATAACTTCATCCAAATTTTTGTTAGATTCCTGCAGAAAAAGGAGTAAATATAGGTTACAAGCGCTTGAAAGTACCGTCATGATGTTTTTCGGAAGCTCGAGTTACCTCAAGTGTATTGCCATCAGGGGCTATGTCTCTGTCATGGAAACACCACCAATCAACTCCAAGTTTCTTCAAGAACTCAAAGTTGGCTCTCACTGTATTTTCAGCATCAAACAACATTTAGGAACTCACTCACTCAAGCACAATATCAGAGAAAGAAAAATTTAACTCGGAAATGAAGATAAACAAGCAACATAGAAACAGATCTTTACTTACTTCTTCTCTTAGCCATAGCCACAGAGTTGGTACCATCTTCCCACGGCCAATACTTTGTAGCCGCACCAAATGGGTCACCTCCAGTCCCACGGAAAGTATGCCAAAACGCAACACTGAATCTAAACCAGTCCTGTTCCAAAATTCAAGAGGACAAAAACATAACATCATTAAAACATGGTCAAAATGTTGCAAGAAAGAACAGAAGAAAGTTACATACCTTCATTTTCTTGCCAAGAATCTCCTCTTCAGCGTTATACCACCTGTAAGCAAGTGGGTTCTTGCTCGAAGGCCCCTGGAAAAATTTCGTGGAACAATCAAAAATTCATCTAACTCATGCAATAAATCCCAGCTGAATCACTAGTAACTACTCGAATTTCAGCGATGATCATAAGAAATTTCACAAAAATATGGGTTTTATCGTTACTTACCTCATACTTAATTTGAGGGATTTCAGGGAAGAACTCTCCTTCCCAATCATCAGAACCATCACTGCACTTCCCTCCCAAATCCGCAGGACATGTTGGTGGATCAGCAGACTTCACACGAATCAAATCAAATAAAATTTGAAAGCTCAAGATATGTTTTTACTGATCGCAAGGGAAAAAAAAAACTGAGCTTTTGATAAGTCTTACCACTAGAAATGACGCTGCGTTTAAGCAGAGAAGGAGCAACAAAATCTCTACTTTCTTCATAGTCTGAATCATGAAACTAAAGCAATTCCAAAATCGAAAGATCAAACCCAAAACCCAGTTCTTAGAGTAAAATCGAAATCAACTATCGCTGCAGTGAATAAGGAAAAAACTAAAACCCACCTGGAAAATTTGCTAAGAAATACGAATCGAAGGAATCTATGGGAAACTCAGTTTATGTAACCGAGAACTTTGTAAACTTGGATAAAATAGAAAAGATATATATAAGAATTAGATAAAACAGTGTAATTTTTAGATTAAGTAGGGGTAATTAAGAATTAGTCAGATACTGATGTGACGTAAGCCAGGTTGTTTTTTTTCTGTTTTCCTGTTTTGCCCTTAACATTAATGAAATCGACGGCTGTGATATTATCGGTGAGTTAAAGCGATTGTCCGATACTCTTTATCCGGAAATTACGTCCGAATATCAAGTTCTGACTCAGCAATTCTTCTATTCTATTTTTAGGACATATCTAAAGAGTAAAGAAGATATTGAAATAAGTTAATGCAAGCGCAGCCAATTATCTTTGGATTCAATTTGGTACCAGTATTTGGATATTGGAACAGAAAAACTAAAAATAAAATAGTATATATATATATGAGAAATTGATCTCACCCGTGAGAAATCAAAAATGTCCTACTGTCTCCGTGACTCAGTGATGCAACCGAATACATTAAATGAAGAATATTTATTAGATTTTTTTTTGTTAATTGCATTAGTGAGTTGCAAGACACGTTAGAGTTATTTGGACAGAACATAACAAAAAGGTGTGTAAGATAAGTTTTATATTGGGCCGCTGAAAGGGCCCATTGAAGCCTGATCTGATATAATATTTTTTTATATTTTTTTTCTCAATATATATATATATATATATTTTAAATATTAATAAAAAAACATAATAACAAAGAGAACAAAATAAGTTAATATCTTTAGACCAATCCAAAACAATATCTATCTTCAACCTGAGATATTTAGAGTTTACACCACTTGAAAAGCAAAAATCTTGAAGATATTTTCACCCTATAGTCCAAATATAACTAAACAAAAATTGAGGAACAACCACCATTAACTGGTAGAGCCAATTCTATAATCTGTGTTATAAGCCACCATGTTTAACCATATTTTCATTATACCTGTAACTTATTTTACAGTGCCTATACAAGGTTCGGTCTTGGTTAACACTTAATGGTGGATCGGTGAGTTATTTTATGCAACAGATAATGATCTAAGAGAGTCGATCAAGAGCATTCTCTCTGCATTTTCTTAATTGTACCTAATGATTTGATTACTCATTGATTTATGTTAACGAAGTAAGCAAAGAAACAAGGATGCGCCTTTGCTTATGTGTTAGTCACCAGCGTTTTTAAAACCAGACAGACCCGGTGGTTGGACCGGGTTCAACTACGGCTACGACTACCAACAAAAGGATAACTAGTTTTTGGCAGAAGAAGGTGATTTAATAATATAACAGAGTTGTAGAATTGCATCAAACTGCATAACCCAAGATTGTAAATTCCACCAAGACAAGAGAAAAAAAAAACTCAGTCTATGAAATGCTCATAAAAGATATTACCAGGACCATCATCGAATTCTGATAGATTACTCGTTTCTCTTTGCTTCCTTCTCCTTCTTCTCCGCTTCCAAATCTTGAAACGCCTTAGCAATGGCCGCAACCTCAGCAGGCAGAAGGGGCTCCTCCTCCACCTCTGTTTGGAACTTGCTCAAGGCCTTAGCAATGGCTGTAGCCTCACCAGCCAAAACGGCCTCCTTCTCGGCTTGAAGCTCGCTTATCATCCTCGCAACCACTCGAGCCTTGGCCAGAAATAATGGGCGCATAGTAGACAGGGTTATCAAACATACAAGTCATGAACTTCATTCTGAGCTCGCTGCATTTCGGTGCGTTGTTACTCTCTTCTTCTTCTTCTTCAGCTTCGGCTTCATCATCCACGCACTTCGTCAATGCTATCCATGATTCCTTGCACACACCTTCCTTTATGTACTTGCATGCACGGCACTCTCCACTCTCTTCCTCTTCTGCTTCCGCTTCCTTTGTTTCAAAATCTTCTTCGACTAGGGTTTTAGATTCGTTCACATCTCGCGAAATATGCGAAGAATCTCCCTGATTTGCCGACGGGTTCTCTTCTTCGCTTTTAGCAATCATGCTCACAGAATTCGCACTTCTCATTGATCGAAGTCTTGATTTTTTTTTTCTCACTCCAAAAACCCCTAAAATCGTAGATGCTCTTCTTCTTCTCTCTTAATAAAAAGGATACGCCTTTGAGAAAAAGTTCCATTTTTTTCCTAAATGAACAGGATTTGCCAAATTCCACAAATGGTAACTCTGAAAATCGACTACGACTAAAGAGAAAAACCAATCAAATGTTTACCTTTTTATTGATTGGGACCGAATTTGAATAGCAGATATTCTGGGTTTTAGATCAGTCCAATTCAAAAAAATCGATCAGGCTGGGTTTGATCGGCGACGATGGAGAGACACGTCGAGAAGAAGCAGAACAGAGATTCGGTGGTCTTGATCAGCATCGGAAAAGTGATCGTGGCGACTATGATTCTACAGACGCCGAATAAAACTTTGTTTTCCCAATCCAAAACCACCAAATGCGCATTATCCTCTCCCAAAGAAGAACGCTCGCATCTGTCTGGTCCTCTCGGGCATGGAAATGGCGTCTCTCATCCGATTTCATTTCCTCAATGAAGGTACGAATAACCAAAGATTTAAGTTTTGTGAAATTGAATAACCAACTTTGGTTAAGATTTTCACATGAATTAAGTGAAAAGACTCTTTTTAACTGAAAAGTATCCTTTTTACTTATTTGGAGTACTACCAAACATGCAAAGCGTCACTATTATTACTTGTTGAAATGAAATACGACTAATTGATTTCGTAGAGATATGGAATATCGAAATTTATTTGGAACGAATAGTTAATATATTTAATTGTTTCTGTAGCAAAATTATCACATAATCTAAAATCTTATTTTATGTATAGATTTTCTTTTAAAAAAAAATAATTCACTCTTCAATTATACTCCTTCCGTTTCATAAAGAGTGTCGTTTTGACACTCTTTTTTTTGTTTTAAAAAGAATGTCGTTATAGAATTTCAATGTAATTTTTAACATAAAATACCATTTTTAACCTCAATAAATTCAGAAAATTAATTATAAATATAATTTTAAGAGTCATTTTCTGCAAATTAATAAAGATATAAAAGATATTTTATCTTATTTCTTAATTTGTGTGAAGAATATGAAACGGAGGGATTACCTTTTTCTTAGAATACCACTATATACTTTTACATGTCTATATTTTTTGTCGGCACATATATATATATATAAATATCTTGAAGTTGAGATCTTTTGAATTATTGGAAAATTAATATCTTGGGAATCTGTACTTTTTTTTTCTTTTTCGAAATAAATAAAGCCAAATGTAATCCCACTTGTGGAAAAAAAAATCGTCACAAAAATGAAAAAGAAAAAAGCAGACAAAAAATTTTCTGTCGTGATTGGGATGATAAAATTTCGTTTTCTT
This sequence comes from Eutrema salsugineum, assembly GCF_000478725.1. Lineage (NCBI taxonomy): Eukaryota > Viridiplantae > Streptophyta > Magnoliopsida > Brassicales > Brassicaceae > Eutrema > Eutrema salsugineum. The sequence continues at coordinate 9,184,483 of NW_006256829.1, forward strand.
TTTAAACGTAATGATTAAAAACACTAGGAAAAATACAATTTTTTGGTCCCAACAATGATAATTTAATGAAGATAGAAAATAAAAGGATATTATCGAAAATTAGATCCTCCGACCAATTGAGAAACAGATATCTATCTTTTAATTTTCTAAATTTAAAGGAGGGGGGAAAGAAAAGACTAAAAGCAACAATGAGTTAATGACAGTCCAATCCACGTAGCTACCAGCTTGTAGAACTGTGAAGATATATCCACACAAAAAACCGTTGTTTATTATCATTTTGTTGAGAAGAGACGCTAAAAAGGATGATGACACATTCTCATTTCTCAATCCTCAATTCTCACCACGAGGGTCACGAGCTACGAGTCATTCTTCATTCACGGAGCCAATCGGTCAAAAACAACTCACTAACAATATCTTCTATTACTTTCAAAAAACGATCAATATCATCTAAAAGTCAAACTTTTGATCCCACAAAGAGAATTTAAAAACTCTTAATACAGCCTCATTGGTTTACTTAACTTTCCTTTCCCTTCAAAGATCATTTGACATCTTCTTCTTCTTCTTCTTCTTCTTTTTCCCTCTTTTTCTCTTTCTCTGTCTCAGTGATGGGTTTGTTTGGGACGAAGAAGATTGGTAAATATGAGATAGGAAGGACAATCGGAGAAGGGAATTTCGCAAAAGTGAAACTTGGTTACGACACGACCAATGGTACCTACGTAGCTGTCAAAATCATAGACAAGGCTCTGGTTATCCAAAAGGGTCTAGAGTCTCAAGTCCAGAGAGAGATACGGACGATGAAGCTTCTTAACCATCCCAACATCGTACAGATACACGAGGTTTTGTGTCTCTGACTCTGTCTCCTCATACTCAAATTTATCAAGTTTTCTTGTTCTTTGACTCTTGAGTGAAATTCTTTTAACTTCAGGTGATTGGGACCAAGACAAAGATCTGTATTGTGATGGAATACGTTGCAGGTGGTCAGCTTTCAGACAAACTTGGAAGACATAAGATGAAAGAATCAGATGCCAGAAAGCTTTTCCAGCAATTGATTGATGCTGTTGATTATTGTCATAACAGAGGAGTTTATCACAGAGATCTTAAGGCAAGAGAAGAAATAATAACCTTTTAACTTTGTGCAGATCCTCTGTTTTTTTTCTCCTGGTTAATTTTGTTGATAATCTGATCTTGCTTTTTGCAGCCACAAAACTTGCTATTAGATTCAAAGGGCAATCTCAAAGTTTCTGACTTTGGACTAAGTGCAGTGCCTAAGGTAACACTTTCTAATTCTAACCATTTAACTTTCTATTTACTAACCAAATAATTCCCTTTGAAACAGTCAAGTCCTAAATAAGATTTTGGTTATTTAATTCAGTCAGGTGATATGCTCTCAACAGCTTGTGGGTCTCCATGTTATATAGCACCAGAGGTAATACAAAAATGACTTCTCATAGTGTTCCTAAATCTCTACATCTGCAGAAGCTGATCTTGTTAATGGAAACAGCTGATTATGAACAAAGGGTACTCAGGAGCAGCAGTGGATGTATGGTCTTGTGGAGTAATTTTATTTGAGTTGCTTGCTGGTTATCCACCTTTCGATGATCATACGCTTGCGGTTTTGTATAAGAAGATACTCAGAGCAGATTACACTTTCCCACAGGGATTCAGTAGAGAGCAAAAGAAGCTGATCTTTAACATTCTTGACCCAAATCCTCAGAGGGTAAATAACAAGACAGAATCTGCATATATACACATTCATCATTTTCAGTCCCAAATTGAGTAATAATGTTTGAAAACATTTGGATGCAGCGAATGACATTAGCTGAGATAATCATCCAAGATTCTTGGTTTAAGATAGGTTATGTACCTGCTTATCAGCAAGTGTCAGACTCAATCAAGGCAAGTTGATTCACTAGATGTCTGAAATGTTCACAGCTTTGAGTATAACACACTTCTCAAATCTATATTTAACTTATCTAAATTCGATCTTGCAGGAAAATGTTGCGGAAATAAATGCAGCAACCGCGTCTTCAAATTTCATAAATGCTTTTCAGATAATAGCAATGTCTAGTGATCTAGATTTGTCAGGTCTCTTCGAAGAACATGTAAAAGATTCGGAAACCTTTTTTTTTTAAATCAGTAACTCAGCTAACGAAGACATACTAATGCTTGAAACTTTTCCTTATTTATTATCTCTCCAGGATGATAAGAGATATAAAACAATGATTGGGTCCAAAAACACAGCACAAGAAACAATCAAGAAGATTGAAGCTGCAGCAACTGGTGTTAGTTTATCAGTTGAAAGAATAAAGCACTTCAAGGTAAACTATTAGTTAGTTTTCTGCAGATTCTCTATGGATCATTAAGTCTAGATAAAAATCTCATAAATGCATCATCTTCTGTTGTTAAATAACCAGGTTAAGATTCAGCCGAAAGAGATAAGACCAAGATCTTCCTATGACTTATTATCGGCAGAGGTGATTGAGGTGACTCCAACCAATTGTGTAATAGAAATATCAAAATCCGCAGGCGAGTTAAGACTATACATGGAGGTAAACTGAACAGTAGTTACTAAACCCATTCAAAAATGACCTTTATAGACTCATCTGATGATATGAGATGCCTTTTGTCTCTTGACAGTTTTGCCAGAGTTTATCCAGCTTGCTTACCGCGGAAGTAAGCTAGGTGCAAAAGATTCTCAAGTAAAATGATGTGACAGATGATGAACAGAGGAAGCAAATAAAGCATATTTTGCAGATTTTTGAAGTTCCATGCACTGAAAGAAGACAATGAAGAGAAGGGATCCTAAAAATAATTAATGTCTTGTGATCCCAAAGGGTTTTTATACAGGGTGTAAAGTGACGGATTTTTTCTAAGCAAATTTTGAACAAAAAAAAAAAATTGATTTTAAGAAAGAAAATAAAATAAAGCAGGCTAACTCTTTCACATAACCCGGGGTGTTCATTATGACTTAAATAAGTATATAGAAATTAGTAATTCATCTTGTTTTTGTCCATGGAAGTTGTCTTTATATAGGTTGTGGTGCAAAAAAAGAAAAAAAAATTTCAAATGGTGTTTGTAAGAACTCTTTTGATTTGGTGTGCCATTGGTTTCCGTTCATTCACCCACTCTTTTTTTTTCTTCTATATTTCCATTTTGAGCTTACTTACTTGTGCCACACTAGTTTATGCACAGTGAGAGAAACAGAGGCTTTATTGAGCTATGCTGCTCAATAATCGTCACATACATTTCTCCCTCAATAAAATCACGGGAATCCTTGAAAATATGTATGTGAATGTGATTGCTCATTACTCTATAAAAAGAGTCTCTTTGCTCTAAAAGACACTCATAAAGAAAACACTCTTGAACTAAGAAAAGGAGAAAATATGTCGACTGTCGTCCGAAAATGAGAGAGTGAGAGGTGTCAAAAGTTGGAGAAGCTGTTTTTGATATGATGAATCTCAACAGTATTAAGCCACATTACAAGAAGCCGGATGAGGAAACAGCGGTTAAAAATGAGAAGGAGAAGTCAAGTTGTTTCTTAACTATATTAAATAATGATGTAGTGAATAGATTTAAATCAAAATGAAAATACAGTACTCGAAATAAAGTATTGGTACTTTCTCGATCTTAATATTATATACTAATGTGTTAGTTACATTTTTTCCATACCTCGTTTTAAAAAGTAGATTTATCAAACTAAAACATTTTTTATTACTTTGTCAAAAACGTAAGATATGAATATATAATTGTCTTATAAGTTACATGCATCTTACTTGTTACACATGCATAAAAACATATTATATTGCTTAATTTTTGCTCATAACATTTTTTTTTGGCCCATTTCTAGTTGTTTTACGACATATTATATTGCTTAATTTTTGCTCATAAGCCACTTATCGTATTTAATAGAGTAATTGCACAGAATGCCAACGAAAACTTATAAAATTAATTTACATAAATTTTATGATGTATACTTATCTCTCTGTTTATCACTAAAAAACCAACAAACTCCTACACCAATTTTGTGCATAACTACAAGTTTGGAACCCACAAAAACTTGTGTGTGTCAGATTTACAGACAACAATATCTAAAGTGTAAATTTCTTTCTTTTTTTGTGAATTATGATCGGGGGAGTAAATTAGATTTAGTGTTGCTTAAAACTTTGTCGTTATCTGTTATCTCAGTTAGTCTCTCTCATCCAAAATACAAAACAATCATTGTTACCTTCAACATTTCGTTAACAGAGTTCGCTAATAACATTATATACAAAGGTTGTAATTAATTTTAGATAATCATCCATTTGTTGTTTTAATTCACAGTTAACATTTACAGTTAGCTCGTTATCCAAGTTATCTGTTAACATCGGAAAAACAGTTCATTTTATCTTCAATACAAAACATTTTCAGACCTCATTACATACACTTTATAAATAATTTATTTTTAAATACTCACCTATTTGTTGTTTTAGTTCACAGTTAACATTTGCAGTTCGCTTGTTATCCAAGTTACCTGCTAACATCGGAATAACAATTCAGGTTATCTTCAATACAAAATATTTTCACACCTCATTACATACATTTTATAAAACAAAACAGACATCTGTTTTCATTCTTAATCAGGTAACGCAATTCAGATTGCTACAAATATTGGAGCCTCACCATCTGTTTATGGGGTTGACAGCTAACATTAAGAGTTGTATCGATATCTGAATTACCAAATAACAACAACATAAAAATATCAATTAATTTCCCAAGAATACAAATATTATACACACCTATGGAAACACAGATTCGAGAGGTATATTACCCAATAATTTCTTATATATCTCATATCCACCTTCCAGTAAGGACAGTGAAGCTCGTTTTATCTGTGTTTAGAAGATAACACTTCTGGTTATTCAGACAACATAAGTATCTCCATTAATATAGAAAATAATGTTTTATGAGTGTATAAATTTTTTATGTTAACAGAAATAGTTAACAGATAATCATAAGATATTATTTTGTTTAATGGACGAACGAGACTAAAATGCTAAGCGGCTATGAATTTGCTTAGAAGATATCAATTATATATTTTTATTTTTTGTCGAGAAGTCAAAAATACAATAAAAATTGTCTGCAGAAATTTTGTCTTCTAGATATATGGGTATTTTGGTCTACAATCCTTATATAAAATTGTATATACTTAATTTTAAACTATCGCTTCCTATTTTCTCAATTACTGAATTATCTATGGGTATACACCCATTTAACTCTATTTAATATAACAAAGACAATAAAATATATATAAGAATGTAATACTCACTCACTGATTGTTTTACAATGTTTACATAACAAGGCCACTCAACAAAACTTTGAAGACATGACCGTAAAGACATTAGAAACATCAAAAAACATTAGAAACATCAAAAAACAGCAGCAACAACAATATAACGACGCTCCATACAAATTAGCTCTGTCGGAAAATTTTAATTTCACGAAGATATTAAAAACAGAATATATAAAGAAATTAAACGAAATGAAGTAAAAAAAAACGGTTTAAATTAATTTTTTTTTTTCTTAATAAGGTTTCTCGCCAACATAGTTACCCGGAGGGTCGTAGTTACAAGTGATGAAGACTCCGGCACCGTTCTCACAGACCACACTTGCGCATCCAAGCCTTTTGGTGTCACGCCACACCATCTGAGTGTAATGACCACACATTCCATTTCCGTCACACGAGTTGGTGTTGTAGTTGTAGGAGCTTCCTTCAACGACCCATGACTGCACCGCGAATTCTGGTGCCCAGCTCGAGCCACTTCCCCAGAACAGGTTCTCACCATATGGGCCGGTAGAATGGGTCAATGAACAGTCATAACGCCTCTGGTTAGCCCACCATGTCGCGTAGCTGGCTAGCTTGCCGTCCCAAACCAATGGAGACAAACCTGATAGGAAATGATATTCATTTCACCAGAATCAATAACAATAACATTATACAATACAAAAGATGAATATTGATTTCCTAACATGTAGACCCAAAAAAGGTGAATATTGGTTCAGTTAATCAGTCATACACAACATGTAAAAGTATACGTAAACACAAGTGTTTTTAAAAATAAAACGTAAAGACAAACAAAAACCACGGAAACCTAAACACCTAAATTGCACCAAAATTCAGATGTAACAATCTTTATTTCTTTTTTAGCCGGATAAATCATATGGCGAAACCTAGACTAATGTTATTGCCATTTAAGGTATCTACAGACCTATACTTGAAATCGTAGTTGAAGGATTCAAATCCGATCTCTCAACTAATATAATGAATTGTAGCAATGTTTTTTAGCTAATACCTAGTCCAGACCGAAGAGCGTTATGTGGGTCAAGGAATTGTCTAGCGATCGAGCCAGCGGGTAGACTTGGGGGACGATAAACAGGCTTGGGGCTCCGGCTTGGAATTGGCCACCGTGGCTTAGGGACGTAGGGGGTAGGAGTAACCGGTGGCCTTGGACGGTAATAGTCTGCATTGACTGTTTGGAAAGCGACCAAGAAAAGGGAAATTGAGAAGACAAGGACTTGGATCGTCGATGAAGTGGTCGCCATCTTTGTGGTGTGACTCTGAAAGATGGGTTTTGGGTGGTGAAGAGAAATGGCTTTGGTTAGTGATTATATATACAAGTTATGATTTCATGAATTATATAATGAATTTGGACCTTTAGGGGGATGTCAACTACATTGTGGCTTCCATGTTCGATTATGGTTACCACTCTTTTATGTTCGCTTTGGTAAAATGGATTTTGTGGTTAATTACTTAATTGTCATTTGGGGTTTTTAAATTTACTTTTGACTTCATATATCTACATGTACAAATAACGTCTTCATTAACTAATGTGCGAAGTTTTTTTAAACAAAGATTCTGCTATCATTTTAAATTTAGAGTTATGTTTTCTTTGCAAATGAGAACTGTGATATTATACAGTAAAAAGGTCAAGTTTCTTCGTCATCTCATATGTAATAAAAAGTTGTGATTAATGTTACGTATGCAGTGAAATGTATCGACGATCCCATGGGTAGTTATTTTAACTGATTTCTTAACGATCATGTGGCACAAGGCAAAAGGTGATCGTCCATGATATCTTAATAGTGGATAGAATTGATCAATTATATTAATTTTACATGGATATATTAATTGAAAATTAACGGATAATAGTGCGACATTATTGAATACTAAAATATGGCTAGCCGGCATAAGAATGTTCCCCGAAGGGACATTTTATCTAATGATTTTACATGTTTTATGATCACATTGACTAATACTCCAATGGCTGTTGTTATATACAAAAGTACGTTTGGTCAAATGCACAATAGTATTTTTCCTTTCTAGTTGAGAAAATTAATTAATTTTAAGGTTTACTTGCTTCCTTGTCTCTCAAGTCACAGCTCAGCAAACCGTATCTTCTTCCTTGGATCAAAGATTGATGCCACTATCATAAGCTTGTTCATTTCAACTTTTTCACCAAAGGGATTCCAATACTTTTCTAACTTTTTATTCATAAGATCTGCTTTCTTCATCAATTCCGAATCAGGCCCTGGAGTAGTGCTAATTTCACTAATGTTGGTGGTGATAGTGACAATCTCATTGTACAGTTTATGCGCAGTCACAGAAGTAGAAGCAGACAGAACTAATGTGGAGTTGTAAAATATGATCAGAAACTGAACTAACCTGTCGACTGCTTCCCAATCTGATGAAGTTGGTGGTCCAACTCTCTTTACCCCTTCCACAGTTTCCTCGAAGTAGTCATTATAAGGTTTGTCTTCATCTTTCATCTTCTCAAATGCCATTCTGAACTTCATAGCCTGATCAAGCATGAGATAAGTGGAGTTCCACCTGGTCTTAACATCTAAAGGAAGACTGCCTCTAGTCACCTTCCCTGTTTCCAGCCGAAGGTCAAATGCCTTGACCCTGTTCGTTGAAGACCTCACATAATGCACACCATTCCTTATAGCACTGACACTGCTATCTATCTCCTGCAGTCCCTCCCTTACTATCAAATTCAAAATGTGAGTGGCACACCTCAAATGTAGATACTCTCCTTTAAGCACCATTGCATCATCACCAACTAGCTTAAATTTCTCTTTAAATTTCCGCATAGCTGAGCTGTTAGCCGTTGCATTATCAACCGTGATGCAGAATACTCTTTTTATTCCCCACTCTTGCAAACATTCCAGCAAAACATTACAGATAGTCGACCCTTTATGATCCAAGACACTCTTGAATCCGATGATCATCTTCTTCATCTTCCAATTCGCATCAATGAAATGTGCGGTTACCACCATATAACTTGCTCCAGTATATGGTGCAACCCATATGTCCGTAGTGAGTGATAACCTCTGCTTGCTCTCACTTATAATCCTCTTTATTGCTTGCTTACGACTAACAAACATCTGCACAATGTCTCTGGTTGCATTTCTCCGAGACTGAGGAGTGTATAGCATCACCTTTGAACAGAAGTGCTTCCACGCTAAGCTCTCTATGAAAGCTAAAGGTAGTTCTGCTAAAACAATCATCTCATTTGTAGCTTCCCTAACTATCGCTTCCGATACCCTAGCAACACCTAGATTCCCATCATTATCAGCTAGAACAGATTGATTACCTTCTTTGTTCGCAGCTCTCCAAGCCATGAATGCTTTGCATCCTAATATATGCTTCCGCAGATTTGATGTGCCCGACTTTGTACTACAGCTGAATTCTCTGCAGCAGTAATGACATTTGCATTTTTCGTAGTCATCTTCGTTCCTGGTGAAGTGCTTCCAGACTTTAGACCTTGTTCTCTTCCTCGATCCAGAACCACTGACTCTCACTCCTGACTTGTCTTTCTTCTTCGATTTTTTTGCAGGAGTCGGTGTGACATCGTCTTCATCTTCTGTTTCAAAGTCATCGTCTTCATCCATCGGGGTCTGATTCACATCGGGCTCTTCTTCATCGCAAGATGCCATCTGCAACAACAATCAAAAACAACGATTTACGATGACAAATTTCAAAACATAGAAACCCAAAACAAAAATAGAAACTTCAAACCTCTGATTGATTCCGAGAATATGCAGACAACGGCGGTGCCGGTGAAGGTGAGGGGATACTGTCGCGATTTAGGGTTTCCAGATTTATAATGGGGGATTTCTCTTTTGTAAAAGTGAAAAGAGGAAGAGAAGAAGGATCGTCGGGCAATCGGTGTGTGTTGAGGAGTGAAATCGACAAAATGAAAAAACAGTCAACGAAACCCTAAAAACATAACTCAACACACATTTCGGATCTCTCGGGTAACCGATTAGTTTTGGATATTAACCGGAACCGAACCGAGATCCACGATTCCACTTGATGCATATCCATCGGATATTTTACGTATATCCGAACCCGTAACCAAACTAGTTTTTTCGGATCGGTTCCGGTTCGGGTAATCGGTTCCGGATAAAATGCCCAGGCCTACTCAAGTCTCAAATACGAGTCGCATCTTTTTATGGGCCTTTAGAAATGGAAAACAGATAGGCCCATTATTTTTGTGCCAGACAGAACTATCAATGATTCTCTGGCGAAAAAAATCGAAGTTAGACAAGGAAACAAAACATACAATTACAAATCTTAAAATTATTAAACAACTCGTCAACTGTTATTGTAAAATGTGAACCCGTGTATGTAACTGTATTTTATAGAATCCGTGAACATATATTGTTTCAAAGTAGAAAATAGAAATCTCGTTCCAGAATATAATAAAAGCAAGTAGAATTAATGATTTACATTATTATGCACAACTCGTTACATTTTGAAGAAATTATGAAAAAAACCCTTTCACCTTCGACATGCTATATATAAGCTTATGACCGTAACAATACATAATTTATCAGTAATCCATCCCTATAGTTATACATACATGTATATATATGCATGACATAAATTATTACACACTGTGGTAGCTCATCTGAGCGTAATCTTGAAGCATAACCATTCCTTCAGTAGTCTGATCAAGAACAGAAGCTGATCCCCAAGAACTCGTCGAAGTCGTTTTCCTCTCTAGCTCCACTTCCTCGGACCACCAACTAGAACCGGTCGTTAGCTCAAACTCATTTCCCACTTGAAACAATTCTTTAGAATCACCTCTGTTCATAAGATCCATGTTATGATGATTATCTAATCGAAGGTCCTGCGAAAAACCGAAATTAGGTTGAAATTCGTGAGCAGGGTTTAGGGATTGCTCTATGTTCTCTGAATAGAGAGGGGAGGATCCATTGTTGATCTCAGCTAGCTTGATATGATTGTTCTGATGATTAACGTTAACTCCTGAAGGGTGGAAGGTTTCTTGAGATGCAAGCTTAGGATTTTGATCATGGGTAGTACTCTGCAGCAATGGGTGAAGCTTGGGCCACAAGATAGGGTTGTTGTAGAAACTAGAGAAAGGGCTCTGAAGATTCTGAAGCTGCATGTGTAGCTGGAGCCTCTCTAGAGCCGAATTACTCAGATTTTGAGGACTCTTGTTGTTGTTGTTGTTGCTGATATTGTTTTCATTTGAATTGGTAATGGAGTCTTGACGATTCATTTGTTTCTGTCTTCCGAGTAGTTTCTTCTTCAGTTTTGTGTTCCAGTAGTTCTTGATATCATTGTCTGTCCTTCCAGGAAGCTGAGCTGCAATTATAGACCACCTGCATTTATATCACATTAAAGTTACAGTTATAAATTTTATTTACTATTTTTATTTATGGAGCACTTATTAAGTTCATGTTTCATAGATGTAAATGTACAAAGGTGCTTACAAAAACACCAAAACAAAGAGAAAGAGACAATATAAACCCTAAATTTTATGAGATGTACCATAGCTTGAAACATGGGTTGCATGTGTTTCAGCATAAGATTCATAGACAAAAAGTAAAAAGACAAGAATATCAAAGTTGAATTTAACAGAATTCACCTCCAATTCTGAACCAAGAATGTATTATAAATTAATTTAATTAACTAATAACTAGAAATCAAGAGACATCGATAAATCACTGACCGGCTTCCAATGCTGATGTAAAGACTCAAGATGATACTATCTTCTTCCTCAGAGAAGCCACCGTGTTTGATGTTTGGTCTCAAGTAATTAAGCCATCTCAGTCGGCAACTCTTACCACATCTCTTCAACCCTATGATTTACACAAAACCTCAAAATCAGAACATAACTAGAGCTGATCAACTAACATAAAAAATGAAGACAGTGGATAAATTAAATGCATATTTTAATAAATGATATGAAAATATAGGAAGAAGCTGAAAATCATAGGTTTTGGCTGATATATATTATAGTAAAATTAAATCATCAGAAGCAATTAGTTGCAGGATTAAAGTTTAAATTAAGTGATATTATTACCGATTTTCTGAGGAAGTGCGATCCAGTTGCCACCAGTGCCATATTTGTCGATGTAATCCTTGAGCTTCACATCTTCCTCCGGCGACCATGGCCCTTTCTTCACGTTTGCCTTGTCGCAGCATGGAGCTCTTCCCATTTTCTTACCAATCTTTTTTTGCCTTTTCTTCTAGTTGTTGTTCTTCCTCTTCGAAGTGTTATTATGTTTGATGATGATGAAGTGATCTAATGCTTAGAAGAGATGGTTTATAAAGACGAGAAAGGGAGGATATGAGTTGATGATTATTATAAGTGAAAAAGTAAATATTAAAAAAATATATGAAGTCTTCTCCGCGTTTTAATTTTGTTTTTTATGATTCAACTTCAACCCTAATTATTTTTTTTTCTTACTAGGGTTTTTGCTTTCTCTGCTTTTGGATTAGTTTTCTAACCTATCTTTATTTATTTTGAAAAGGTGGAAAGTTGTCTCAAATTTAATAATCATTAACGCAAAGAAAGACTTGCGTGAAATTTTGTCCAATTGCATAGCACTTTATATTTTTTTTTATTAATAGATCAAATTAAAGGGCAGGAAACAAACCATCGTCTTGATTTGTCGTGACTTGGGTTGAAATGTTCCCCTCTATAGCCAATTAAATGTCATCACTCATTAGTTATTTTTAATTTATAATGTCCTTCTTGAAAATGGATAATTTGCTTAAGTTTATAGATAATAGTTTGAATAAGTGAATTTCTTTTTAGAAAAGGTATGCAATCCTTGACTTTCATATGACAGAGAATTTTGGGTAGAAAGCTAAGTGAGTTTTCAGAACTTGCATAATGTACGGCCTCAGAAAAAAAAACTTCAAACAAGAAATATTAACTTTTACTTTATGTGAACAATATGATGGACATTAATCACATTATTTGACTGAAAAAAATTGAGAGGAAAAACAAATTCTTACCAGTAGTGCTACTTACCAAACCTCGGTGATACTGAAAGATTACGTATTTAGAATCCTATTATAATTAAATACACCTTAAACTAGCAGAAAATAAGACACTAATGATCATGAGTATTAATCCATAGAACGGCAGAATAATACAATGTGTTAGTTTTTGTACCAAGCATGCAATCCCATCATTGCACCACGTTCGCGAAACAGTTAAAGGTAATTTGTCAACCATACTGGTTTTCCGTTTGAATAAGACATTTCTTGTTTAGCGACTTTTTTTTTCTCTTATTAAAGATTTATAATATGCCTTCAAATATATTTTTGATATTTATGAAACAGTAACGAGAATTTGTTTAATAATTTTACTATTCTTTTCATATGTATGATGGTTTCAGCTTTTACAATTTCCGTATTCCGTATTTGTATACCAATCGAAACATATATTCCCATCATAAATTGTCGAGAAACATCAAAAAACAACTTAATTTGTTCAAAAAATCAGTGTTCAGCAATAGGAACTGCAGTTAGAAGACGAAGCTTCTTAAGACATTAACCGATGATATATGATGAGTATGAAAATGCGTGTGCCATAAGGAAAAACGTCAATATCGAGAAGACCATATATAATTGTATATACGGTTATGACTCCTTGCAAAATAAGTTTGACTTCATCTCAAAGTAAGCAGCATTTCTTTCCAAGTCTAGGCCGTTTGTTTTTCTTTCAATTTTATTCTAGAAATTCTTGTTCTTTGACTTATAGTCTCTTACATATATAAAAATACACATATATGGATGATATCATGTACGCGCAGTGGGTGTATTTTCAATTTCGAAGAGAGTTGAATGGGAATATATATGCATGTGTTTATAGAAAAAGTTATATATCAGAAAATACAGAACTGAAATCATTTAAACAATTAATGATCGTAAAATCATAGCCATACGAAATTTCGTTCTAGCTATTGAATCAACCAGTTAAACATTTTAAGTTTGTTGTTGTTTTGGTAACATATATATATTTTTTTAACTCTCAGAGATTTTAAATGGATTTTATCACCATCATGTAAGTATGGCGTTGATGATTATAGTTTTTACATTCTCAGTTTTTATTGTTCAAACCATTAAAATATGAAATGAAACAGTTTTGAAAGTTTTATCAACTAAATCATGCATTAAGTTTCTTATCCAAGCTTTATAGGCACCATTTTGTTATTTCCTAATAGTATTAACAAATTGTCATTTGCATAATTTAAAAAATTGTCATTTGTATAGATATATTGTTTTTTCAAATTAATCAACCCTGAACTGAGTAATTACAATATTAGGTATGACGCTAACATGGTCATATATATATATATATATATATCACAAATTACTTTGCATGAATAAGGTCAACAACGATTAGTTAAAAGAAACACCAATGGCTTCTCCAACCTTGCAAGAGATCCGTTTTTAAGTGAGTAAATTTCTATTATTATTAACCCTTTCTCAGAAGAAAAAAAAAGTTTCTATTTTTAATAAGAAATAATTAAACCTGCATGATAGAAGTATTTACAGGATTCGCCGATTCGGCATTTATCTTTTATGTTACAATTTTTAAATATCAGTTTCGAGGATCATAAATGTTGCCGACGAGTTCTAACTGTGGAAAGTAAATTGATTGTCTGAAGACTGTATTTTCAATATAAAAAAGAGAGAAACTTAAATACAATAATTGATTGGAACAACCAGACCTTGATTTTTCAAAAAGATGTTGTCTGATATTTTTAATGCAAAGTAAGTATGTATCTTTTAAAATTGAAATGTGATTAATTAGTTAAATAATCTAGTGAGATAAGGAACCACAACTAGGCAACAAAATAACAAGAAGAAACCATCAAATTTTCAAAAAGGAGCAACTAATATTCTGTATAATTTAATATCCCTACAATATAATAAAGGATATTCTGTATAATAATATAATAAAAGATTGAAACACCAGGAAATTCAGAGCTTTAAATAAAAGCAACGCAAATGTTTCTTGTTGTCTTTTTTCAGAACCCTAGAATCGATGCATTTGATAAAGAGTACTCTTTGATAAATCCCAAGCTTTAAGACATTATAATCGAGCTGGTTAGTGATTAAATATATGCATATATATATATATATGTGTGTGTGTATACAGTATAAAAGTAGACTTTAATTATTTCTGATATGGTTTTATTTCACGGAGGATAAGCTTAGATATATGCGGCCTAGCTTCTTTAAATTAAACTAATTAATGAATCAATGTTCTTTGATACTATTAATTTCCTAGCTAATTTTTGGATATCATATCCCCAAGGTTTGCTTAGAAAGCATTGATCAAGACTCAAAATAATTGCTAATAGCCTAATACTGGAATTAACATTGATACGAGTTATTTTCATAATTTAATTAGACAAGAATCTAGATTCTTAGCTATCGAATTCATATTACAATTACTATGATTTTTTTTATGTTTATCGTTCTAAAAAGAATATATAATCATGTGAGCAGATATTTATTGTGAGGAAGAAAACGTTCAAATACTGGATCCAACTAAAATCTCGAATTTGAATGTATTATATAACTACTTTAATATTATGGTTAATAACTTAATTTTAACATGTTAAAAGAGTTTGTATCATAACAAACATTTAAAGAAAAAATTCAATAGGGAGAACATATCACTCAAATATATAAAATATCAGTAGCTAATATATTACGATCATAATTGTGAGTAAATACTCGCCATTACAATGAATAATTGTATAAACTAAAAAAAAATAAAAGTTAATGAACACTATTAGATATGATTAGAAATGAAAATATTGATAACGTTTTCACTTATATGATTCCATTTTTTATGATTCGGATTTGGCTATTATTTTCCTTCGTAAAATCCTGTTATTACTTTTCCAACAAATTGAAGATAAGATTGTTTGCCATTTTATATTATAAAGAATCTGTTCTTTTTACTAACAAAAAACTAATCTAAGGAAAAGTGTCATCATCACGTCACTTGGGTTGACTAACACATTAGCGTACGCAATTTCCTTTATAACGAGAGTACGAGTCGATAAATGATGGTTATCTTTTACATGTAAACAGCTTTTGGAAATTATAGTTCATTTATAATATTGAATTATATGCTCTTATGATGTGTTCATATAATTTCATTTACGGAAAGATAAAATATAAATACGACACGTGTGGGTGTGTACGTGTGAGTTTGACCATATGAAGGAAAAGTCACTAGCGCGTGTTAGGTGTTGCATTAAGACTTAAGAGGGCATAGTTAAACAAAAAACATACCGTATGTATGTTTAATGTTTGTAGAGGACAAGACATTGATTTCTTTGATGGTGTCACGAATCTTGACCTTACACGAAAACTTAGATCACCACAAATACGACTAAATTTGTAAAATTTAACTATTAATTATAATGTACTCATGAAGCTTATATATGTATGTATGTCTTATACACACTGTACATAATTTGCTTCAGTATAAGATGGTAAACATGCATCACCTACTGGTACGTATACTTTTAACAAAAACTACAAATAAAGTCCACCTTTGAAATTTTTGAGCCAAGTATGTTTACTTTACTCGACGCCAATCGTAACATCTAATCAATCTAATATTTATTTTGAAGATCAATGGATAACACAATATTTAATTATTAAGCCCATGGATGTAATGATTAACACAACATTTTGTATAATTTTCCAATATTAAAATTGGTAATCGGTTAGAAGGATGTTCTGTGAACAAGGAAGATACGACATCGGAGTTGATAATGTCATGCTTTAATTCTTCTCCTACTTCACTTGCTGAGTTTTTAAATGATAAGGATTTAAGAAGATCTTTGGTACTTGCAAAGGGCTGACTTTTCTCTTCATATAGAGAATATATACTTGTTTATCAGAATTAATTTACGATATTTATTCATTCAGAATCAAACAAAACATTATTAAAAGTCAAACCTAATAAGTACTAACTATTTTAGTATTTTTAGAGAGAGATATAGAGAGAGGATTGTAGTCCTGTCAAATTTTGTTTCCATCCCTTAAGTGTGTCTTTGGACCCTTTGATCCATTACCTAACCTCATCTCTAACACTAATAATATCTTGGTCTAATTTGTGGGTTGGGTTTGTTCGAATCTCGGGATTTTCTGTACTAGACGACGACGGTTTAGGGAACTTCTCAGACCACAAGTTTTGTTTATTGGTCACGAAAGATTTAACACAACTTAACGCTAATAGGTTGGATTGGAAACATTCAAGACCCAGGTGGTTATATAAATATAAGTTTTATAGTTATAGAGTATGCATTATTGCAGAACATAAACTTAAGTTTTCATAAACTCTAATATGTTTTAACAAAAAATATGGTATTTTTCCACTGCATATGGTTATCATTACGAAAATATTCCGACTCTTAAAATTAACGTGAATTTCAGCTCGAAATCTTCCGGTTATATAACTGGTTATATTCCAAATTAACAAAATATACGACTGATCTTATTGGACACGAAATCACCGGTCCAAAATCCTCACGCAGCAAGAGAGTTCGATAGCTACGTCTTCTGCATGACTATAATTCATTTCACCCCTTCTTCGATTTTTAAGAACAAAATATTATAAATCTTCTAAACAAAGAATAATCTAATGTGTGCCCCGCTCTTCAACCACAAATTTTATATACAAATAATAACCCAATTAAAAAAAAAAAAAAACAGAGACAGCAATGATCATCAAATGCAACCAACACATTGCTTGATCAAAAGTTCCAAACCAAAATCCTCTAAATTCAACATAAACTATATACCCATCAAAGACCATTTTTCTTTCTCCCATAAAACACTAGTTTTGGCGTTCCAACCGCAAAACCAAGTGGTAACTTAATATAGGCTAACTATACTTCTTTATAAAAACCCAAGTAATTAGAAGCCTCTTGTCGTCAAGAACCCTGAACCATCACCATCTTCGTCTTCTTCTTCTTTTTCTTCATCATCATCTTTATTCTTCTTCTTTTTCTTTAATTCCTTTATTTCAAATTCATTGCAGCAGCCATATTCCTGAGCTTCTGTGATATTTCCGCAAAGGATGGTCTCTCTGTTGGCTCAGAGGCCCAGCAACTTTCCATCAATCCTTTCCACTCTGGATCACACCACTGTGGGATTTTCGGACGCAATGTATTATTCACTATGCCTCCTGTAATAAAAAAAACACCAATCTATTTGTCTTAATTTCATAAATCTACCATTCACACGTATATAAGAAAGACGTAGTGAGTTACCAATTATGGAAGCACAGTGCATATCTGCGTAAGGTTCTTCACCAGTGAGCAATTCCCACATTACAATCCCAAACGAGTAAACATCGATCTAATTGAGAGAAACATACTTGGTTAGTGACTGTGCGACTGTATCTGAATCGAAAGTATCGAAAGTCTGAAGAAAAGCTGCAGACTTTTAAGAAAATTATTTACCTTTTCAGAGACCATGTTGCTTTTACCACTCAACAGCTCAGGTGCCATCCATGGCAAAGTACCGCGAACACCTCCCGAGACTAAAGTCTTCTGTTTCACCTTCGATAACCCCAAATCACCAATCTGTAAAGCGACAGATTTATTAGAAATATATCAAGTTTGTTCATCATTATATGGGAGAAGATGAGCAAAACCAAACCTTGCATACAGGACGCTGAGGATCTCTCATGTTCACAAGAAGATTCTCGCATTTCAAATCGAAATGAACTATGTTCTTTCCGTGCAAATACTCCATACCAAATGCAGTATCCATGGCTATGATGAGTCTCTTGCGACGATCAATAGTTCTAGACGATTCAACCAATGTGATGTCAGATATTTGGATCCTCTATAAAACTAGAATAAAATGCATGAATATGTGTTTTTACCTGTCTTTCTTCTGCAAGAACTGTTTCAAAGATCCGTTAACCATGAACTCGGCAACAGTTGCTAGAGAACCATCAGGACCATCACGAACTATCCCATAGAAAGACACAACGTTTGGGTGATGCAATGAGCTCAATAACAGGGCTTCTTTCCAAAAATCTTCTATCTGTAACAGCAGAAAAGGAGTAAGGAGAATAATAATAGAGTTAACGTTGATGAAAATGCTAAAGTCAATTGATAATAAAGGGTTCGATTTTACCAAACGTTCCCTTTCAGAAGGTTTGCCTGCAAAGCAACTGGCTTTTATCCTCTTTATTGCAACATCTGAGCCTTTCCATTTTCCATGGTAAACAGATCCATATGTTCCACAACCTAACTCTCGAATCTCCTCCAGATCATCGTTTCTTATAGTCTAAACGAAGAAGGTGAAAACCAAGATAACAAAGTCAACAGGACTAAAAATGGGCAACTAAAAGATCTTTACCAGAAATTTTGTTTGGTCTCAAAATTATATAAGACCAAATTAAGAATAAAGCGAATTTATACAAAACCTGTAGTCCCCTGGATAGAGCTTCAGCCTCCGCCTTTGTTGGCTCAATCTTGAAATTGTTTGGGTTATCGCTATCAGAATCCATCTCTGGTTCGACTTGAGCATTCTGAAAATCCAAAAGTTGTTGCAGAATCAAAATCAGAAGAAGGGAACACACCCTAAGGTCCTCATAACAGGATAAAATCTCATAATACTAACCACATGCTCTGATTCGTTTTCCACCAACTCCGGCCTCACAGGATTGTGGGCTTCTTCTGGATGAGCTTTGACCTCAGCAGCTCCTTCAAGCGCCGCTCTCTTCACAGTTTCCATTAACTCAGGTAAGAAACTCAAACGCTCAACTGATAGCTCCGCCCCTTCAGGAGGAGCAGCAGAAGGACTAACTTCGACCAGGTTCTCCATATCATTCTTTCTTTCAGCTAAGGGTTGAGGCCTATCTAGGCAAGGAACACCGTCTGAAACACCAGGATCAACATAGTTAAACTGTTCACCTCCCTGGGAAACCTTGCTTTCCACCAGCCTCACCACTTCAACACGATCTGGTGTCTGCGTAATTGGTGCAGCATTATTTGTCTGTAGCAAGGGCCCTGACAAAGGCTTAAGACCATGTAGGTATTCGTTATGCACAGCCGGGTTCTCAGATGGCACCCAATTTGGGTCAAAGGGGAAGGCTCTATCTTGCAAATGGGGGTTAGGGTAGTAAGGCTGGCCAGGTGAAGACATTCCATCAAAGCCTGAAATGTTCTGCGGAGAACCGACCAAAATACTTTGATTCTCCACTCCGATAGAATATCGAGAAGCACTGTCTATCGGATTCCTGATAACATTTTGATTCGCTGTGCCATTGACTTGCTGCATAGGCAAGCCTGGAGCACCAACTATAGGGTTTGAAACGTTCTGCCAAATGTTTTGTTGCGGGTGGATGTGGCTGTGACTTGCTGAGTGAATATTTTCAGGTGCTGGAGCATAGAGATTATTCCCATAATGAAACCCACGTTCCTCAGCAGAAGGGTTGAACGAGTTCAAGGCAATGCCACCAAGAGGTTTATCAATAAACCCTTCTTTGGTAATTTCAGGTCCAGCTCGATGGCCAAGAGGATAATTCATCCCAGTACCATCAAGAGTGTAATGATCGCTTGGTCTTCCAACATTTGATATATGTGGCCTCTCTTCGTCAATACGTGGAGGATTAGGATTCACCTGCTGTTGAACCATCCATCCTCTTTCATGTCCGAAAGTCTCATTTGCATAAGCTCCGTGAGGAGTAGGAGGCTTTGGGTCTGCATTAAGCAGGAAAGTTTCCCTGTTGGGTGGACACTGCGCACAATGAGCAGAAGCAACCGGTGGAAATCCATTATTGCCTACATTAAGCTGCTCAAAGGGCTGATGGTTCCTATGAAATGGTACACGACAGTTCTCGCAAATATTACCCCCTTCATAGCCACCTGGACCACCATGAAGTACGTTCCCAGGAAAACCGCCTTTACTCTCAAGTGGCATTGCTCCAGCTGGGACCCAAACCACATTGTCAGGAACCTGTGCCTGGTGCTCATATAAAGGATGATGACTTGCTTGAGATGACCTCACATAATCCTCAGGCATTCTATCAAACCCCTTATCAGGAATTTCCCCATATGGCATTCGATAACGAGCAGACGAAGGCGAAGACGGAAACTCCTGAAAAGCTCTGGGATCGTGGTGACCATGATGCCGAGGAGAATAGTAAGGACTCCATGTACCTTCTACTTCACCATACCTCTGTGCAATCATCTGCCCTGAACCCACACGAGGAATCCTGAGCTGGTGAAGATTACTATACTGCGCAACAGGTATCTCGTTGCTCCTCTGGCTACCACCGCCAGTCTCAATGTTAAGCTGATTCATCATCGGTTCCACCATCGAAAAATCATCCATCATATTGAAACGAGGCGAATCAGGATGCTGCTGCAGCTTCCTAAAGTCTGTACCTTCGATCAAATTATTAAGAGCATCAACGTATCTCCTCTCAGATTCCCTCTGATCATCGCGATCCACATAATGAGAAGAACCGTCCTGCTCAGGAGACGAAAACAGAAAGATCCTAAGCCTAGTAAACCCATCCCCTGAACCTAACTTATCGTATTCCTCCATCATATTCGTCACATCATCGTCATTCACAACCGAGACCAAAGCATCGAGATCCTCATCAGGCTGCTGGTATTTCAACACTGCCGCACCGTCATAAAGCTCTCTCATCTTGCTCATCAGCTCTTCATACCTAATCTCTCTCGTCACGCTCACAATCCTCGTCTCTCCACCTACATACCTTAATTTCCCGTCCTGAGGACGAGGCAATATACTGCCTAAGAAGCTACAAAGGAATTTAACCCGATGCGGCTCGTCGTTCAAGCTAGAGACTGGACTAGTGGCGGAAGATGAGTTCACAGAACCGGAATCCATGGCGGAAATGCTCCCAATCTGATTATCAATATCCTGATCACCAGCTCGCTTATTGCACATGGGAGTCCAAATCCGCCGATACGTCAGATTTCTGGTACCAAATCTCAAGATAATAAATCTTGGCAGTCGTTCGCTGGAAATAACAGTTGAAACGATTATCCATTTACAAGGTTGCGGACGAATCCTCACAAAGCATCAGCACTTCTCTGGGGAAAAACAAAACCCAGACATGCAATACACGAAATCAACCCAAAGAACTCGATGAATAAAACAAGATCAAAACTTGAATATCATCATCATCGGCTAAAAGGAAACGAATCAATTACCTGGAATCTCGGAGAAAAAAAAAACACGAATTTCCAGAAACCCTCGATTCAAAAATGCATGATTTGCAAACACGGGGATTGAATGATAAATCACGCTCAGATTCCGCACTCTGATATCAATCGGGTTTGAGTGAATCGAGAATTTGTTGGATTATAGAGAAAACCCAGAAGGGATTTAAGAGTGGGAAATTCGTATGATTTCGATTAATGGAGGAAGAAGAAGAAGAAGAATAATTGAGAAAGAGCGGCGACGACAGAGGTTTTCTTTGGTTTGATTTGATGAAGGAAATCAAAAATAAAATTGAAAAATAAAAAACAAATCTTTTAGTTTTGAGTGTTTGTTTTCTGGGATTTTTTTTTTCAAGAACTAGAAGATGCGATGCTTTCTGTACCGCCAGGTAGCGATCCACGTGGCTATTTCTGCCTTTTTGTATTTAATTTTCAATAATAAAATTGAATAGTATTTAGTTTTCTCCCAAGGTATGGCATGGCATATATCAACTGGGGCATATGCTTCTTCCTCGTCCTCAGATTCCTTGTGCCCACCGTCACTGCGCGTGTTCTTCACCCGCATTTTATTCTAAATATGTAATTACCAATTACTTATAATTTTATGTTATCGATCATCAAATTAACGTAGTACCATGAAATCTTTTTTAATCCTCGTACATAATTTTTCCTGTGTTATGAATTTGTTTTCGATAATTAATACATTTGTAACATTTGTGTCGTTTTTTAGCGATCGGAAAAAAAATGGACAACTAAATTAAAGTTTAACCGCTAGTATATTTTCAACCCACGGAGCTTACACGCTTAGCTTTGAATTCAGTTTTCACGCAACAAATTGTATTTTACATCAGCTTCACGTGCGAACCAATCATATAGTGACGGTTGGGCACATTTTTCAAGGTACCTCCAATCAATTGACCGAATTCTTTCAATCAAAATTTATTAAAAATCTTATACAAATAATATTCATAAACTATAGTAAAACAATGAGAAAAAGTAATACACAATGCACAACCACTAGTAAATTAGAGGTCCATTTTAAACTCTCATATGTTTCAATTGTCTCTGAAATACCATCTAGCCTAACATTTCAAAAAGAATTTCGGACAAGCCTAAAATTTCGATCTCCTAACATTTTCATAGTATGTCAAAATGTTCTCACATATAATTTTATAGCAGATCAATGTAATGTAATACATAAAATCACATTGATCATAATTCTTAATCGCTGATCTATAAAGAACATGTTACATACAATAGTTTTATAAACCAACGCATATACAGTTAAAAACAGATATACACCAAATATTTCATTTTATACTCTTTATATCATTCGAATAACATGCTCGTGATACACATTATTAGTCACTAGTGAAACGTCATATACTTGCCTATGGTTAAAAACAACAATATTGAGCGATGTTATATAAATTGAAAAGAACCGGAACGTGAGACTTGAACGTTTTAAACATATCCATTTGTTAATTAAAAAATGTAATCATATTTCTATATACCTCAAATTTTAAAAATGTGGATAATTTTAACTTGTAAAAATGCGGATAATAATTTGATAAAAGTTAAAACACAGATGTAAACTAAACTTTGGGCCCAGCCCATTAATCTAAGTTCGGCCCCAATAGGTAATCCCGGAGACAAAAAAATGAGTAAATAACCGAATATACCAAATTTGCCCTCCAACGACAATTTCTAAGCTCACTCACTTCCCACTCTAAAAGAGTCTCCTTCCTTCCTCCGTTCACTTCAGTTTCCCACCGATAATGTTTCCCGTAACCGCCGCTCTCCTCCGCCACCGTCTCCGGCACTTGCGCCACCACATTAGGTTTAACTCCACCGCTGTTTCTCCTCCTCACTCTTTCCGTTTGCCGCTCAACCACCCTACCTACTTGGTTTGGTCAGCCAACACTTCTCTCGGCAAAACCCTCGTCTCTACCGGCATCGCCGCCTCCTTCCTCCTCCAGCCTTCTTCTTCCGCCGCGCATTTCACAAAACTCCTCTATTTGAAACCTATACAGACTGGCTTCCCTTCTGATTCCGATTCTCGTTTCGTCTTCTCCAAGCTCAATTCCCTCTCCCTCCGTCGCCGGATTCCTCTTTCCATCTCCAACCATGTACTCCGTTCTTCAATCCCAGCTGCAGCATCTACGGGACGAATTGTTGAAGCCAGCGAGACTGGGATGTGCGATTTGAACTTCTCCGAGGAGAAGACGGTCACCGGCGCGCCGGAACTCTTGTGTAAGACGCTGTATGCTTGGGAGGCTGCTATCTCACCGCATTTAGCGGCGGAGAGGGAAAACGCACCGGTAGATGACTCCGTCGTGCAAATGATGGTGGAGCAATGTTTGAGGGAAGAGATGGAGTTTGGTGGGAGTAAACCGGAGGAAACAAATATTCTATGTTTAGTGGAGACTGCCGGTGGAGTTGCTAGTCCTGGGCCGTCGGGAACTCTTCAGTGCGACCTCTACAGGTAACACTTCATCTTCTCCTTTGTGATTACATGTGAGAAGATCGAATTTTGTAACTAGTGTTACTTTTTTTTTTGTTCTTGAAATTAGGCCTTTTAGATTGCCCGGAATTCTCGTCGGAGACGGTCGGCTCGGTGGAATCTCGGGGACCATTGCAGCTTACGAGAGTTTGACACTTCGTGGATATGACGTTGCTGCTGTTGTTTTTGAAGATCATGGCCTTGTTAATGAAGTTCCACTAACGTCATATCTAAGGAACAAGTAAGTTTCAGTGGCTTTATCAGTTTGTGTCCTTTCGATGTCTGTGTGTTCTTAACTATACGCTCATACTTTTAATTTTGCTATTCTTGTGCAAACACCTCCTGGCTGGTAGAGTACCGGTGCTCGTGCTTCCGCCTGTCCCCAAGGACCCTTCAGATGATCTTATTGAATGGTTTCTCGAGTCTGATTGTGTGTTCAAAGCTTTGAAAGAGACAATGGTATCAGCTTATTTGGAGAGAGTAGAAAGATTAAACTGCATGGCAAAGCAAGCAGGAGAGGTTTTCTGGTGGCCGTTTACTCAGCATAAACTTGTGCCTGAAGAAACTGTGACAGTTATAGACTCCCGATGTGGTGAAAATTTTTCAGTATACAAGGTTTGTATGAGAAGATTCTTAATCATTTTGATATGTTCCACATTTTGGGCTCATCAAATGTATCTATTTAGTTTAGTCATAAGCAAGATGGTTACCTGGAAGGCAGGAACTTTATGGTTTTCAGATATCTCCATGTAGAATTTTCCGTGACTAATGAAACTTGTGTCTTTTCATCATTTCTAGGCTTCCGATAACAATTCTCTTACCCAGCAATTTGATGCTTGTGCAAGCTGGTGGACACAGGGGCCAGATCCCGCTTTCCAGGTCATCTGTGCCCATTATTTCCCAGTTTTATGATAAATATCAGTTCCTAGCGCGTTATGACGTCATAAATCTTAGTGATGACTCTTCTGAAGTTCATTTTGAACTTTTGTTTAGGCTATTTCAGGCTGAGCTTGCTAGAGAAATGGGTTACACTGCTGCTAGGTTCGGGCATGTTATGTTCCCTGAGAATGTATATGAACCTGCCTTGAAATGTGCAGAACTCTTATTAGCTGGAGTGGGAAAAGGTTTCTTTGACTTGTTCTGTCAAATTGTTTCTGTTTTCAAGCATAGGAACGAGGGCTAATTAGATAATGCATTCAGGCTGGGCTTCCCGAGTATACTTCTCGGATAATGGATCCACAGCAATCGAAATTGCCCTGAAGATGGCATTTCGTAAGTTTTGTGTTGATCATGAGACCCTATTGGATTTTTGTGAGGCTACAGAAGAGAAAAAGGATATTGTGTTGAAGGTACAATCATCTTGCCAATGCTCAACGATACTTTAGACACTTTACTTTACCTGTTATTGAAAATTTGTTGTTCACTTTGCTGCTTACTAAGATGCAAGTGTTGCCCCTTTCCTGGCAGTTCATCTTTTTCCATATACAATATTGTCTTCATGTATGGAGTTTTGTCATTTACCTTTCAGGCTCTAATGTGAATGTGTGTTCTATTTTAGGTCCTAGCTCTTCGGGGGTCTTACCATGGGGATACTTTAGGAGCCATGGAAGCACAAGCACCCTCACCTTATACAGGCTTTCTCCAGCAGCCGTGGTAGGGAATTTTTATTGTTTGATATGATTCTTACTTTGACCATTTCTGTAGAATTTTGCTTCCAACAGTCATCTTCGAATTGAGCATTCTTGGATAATCAGCATCTCCCGCACCAACGTGGGAGGGATCTAAATGCATAAAACCTAGTGTCTAACTGCATAGCAACCTGCCCTTAGTGCTGCTTATATAGAGCTCTCATGCCTTAGGGATGAATCATGATTACATCGAGATATCAGAACCTACTTTTTTAAATTCACATCATACGCACTCAAATTATCCTGAACAAGCATTGTTTATCACGTAATTCTCAGCTTGCCCTTTTATTAGGTTCTCATCTATTTTTGAATTATAGGTATACTGGAAGAGGACTATTTCTGGATCCTCCTACTGTCTTTCTCTCCAATGGAGCCTGGAATCTTTCCCTCCCTGGAAGTTTTTCTCAAATCGTACCAGAAGATTATGGAAGTAAATAGCATCCTTTCTTCTTTATGTTATCCAACAGTTCCACTGCATTTCCTTTAGTTTTATGATTTAGTATTCCCAAATTCTTACAGATTTCACCACTCGTGATGAGATTTTTGACAAGAGCAGAGACACATCAATTCTCGCAACAATCTATTCGGCCTATGTATCAGAGCAGTTACAAGAGTATTCAGGAACTACACAATCTGCCCATATTGGAGCACTGATAATAGAACCAGGTATGATAGTATATTCATCACTATGACTTCAAAATAGTTTACCTATGTAACTTTCCTAATATTATAGGCTTACCATCCTTGGTCTCTCTATGTAGATTGCTAGATTCAAACTACTCTTATGTTTTATATGCAGTAATTCATGGTGCTGGGGGAATGCACATGGTTGATCCGCTTTTCCAACGAGTTCTGGTCAATGAGTGCCGGAATAGAAAAATTCCAGTCATTTTCGATGAAGTGTTCACAGGTTTCTGGCGTCTTGGAGTAGAGGTAGTAAACTGCGACTTAGATCATATGTCATCTTGATTTTTATTTCTGTTACCGTGTTCCATTTACAGTTTTGCTAACCAGTTACATTGATTTTACCAAGACTACTGCTGAACTTCTCGGTTGCAAACCGGACATTGCTTGCTTCGCCAAATTGTTGACTGGTGGAATGGTTCCTTTGGCTGTCACTCTCGCCACGGACGCCGTGTTCGATTCGTTTTCTGCAGATTCCAAGGTAAAAAAAACGAAACAAGAAGGCTCTCTCTTAATCAAACCATGTTGATTCCGCCTGAAACCATCTAATTTTCCTTACTGGTTGTAGCTTAAAGCCCTGCTTCATGGTCACTCATACTCAGCTCATGCCATGGGTTGCGCAACAGCCGTCAAAGCCATCCAATGGTTCAAAGATCCAGAGACTAACTATAACATCACTTCACAAGGAGGAAAATTAAGAGAGGTATTAGGACATTCCTATTCTTAAATTCACGGATCCAGACACAAGTATGATCAAAATATGTAATCAATAGCAACATCCTTAAACGGGTTTCAATCGTACACGTTTTTTTGCAGCTGTGGGACGAAGAACTGGTGCAACGAATATCATCTCACTCTGCGGTTCAAAGGGTGGTTGTATTAGGAACACTTTTCGCTCTAGAACTAAAAGTAGATGCTTCCAATTCCGGCTATGCTTCCTTGTATGCAAAGTCTCTTCTAAAAATGCTCCGAGAAGACGGAATCTTCATGCGCCCTCTCGGAAACGTCGTATACCTCATGTGTGGCCCTTGCACGTCGCCGGAAATCTGCCGCCGGTTGCTAGCTAAGCTCTACAAAAGACTCGGAGAATTCAATAAAGCATGAATCTAAAACTCTCTCCATACTATTTCTTGTATTTAGCACTTTATTTTTGTTTGCAAATTGATGACTTTTGGAGTCGGAAGTTTTTTTACCAATGCTAAAGATTCTTCGTTCATCACGAGATCTTATCGTTTCTGGAAATTAAATAAAGAAAGAAACTAGTTACAGCAAATTTAATGAAAGATCACTAGATCAGTTTTATAATGATTTAATTGATGAAATAAAAGTTGCTTTATAAAAGTGTAACCTCAGTCCTACACGGAATCGACGGCTGCGATTCATGGGACATATTGGTGGGATAATATTCTAACGACCACCGTTTCTTCTAGCGGGCCCCGCAGACGTTTTTGTAGTTTACAAAATAATTAACTGTAAACGACAAACAATCATATAGCACCACGATAGAAACCGTAGACCTTACGGCATTCGATTAAATCCCAACTAGAGGCACTGTCAAAGCTCATATGAGTCGCCTTAGTTGACCGATTAACCCCAATCAGCCAAAAAAAAAAAAAAAATCAGAATTTGTCGAGAAGACTAAAAGGAGGAGACTGTCGTAAAACTCTCAAACATAAAACACTTCCGTCCACTACTAATCAATTTTTTCTCCGATTCGACGCCGGCGAATTTTAATCGGCGAGATACTCTTGAATCTCGCCGTCACGATATACAGGTTAGTTTCTTATTACTTGTTTATCTATCGTTTGTTTTTTTTCGGGTTCTTCAATTTGGTCACCGGGAGAATCTAGTCTTCTCCGATCTCCGACGCCGGAAAATTTGAGTTTGAGATTTAGTTACTTGAATTAGGGGTTCAAACGAAGTGGGTCTTCCCCCTGGAGGGTATTTTGTGCTATTCAAGATTTCAATTTTGTGTCTATTAATTGTGATTTGCAGATCTAAGAAAATAGGGGTTTATTTTTTCAATCATCTAGAGTTGGGAGAAATGCAGAACTAGAATGGATAGAGGTAATAATATGAATAGAGCGAAGAGGAATTTGGATGGGAACGATGATGATCAGCCTGAGCGAAAACGTCCTGCTCTTGCTAGGTGAGTTTCTTCTCCTTCCCTGTAATTTATCGACTGATGATTCTACTCAAAGTTTTTGACTTTGTTTATCTGACTGATGATTCTACTAAAAGTTTCTGACTTTGCGGATTTTACCCGTTTGTGCCAGTGTGATTGTAGAGGCCCTGAAAGTAGACAGTCTGCAGAAGCTTTGCTCGTCTTTGGAACCTATTCTCCGCCGAGTTGTAAGATCTCTTGATTTTTCTTGGGATCATTTACACTGCTTTTGTTGTAACCCAATCTTTGCCTGCTTCTTGTTCTTGTCACTATTATACTTAGAGTGTTAGGCCTTTGCAAAGAAAGTAGCTATCTTTTGTTTAAGCTTCAATGCGGGATTGTTGCTGAGCAGGTCAGCGAGGAAGTGGAACGTGCTTTGGCGAAACTAGGCCCCGCTAGGCTTACTGGAAGGTAAAACTGTATTGCTCATTCTATATATTGTGACATGGTCTTCAATGTCAGGTAACAGTTTTTCTAAGGTTTATTATTACTTTGCAGTTCCGGGTCTTCTCCAAAGCGAATTGAAGGTCCGGATGGCCGGAACTTGCGGTTGCAGTTTAGGTCTAGGTTATCACTCCCCTTATTCACAGGAGGCAGAGTAGAAGGAGAGCAGGGTGCTGCGATTCATGTTGTCTTGATCGATGCAAACACAGGGCGTGCTGTGGTATATGGTCCAGAGGCTTCTGCAAAGCTTGAGATCGTTGTGCTTGAGGGTGACTTTAACAATGAAGATGATGAAGACTGGAGCCAGGAAGAATTTGAAAGCCATGTCGTGAAAGAACGTCAAGGAAAGAGACCGTTGCTGACTGGAGATCTGTTTGTCACTCTCAAGGAAGGGGTTGGAACTTTGGGCGAGCTGGTTTTCACTGATAACTCGAGCTGGATTCGGAGTAGGAAGTTCAGACTCGGTTTACGGGTTTCTTCTGGGTACTGTGAGGGCATGCGGATACGTGAGGCAAAGACGGAAGCTTTTATTGTTAAAGATCACAGGGGCGAATGTATGGTCTTTAAAGTTCCACTTTTTGTTTTGTTCCCAGTGTACCATGTGATGTTACTTCTTTTAAGTTTGATGCACATTTTTTTTATGTGCAGTGTACAAGAAGCATTACCCACCTGCTTTGAATGATGACGTGTGGAGGTTGGAGAAGATTGGTAAAGATGGGGCATTCCATAGAAAGCTTAATGCTGAAGGAATAGTCACTGTAGAAGGCTTCCTGAGACTAATGGTCAAGGATTCTGGAAAATTACGTAGTGTAAGTGTTTATTTATGTCAAGTTTTTGCTTGTGAAATACACTGCTCATACAATTTTACGCCATGGCTAATTTTATTTTTTATTCGTGTTAATCTAGATTCTTGGAAGTGGAATGTCAAACAAAATGTGGGATGCACTAGTAGAGCACGCAAAGACGTGTGTCTTGAGCGGTAAGCTTTATATCTACTATGCCGAGGATTCAAGGAATGTCGGCGTTGTGTTCAATAATATCTATGAGCTAAGTGGTCTCATTTCCGGGGACCAATACTTCTCTGCTGATTCACTTACTGAAAGCCAAAAGGTTTGCTGCATGTTCCTTAACACCATTTTTTGTTTCGTTCTGCGGCTTATGGTTTAGTTAACCTATGATTCACTATCTTTTATATAGGTTAAAAGTTAATTTAGCTGTAATTGAACTACATTCTTTTCAAACCACTGAAAAAGAGATTTATCAAATTTGATTCTGTCTTTCACTTCTGTGTTCTGAAGGTATTTGTTGATGGGCTGGTGAAGAAAGCATATGAAAACTGGAACCTTGTCATAGAGTATGATGGAAAGTCTCTCCTTGACTTGAAGCAGCCAAAGAGGTTGGCTATTACTCAAACCGAGCCGGCAAATTACTCAACTGTTGCCATTGACCATCCAATGCAGATGGCAGGGCACTCCTCCTCAGTGCCGGCTAATCAATGTCCAGTGCTTTCAGATTATCCTATTGGAGGTTTGCGAACTGCAATCACTCTCTTGAAAATTTGTATTATAGTAAGTTACTAATTCTTACAAGTTTGTTCAATTCTGTCAAATACTGCAGGGTATGATCAAGCTATGGTGACAAGGTATACTCCGCAGCCACAGCTTTTGAACTCCAACGCAAGAGCACAATTTGAGGTTGCTCCGGGTACTACAACGCAAGACCAGCTTATGGGAAATCTACATCAAACTCAAAGCATTATAAACAATCAAAACGTTACTGGTCTGCTTGCTCTCGGTCCTCCACAGTCATCCACAAGTGGATTTCAAGACATCAACTCTTCTTCTGTTCACCAGGCAAATCTCAATCCGTTCGAAGACTGGTCAAACCACCGCGAGAGAGGAGCAGAAGAATTCTTCTCAGAGGAAGAGATCCGACTCAGAAGCCATGAAATGCTTGAGAACGAAGACATGCAACAGTTTCTCCGCCTATTCAGCATGGGAGGTGGCAATGGCTCTGCAACACATTTGCCAGAAGATGGGTATACTTTCCCATCGTTTCTACACACACCTATGCAAGGCTATGATGAAGACCGTGGTCGATCAGGCAGAGCTGTTGTTGGGTGGCTTAAGATAAAGGCAGCAATGAGATGGGGTTTCTTCATCAGGAGGAAAGCCGCTGAGAGACGAGCACAGATTGTAGAGCTCGTTGATGATGACGAAGAATAGAGTGGTTGATTATTAATTTGGTTGTGTTGTGAGACTTTTTAATTACCGTGCTTAGAGTTTATGGTAACAACCCTTGAATATTTGAAGTACTGAGAAGGAGATGAATTCCCATATGTATTTTGTATCAAAAGAAAGTGTACAGTTAGACTTAGAGTTAATGGGTGTGTTTTTAATGAAGCATGAGACTTCTATTATTGCTTTGGTTGACTCATTTACGAGACAACTGATTTTGTAGTCGTAGATATATATAATTCATATAAGTAAAATGTATGTAATTCAATAAGTAAAATGTTTGCCTTGTCTTTACTCTGAACTACTGTTGCCAGGTTGTGTTCCATAGATATCAAGTATCAAATATTTTTTGGCTGTATTTCCATACAAAACCAGGATACTAATTTTTCAAAATGAATAATATATACTAATTAGTGGCCTAAGTGAAAAAATACTAACACAAACTTAATTAGTGGCTGCAAGGACTAGACACAAATACCTGTTACTCGGCCCGTACCCATTTTATTCGTCCCGTACCCGTTACTCGTCCCGTACTTTTTCTTGAGATCAAGTGCTTGTAACAATCAAAGTATATAACAAATACACAAAATTGAACACTTGCAAGTATAAGTCAAGTATTAAGTATTAAAAAAAGAGATATCCTCTTTTATTTGTATTTACATCACAACAAGTGTCAGTCATAATTACAAGTGTCATTGATGATGATGTGACTTCTTCTAATTTCTTAGTCTTACTCTTTTTTTTTTCTTTTAAGATCATGATGATGGTAGCCGTAGCCAATACTCTAGACTAGCAGTCTTTGATTGGGATCCTTTTACAGCTGTTAAAAATGCAAAATTATAAAATTACAATTAAGATGAATTGATAATTTCAAAATGTGTTTTCATTTTTTGTTTTTGTCATTAACATGCATTATCTCTTTCACAAACCAACAAAAGTGAAAAATGCCAGGTTCGAAAATCTCATAAATATTAAATTGTCTGTCTCATAAATATTATAATATAGTTGAGTATGAAAATTTATTGGTAGTGTGCCTAGACTAAACAGTAAACACTTGGGCTTGGAGGGTGGGTGTAGTGTACAATTATATATACCTTAAATTCCCCTCTCCTCTTCAGAACACATTTATGACTGACGTTGATCAGAGTATAGAAATCGGTAATTTTTTTCTTAAAGAAAAATATAGTTTAACCATTGTACTTATACCAATAAGATTTTAATATAGTTTAATATTATAAAAATTCAGATTCTTTTATGGCAATTTCCTGTATTATATCTTTCAAATCAATAACAGTGAAATAGTGCAAGCTCCGAAACATGATAGAGTATACTAACATTATATTTCACTCCCTTATTTTAAGAAATATCACAACATTATATTTCTAGTTTGAATGGTAGAGTATAATTATTCTAAATTTGGTTTGGAAACTGGGTGTATAAATATGTGACGTAAGTTATTATAATCAAGATATGTGACGCAAGTCTCTCTTTACTTGTATAGTATCTTTCACATTAACAACGAAGCAAGTTTCGAAGTGTTAAAAAAAAAAGACACTGTCATCAACTTATGAAGTAAAGAGAGATTTGCTATTTTTAGTTTATATCTTCAAAAAGTAGAACAATCCCGCAGAGGAACAGAGTGGTGATGCAAAAATTAGAGTTCAATATAAGGTTCAAGTACTGTGCATATGGAATCAACAAAGAGGAACAGAGAAAAAAAAAGAAAAAAAAAATGAGAAGAGTTCCAACATCGTTGAATGGTGTAGCAAAGACCACGGTTTCAAGAGCTCGTCCCACAACATCAAATCCCTTCTCTACCATGCCAAAAAACCAACCTCAAGAAGAAGAAGAAAAAGAGATGGAGATGGAGTTCATTCCTTTCCCGGAACACATCCCAGTAGGAGGAGGCCTTGTGCTCAGTAAGCCAAAGACCAAGACCGAAACATCTGGAAAAACAGAAACAAATCTAACGAGGGATCCAACGGCGGCGGAAAAGAAGACTTCGGCGGTGGTTGTAGTGGATGTACTGGGTGCGTGGATGGAAAAGGGACCGGCGGTGGTGGTTGCAGCGGATGCTCCGGTTGCAGCCGTTGTGGTTTCCCTGGATGCAAGGCCAGGCCTGATCTAAAATTTTGGGCTTTGAAACAAAAAATAAAAATGCGGTTTAATTGGTTTTATAAAAAAAGAATTTTTTTTAAAAAAAATTTATAAACTAAATTAAACAAACAAATTTGGAGGCTTAAAACAAATGTTTCAATGAGTTTGGCATAGATGGCTCCAGTTTGTGCTTTGGTTGTGATGGTTGCAAATATGCAAAATAAATTACTTTTAAATTGTGTTTTTTATTTTTTACTGTTGTCTTAGTTTTTAATTGTATTTTCTTTCAGTGTTCTGATGTGTGAGTGACGAATCACGATCTAATGTTTAATTTTTTTAAAGTTAATTTGCGTTATGCTATTTTATTTTCTCACTAATATGAACATGTGAAACTTACTTAAAATCTAATTCCTCGAATTTTTTTAATCAAATAGTTATTTTTAATTATGTAATTAAACATCGAAACATTGAAAGTTCGATAAAAAAAACACTATACCAAAGTCGATTAATATAAATTATTTGAAGAAAAAGAAGTCAAAACAAAACAATAGATATTTCAAATTGTACATATTTTGTTAACCGAATCTCGAACGAAGAATATTAAGTCGATTCAATCCTCTAACAGGCCTTAGAAAACGGGCCCAATAGGTTTAAACGCGTGCAATTGAATACTAGTTGGGTTGTGTGGAAAAAGAATCAAAAGGAAAAACTTGTTTAACAAAAACTAAAAAAGGTAAAACTCAATAATAATCTAAATAATCATCATCAATAGGAAAGGTTTCCGTTTCTGGAATTTCGCATCTCGAGTAAATTTAGAGAAATGGAAGAAAAGAAGTTCAGGAGAATTTCCCAAAGCCAAAGCTGCCCATGGTCTTTTTATTGAGAAATTAGGGTTCTTTGGATTTCCGAAAGAGAAAAAGAAGAAAGACAATGTCTCTGTTTTTCAACCGAATCTCGAAGTTCACTGTAAGATACTCACTCATCCTTCCATATGACAATTTCTTTGATTCTTCCTACTCAACTGTCTTGAAATATGTACATTGTTAAAGCTTTCTAAGTACATGTTCGACAGGTACGCAGGGACAATGCTCGTTTCTTCTCATCATCATTGCCTCAGTCTCCGTATTTGCTGCTGGGCGGCAAAAAGTTGCGAGATTCTCCGGAGGGTCAAATCGGTAAGCACAGGTTTCTCGACCCGACAACAGGAGATAGAGTGTATAGCAGTGAGAAGACGGTTCCAAAGGAGCTCAATGGACAACCTCTTCTTGGAACATCACAAGGCTGGGTCGCTTGTCTGGAGAATAAAGATTTTACCGTACGTCTCACGGATCTGTACAAGCCCTGGATCTCATCATCTCCAAAAGTCATATCATTGCCTTCAATCGGGTTTAAACCCTCGACACATGCCACGGAAGTGTCTCTCTCTTCTTCTGATCCTGTCCATGACAAGGACTTGGTTGTGGCTGCAAAGTTCAGTGAGTATCAGCTAAGTGTATGTTGTGACTCTAAGTGGACTCACATTGACACCCCTTACTCTCTTTTACCACCCTCTGATCTCATGTATTCCAAGAGAGACAAAGCCTTTTACTTTACCAGCTTTAAAGGTCTCTACATGGGTTCTTTAGATCTCACCGACAACGAGCTCGACTTTCAAGAACTACGCCTACGAGACCAGCCTAAGATCGGAGGGGCAGGTTGGGAGATGTTGGATAAATGTTTCATGAGCAACCACTTAGTGGAATGTCCCTCTGGTGAACTTTTCTTCATCAAGTGGTTGGTATTTCGAATTTCTTAAAATATTTTTTTAAAATCAGTCCAATTAATAGTAGAGTAGAGATTGAGCTCCTTGTTTCTCTCTAGGTACACAGATTGCATTCGCAGACAGCACGGGGAATATATACTTATGCACGGCATAACTAAGCGGTTCATGGTGTTTAGGGAAGATGAGAAGAGCAAAGACTTTTATTACACTGAAGATATTGGAGATCTCTGCATCTTCCTTGGCAAGAGTGAAGCCTTCTGTGTCTCGGCAAGCATGTACCCGGGGCTCAAGCCTAACTCTATTTATTACATTGGCCCGGGCATTGGTTCTTACGATCTTGCTACTGGAATAGTCCGTTCCTTCGATCCCCCACGTGATTCACGTGAACCCTCGCTGGTCCCTTACCCTTATTGGCTTAATCCCACTAATCCCATTGCTTAACATTATTGCTCCTTTCTCAATCTCTTCTTGGAGCTCTAGCTTGGATTTGGTTTTATTTAGTTCAATAAGTGGTTGATTGTTTTTGCCACTTTTGTCTTGTGTGTTGTGTTCTAAACCAAGTGATATCCATCATGCCCCTTTGAGTTTTTGGGTCTTGTGTTGGTTAGGTTTGTGTGATTGAGATTTGAATTTTGTAATTTATATATGAACGTTCATTAGTGTTCTGTGTTATTGTATTCCTTTTGATGAATTCAGTTAAAATCCCTTATATATTTATAATTAACGGATTAAGGGTTTCATATTTGTTATAATTTTTGTATAAGAAATACTTTAAAATTTTAATTCAGAGCAACACATTCAGTAGCCAACCCTAGACGAAATCTTTTCGAGTCATTGCAATAATCATAGATCATGAAGTTACTTTGCACCCACTTAAGCGTCTTCATGCTATTTTCATCGATCCCTTCCTTGAACCATGAGCTCGAATCACCACCACCGCAAGATACATTAGAGCCACGGACCGACCAAACACATTCTTGAACCTCATAGTTCCTGTAATAAGCGGTGAATGGCGCTTTGGACCAGTCAGTCTTCACGAGCCCTCCTCTCGTAGCCCAATCATCTCCGTTCCATAGGCTGGAATGGACTCTCATTTCTTGTTTCTCCGGATAAGATACGTTCATCGTCTTCATGTTCTTGAATTCTCTTATCGGTGTACCATCCACATAGAATCTGTTAACGCACCGACTCTTAAATATTGATATATATATGGATTTTGTTTCTTATGTTAAGAGATGAACAGAGATTAGATATCTAGATTTTACACTATGGTTTTAGGGTTCCAGAGGATGGAGTAGGTGTGAAAATCAATGGTGGGATCGAACCAGAGACGAAACTGTTGTTCTCTATCACCTTTGCCTTGTGTGATCACATTTGTGTGGACTGTGTAAGGATCACGACTCAGATTCCCCAAGAATTCGAAGTCTATCTCATCCCACATCGCTCCTTTAGACGCTAGCTACATAACACACCCACACACACATGCGTAAATAACTTCTAATATCGTACCAAAAATGATTCAATGATAGAGTTGAGTTTTAAATATTCTTACATAGAAAGATGTGACAGTACCGGCTGAGTTTCCAGGGACAAGTTTTATCTCCATAGAGATCTTACCGAACAAAAACTGAGCTTGAGATTGAAAACCAGAGCCTGAAACTTTGTCAAGAGACAATGTAATGGCTTGGCCGTTTTCGAGTATCTTTGCTTTGTCGTTTCCCCATATAATATCAACATCTTGTCTGAAATCACCTGCCAAGATTAATGAAGAACATGACAGAATAGACACAAAGATCAAGATTTGTGAAGAACCCATGTCTTGTTTTGGGAGCTTTGACAGTGGGTCGGGCTTAAGTTGTTTTGTGTAAGAAATTTATAGCTGAGGAAAGATATAGAGAGGATAGACAGTGACATCTGGGTGAGACAGAGGAATAGAAGGAGAAGAATTTGTGTGTAGAGAT
Organism: Eutrema salsugineum; assembly: GCF_000478725.1. NCBI lineage: Eukaryota > Viridiplantae > Streptophyta > Magnoliopsida > Brassicales > Brassicaceae > Eutrema > Eutrema salsugineum. The sequence goes on from NW_006256829.1 coordinate 9,221,575, forward strand.
GGTCAAGCTTTGGGTTGTGAGAAAACAGAGCAACAGATGGAAAGTGAAGCCAGCTCTTGTTTAACACATGTAAAAAGTCAAGTGAGGGTTTAATTTCAGCTAGAAGATTCTTCTTTATCCATGCGTTTATAACGGTTGGGGTTTAAGTTCTGTCTTTACATGGAAACCAATCAAAGAGAGTGAGTCACTCTGAGTGACCAATTTATTTTCAATTTTGAATCTATGATAAATAACCAAATTTTCCAACCATAAGTGGAAAAAAAAAATTCCATGTTCAATATTGAGTGTACCATTTTAACAGAAAACTCAAGCAAACTCTAGAATCTAGCAAACAATGTGTGAAGCCCTAACATTTTACATACCAATAAGGCAATAAGCGAATCAAGACTAAAAAGTAAAAACCTTTGAGAGCAAGTCAACTAGAGAACCAAGACTAGCTTTGAGTGCAAGTCAGAAATTATAGGTTTACATAGGCCCAGTTACTTGAAACATACCTTTCTTGTTTAGGCCCATTAAAGTTGAAATAAACAAATATCTTAATAGTATCTTACTTTGGTCATTTGTATTTAAACTTTTTTTTTGTAACAAGGGTAATTTAATCTTTTTTCTCACCTAAAAACTTAAGAAAAATCTAAACAAAGTGCAAATAGATATTACGAGGAAATTTAATCGCTATCATGGAAATTGTTTAAAGATTCATACATGTCAATTCCAGTGTTTTTCTTTTTCAAAGAGTAAAGAATTCTAAACCCAAATCGTGAAATCATGTAAGTACAAAAACTCGTCAACAGTTCAAATCTATAACAACTGCTTTTTTCGTAGATATCTACACAAGGATTTGATCAAATTTAGATTTCTAGACTTTACGTAAGAGTTCGGACTGCTCAAAGGATCTAGCCACTTGGACTTACAGAAACTTCCGGACCACGACCGTCATCAAGTTGAATGCCTTAGCTGTCTCCACCACTTCGACATCAAACATTTTGAGTCAGTCAAAAATCATGATTTTACCCAACAACTACCTTATCTCTTTAACGTGGCATCTCTCTTCTTCCACCACATTAAATTTTTAATTTATTAATGAAAAATAAATACTCAACTTAAATGAGTTTTAATTTCGAGTTATATATTGAAACCATGAATATTGAAATCAAGATAATTGAATTATAAATTGTAAAACCACTAAATAAATCAACTGAAAATTGAGATGTTAACAGAAACAAACCAAAAAAAAACTGAAAAATGGAAAAATAACTATATCTAATTTCTTTTATCATTAAGAAACACTGTAGAACCGTTAGATGAATTGATGTTTTACAATCACCAATAAATAAAATTAAAACTCATAATTATAACCTTATCCTAGTAAACTTTTTTGTCAGCATTCTTATGAACTTTTGAAACTAAACATTTCGTTTGTTCTTTTGTTCTAACGGAATCTCTTGGTTCTATTAGAGGAAAACTCATTCTCTGTCAAAGTCGGTCCAAGCCGGTGGTAAAAGTATCCAGCTCCCAAAGCCATCATTTTTTTCTATAGCGAAACTCCCAAATCTGATTAAATCTAACACACACAAAAAAAAGTGAAAATATTATTATCCAAAATACTAAACCCAAAAGAAAGAAAAAAGAAAAGATTACTCAACAAACCGCGTGAACTCCAAAGCCAATTGAAGACAGCTTTTTACTACAAAGATGGCCCAATCTCCAGCTGTTGCATCTAAAACGCGCCTTTCCCTTTCACCATATACGAACCTTCCTCTTTCGACCTACGACCACTACTATAAATACATATGCATTCGTCCATAAACCCTCAAAATCACAAACCAAAACCCAATAGAAGAAGAACAACAACAAACAAATAAAAACCCCAAAAACAAAACTCTAAATGGCGACCAATTACTTCCTTCCTCTGTTTCTTTCTCTTATCATCTCCTCTGTTTCAGCTAATTTTCAAAGAGACGTCGAGATAACTTGGGGAGATGGACGTGGACAGATCAAGAACAATGGAGAGCTTCTCACTTTATCTCTTGACAAATCCTCTGGATCTGGTTTCCAGTCCAAAAACGAGTACTTGTTTGGTAAAATCGACATGCAAATGAAGCTCGTCCCTGGAAACTCCGCAGGAACAGTCACTACACTCTACGTAAGTTGAATAAGCAAATCTCAATTTGACATTTTGCAGTTGTGACGATTATAATTACGAATTAGAACTGATGGGTTTGTTTAATTTCTTGCAGCTGAAATCACCTGGAACAACATGGGACGAGATTGACTTCGAGTTTTTAGGGAATCTAAGTGGAGATCCTTACACACTTCACACGAATGTCTACACACAAGGCAAAGGAGACAAAGAACAGCAATTCAAACTCTGGTTCGACCCAACAGCTGATTTCCACACTTACACGATTCTGTGGAACCCACAACGAATCATCTTCACCGTCGATGGAACTCCGATCAGAGAATTCAAGAACATGGAATCTGTAGGCACTCTGTTTCCCAAGAACCGACCAATGAGGATGTACTCTAGTCTCTGGAACGCAGATGACTGGGCCACGAGAGGTGGTTTGGTGAAAACCGATTGGTCTAAAGCTCCTTTCACTGCTTCGTACCGTGGATTCAACCAAGAGGCTTGCGTTTGGTCTAATGGCAAGTCTTCTTGTCCAAGTGGCTCGAAACAGGGGACTACTGGCTCGTGGCTGTCACAGGAGCTTGACTCAACTGCTCAAGAGAGGATGAGATGGGTGCAGAGAAACTACATGATCTATAATTACTGTACCGATTCGAAAAGGTTCCCTCGAGGCCTTCCTAAAGAGTGCTTAGCTGCGTAGAGAGTAAAGAGTTGAGAAGAGAAACAAAAAAGTCTAGTTTATTATTTTTTCTTTGTTGGTTATGAAAATTCTTTTGTTTTTATTGGTAGATCACATGAATTATATTGATTCGTTTGTACTAATTTGTTAATGCAATATTCTCTTTGTTACAACAATATATCTTTTTTCACTTTTAAAGGCTCTCGTAGTTCGTTCCGTTTTAATTTTATGCTCCCGAGTCTGTCCAAAAATGGCCGCTTTTGTTTAGTTGAGCAATTACATCGAAATCAAACTGAAATTGTATATGTAAACTTAATTGGTATCATTAGTTTTATGATTTTATCCCACACAAACCGAACTAAGCCGGTTTTAATATAACTGATGTAGCTCTAAAAATTTATAAACCCCTAATTCAAACATAGTACTAAGATAATTTGATAGAGCTAAAACTAATTTATTCATAAGAATATATTAATCTATCTTCCTTTTTTTCTTTTTTTTTTTATCCACAACCAAACATAACTAAGATAAAAATTTGCCTAACTGAACTAAACAACATACTAACTACTAAGTTTAGGCAGAACCAAATAAAGAAGGTGAAACCAAAAACCAAACATAAGCCGAACCGGATTGGGCAGACTTTGACCGAAACAAAGAACGAGCACACGTAGCATGAGGCAATACTAAACAAATGCTTGCTTCACAACAAGAACCAGCTGTTCACAGAATAAGCAACACAAGAGTCACAAACGGCGAACTAAACTCCAAAAGGAGTAAGACTAGTCTCCCTTGTATAAAGTCCCCCAACACACAAGGTCCCAATGAATGTAATCAATTCTCATTTTATCGACACACAAGCAAGCATGGACCGTTCCACTTTGATCTTATCTCTACTATTCACACTCACCGCTTTGACCTCGACCTTCTTCTCCCTGGTTCTCGCCGGAACGTTCGACACAGAATTCGACATAACTTGGGGTGATGGTCGTGGCAAAGTCCTCAACAACGGAGAGCTTCTCACTCTGTCCCTTGATAGAGCCTCCGGCTCTGGTTTTCAAACCAAGAAAGAGTATTTGTTCGGAAAAATCGATATGCAGCTCAAACTTGTCCCCGGGAACTCCGCCGGAACCGTCACTGCCTACTACGTTAGTGTTACACAACATCATAATTATTTATTATATGATATTACCATGTCAGATTTTATATATATAGATTAGAGTGTGTGACTCACATGGGTGTTTTTTTTATCATGTGCTATGAAACATGCAAGTAAATATAAGCTAGTTAGAATTTTTAAAAAAAAAAACTATTGAAGAAAATGTTGAATATGTAAATAAATTGGAACTTTAGTTAAAATAACAAAAGTAACACATTAAATATACGTTTAATATAAATTTTGCAAATAATATTTGTATTCAAATAGTTCTATGTTCTTGATATTACTTGATAGGTCTTCTATGCTTTTTTTTTTTACATGAGTAACGGTTCGTGGTTGCTTTTGATGCAGTTGAAGTCAAAAGGTGATACGTGGGATGAGATTGATTTCGAGTTTCTTGGTAATCTAACTGGTGATCCGTACGTGATGCATACGAATGTGTATACTCAAGGCAAAGGTGATAGAGAACAACAATTTCATCTCTGGTTCGATCCAACGGCTGATTTCCACACTTACTCTGTTTTATGGAACCCTCATCACATCGTGTAAGTATTTTTTTATTTTATTTTTTTATAACTAGAAATTTCAAAGCCTTAACATGATAACATCTAATCCGTCTTTCATAATATATATATGTATTTTGGTGCAGTTTCATGGTTGATGGAATTGCGATAAGACAATTCAAGAACCTAGAACATAGAGGGATCCCGTATCCGAAAATGCAGCCGATGAGGCTCTACTCGAGTCTGTGGAACGCTGATCAGTGGGCTACAAGAGGAGGTCTTGTTAAGACCGACTGGTCCAACGCACCATTCACTGCTTCTTACAGAAACTTTAGAGCGGACGCGTGTGTCTCCTCAGCAGGAAGATCATCCTGTTCTGCGGTCTCACCGAGATGGTTCTCTCAGAGGCTTGATCTAACGGCTGTAGATAAAATGAGAGCGGTGCAGAGGAAGTTCATGGTCTATAACTATTGTACCGACTCCAAAAGGTTTCCTCAGGGATTTCCAAAGGAGTGTCGTCTTCAATAGTTTTGGGAACTTGTCTAGTTAAAATTAATGTTTGGTCCGAAAAACTCCGAAGCTAGTAGTATATATGTATATAGGTTCATCCAAATTATGTATGTAATGTAATGAGTCTGTGTGTTAAACAAAATTCCTCTGTTCTGTGTATATATACATAATAAAACGCGTGTGAATTATCAGTTATGATGGGTTTTTCTCAACAATATGTATCATCTGTGTTTGAAATATTAATCCCATACATTGTTCAACCATCTGTCTACTAACAAAACAATTCCCAATGAATTGCAAAGTGAGAAAGAACTTATACACTCAGATTGAACCACCATTCAGTTTTTCCATGCAAACCTCTTCAAAAAAAGTTACCAGTTACAAACCCGCCGGTAGCTCTCCCATGTAATTACCAATGCGGCGAGTTAAGAAATAAAAGATATCTTTCGTCGACTCTAATATAAAGAAAAATATGCTTTCATCGACTGGTCAAAAATTCATCTCTCTTAATATCTTAAAGCTAATTTCTCAACCATAGCTTGCTTTACCAGCAACTACGCCAGTGAGATTTTATCTCTTCTCTATATCTCTCCTTTTCTATTCATTTATCAATAATATCTGTGTTTATATATTGCTTATGCACTATTTTTAATTACATCTCTGATTTTCATGTAATTTCGTGTGTTAGTTTGAGTTATCCCCAAACTTTAAACTGTTACTTATGTGCAACTGGTACAATCAAATATTTAATTTATAGCCTATAAGAAAGCACAGGAATACGAAAGCTATGGGGATAATAGATACTCTCTAGATACTAAGGAGGAATGGAAGCATGGTTTGCTTGAGGATCAAAATTTTTATTAGTTTAGATTGAAGTAAATTATTCTCCCAAATTTTTTCACAGAAAGAAGTATTTGTTGTAAAAACGATTATTTTTGATGAATTAATTTTACATACTATTCAAAAATAGGAATAAAAAGCAGATGACATGTGGGTGATTTTTATCGGTTTTTTATTCCATGATAAACTATCGAGTGTTTTGAACTTTTGACTATGATTGACCGAGATTTATCCACCTGAAATGAATATTCTGAATTCTGTTTGAGTATTATGCAAAAAAATGGGAGACTCTGATTCTCTGAAGAATAATTCACGTAGTTGCCTTAATAATGCCTTAATAAATTATGCGTGACAATTCTTAAATACTGTATGTGGCTGACATGTCCGTTCTAAATTTCGAAAACATGTCGGTCCATTTTATCAAAAACCAAAACAAAATAAAATATTTCGAGTTATTGCTTAATTAACTATACAAATTAACTAAAAATGCCAACCGAACTGTTTAGAAACGTTTTTTTTTTTTCTTATTAAAATTTCTTATATGAACCAGACTTATAAGTTTGAGCTAAATGCATGAACAAATAAATAAAGAAAATTAAATCTAGCTAAAAGAAAGAAACAACATCACCCACATGTATAGTTTATATGTAAGTTGAACGACTAATATATGTTTATAAGTTGACATAATTCATCCATATGATATAATTTAAAAAATCGTTAGTGTACGACTACCACGTTGATAATGGGACTCCACGAACCTCTAATGCAGTCGTTTTCTAAAACGTCTCTCTATATATAAACACCAAACTCCGATCATATTCAAACCATCAGCAAAACAATTACTTACAACAACAACAACAACAACAACAACAACAGAGCAAAGAAAAATGGCAGCTTTTGCGACCAAACAGTCTCTGTTGTTGTTGTCGTCTCTTGTGCTCTTGATTGGTGTATCCACCGGAAGTTTCTACGACAACTTCGATATCACGTGGGGTGATGGTCGTGCCAACATATTTGAGAGTGGACAGCTCTTGACTTGCACTCTCGACAAGATCTCTGGTTCAGGTTTCCAATCCAAAAAGGAGTATTTATTCGGAAAGATCGATATGAAGATGAAACTTGTCGCCGGAAACTCAGCCGGAACAGTCACTGCTTATTACGTACATAACATAACATCTATCTCCGTTTTCTTGTGAATTTTTTGTTGCATTGAGTTTGAATCTGATCATATTAAGAATGTTTTCACAGCTTTCATCTAAAGGCGAGACATGGGATGAGATTGATTTCGAGTTCTTGGGAAATGTTACTGGACAGCCTTATGTTCTACATACAAACGTGTTCACCGGAGGTAAAGGTAACCGTGAGATGCAGTTCTATCTCTGGTTCGATCCCACTGCTGATTTCCACACCTACACCGTCCTTTGGAACCCTCTCAACATCATGTAAGTAATGTGGCTCAATCAAAAAATATCATTAGGCCTTAACCTTTATCAAGAAGAAGCTTGATCCAATCGATCACCGTTCTTGATTTTGTGTCTTTTCTTGTTTCTTGGAATCTCAAAAGCTTTCTAGTGGACGGAATCCCAATCCGGGTGTTCAAGAACAACGAGGCTCACGGTGTGGCTTACCCGAAGAGCCAGCCGATGAAGATCTACTCGAGTCTATGGGAAGCTGATGATTGGGCCACGCAGGGAGGTAGAGTCAAGACCGATTGGACCAACGCTCCATTCAGCGCTTACTACAGGAGTTTCAACGATGTTGATTGTTGTAGCAGGACCTCGATATGGAATTGGGTTACGTGTAATGCCAATAGCAACTCGTGGATGTGGACTACACTTAGCTCCAACCAGCTCGGACAGATGAAGTGGGTGCAAGATGAGTTCATGATCTATAACTATTGTACTGATTACGAGAGGTTCCCTCAAGGCTTACCCACCGAGTGCAACCTCGGCTGATCATTGTCTTACCGAGAAAATTCAAGCACTTGATGCAGTTTCTTTCTTTCTTTCTAATTTTTTACCTCATGATTTGGTTATTCTTTTGAGTTTCTAAAATTTGTTTCCCTTATTGGGTAGTTGATATTTCATGTTACGGTGATATTGTTGATTTTTTTTTTAAACCATAATAAAATTTGATTCGAACCTAACCAGCAGACTAACCTGAGAATAGATCAAAGAAACAGAGTTTTCTGACATAACACAGAGCAAAAACAGAGTATTCTGTTATGATAACATAACAAAGTAACGAAATAGAATGAGATTTCTCTGTTATATTTATTCACCTGGGCCTTGGGCTTTTCAACACATAAATAAGTCCGTCAGCAAACTTGTGGTTCACTTAAACTCAAACCAGCTGAATATGTCTTAAACCATGATTAAACCGAAACCACAAACCAACAGGATAACTAAATCATTAATATTTAATAACAATAAGAATTTTTTTGGTGGAACTTTCCCATGGATAATAATAATATAAAGACCGTCCAAGATGTAACTATTCATTTTTTTTTTGGGTATGGAATCCTTTTAAAAAATTGTATTAGTTTACTTCTAACCAACGTGCATGCTAAAAAAAATCACAATTTTTTTTTAAATGTAAATACGTAATTTTTTTCTTAAAGATGTAATAAGTCATCAATGTTATATATCGATAATTCAACTCAAAATGATTGACTTTCATGTCACAGATGTTTAACTACATAATCGTTTTTTAAACTCACATACATAAAATTTAGAATTTCTTAAGTCTGGCTGATCACAAAACAGAACATAATCATTGTAGTAGAATTACTCTAACTCATGTCTAATCTCTCTTTCTTTTATGACACAAGAAAACCATATGGTATATCTAATAAAAAAAGACTTTGATATACGACACCGTTTGGACCCACATGTTAGTTCATTACGTCTGAAACTCTTACTCGGTATATGTAGAACAAGAAAAATAAAACGAAGATCGATTAAATTGAGATAATGACAAAGGAAGTTCCATTAGAAAACTTGTTGGTCTCTTGTAAATGATGGACAAGATTGGTAACTAATAAAGTTTAGAAGGTTGCATATGTATTTGGACGACAACACTCATCTCTTACACATCTCTTCAGTCACATGTCAACGAAAGCTATCAAGATTCCATGTATCGGTTCCGACGTGAAAGAGATGATAAGTATTTTAACGATAAACCGGCTTGACACTATTTTGAATGGTGACCGTACAAAAAATCGGTTATTTGTTATAAAAGATGATAAATCTTAAGCCTAAATTAAATCTATAGAAAATAAAAACATGAAAAAATATTTAACGTACACAGCTTAAATTTATTACCATTTAGAATGAATTATTCGAGCAAATTATGAAAAACTTTAAACCATCGGTTTGTCATAGTTTGGTTTAAGTACAAGTTGTTAATAATTATTATATGAAACCCATGATCAACCGTAAGTCTAAAATTTGGTATCTATGATGTTTATAAAACTAACTTGGATTATGTTTCCAACACTCGGTATCCTTTGTTTCATAAAAAACTGAAATTAATAGAAGGTGTTATAATGTAAATTTCAAGGTGTCCTAGATTAATTAATATGGCATCCGCTTTTTCATTTTCTTGGTGAACTTTTCTTGTGTTCAAATTAACATTACTTACTTTTTGGGCCATCAAGAAGGGAAACATTATCTCAAGGAAGTGATCATCGTGACTTGCTCAATTCAGACATTGAATTATTGAACTAAATGTCCTAATTTTATTTCATGCATTCTCTCGCTCATACACGCCACTAGATATACCTTCACTCGGGTCTATTATATTTTCTTAATTTTATAATGTATTGTACACTTGTTAATTACCGGTTAACCAACTAAAATAAAATTAGATAGCCATATATAATTGAAGACAAATATTATTTTCACCTTATGTAATATAGTTTACAGTGCCATATTGAAGTATATTCTTAACTTTCTTCCAGATTAAAAAAAAAATTGCAACTATTTTTATTAATTTCAATACGGCACTGTAAACTATGGTATTGCCGGCTGTCATATGCTTAAAAACAAGAAGCAAATGCATGATGAATAATAAAGTACCAAGTACATGTAATAACTTTACGAAACTAGATTTCCTCATTAGGAGGCTGAAAACTTTTACAATTCAACAAATAACGATATGTCAACAACCTTTGTTCGTGATAAGTCCCCTCTTATTTATTTTACTTTTAGAACGGCACAATTTATGGATCTTATGGTGATATATGTTCTAAATTGATTCCAAAACAAATTAGTGAAAATAGTTGTAATATAATTCTTATAAATGAATAAGCAAGAAATAAATATTATAGTTCGAAAATATTGTAATATAGAATATTTAATAAAATACGAATCAATTTGTTGTATGATACAAAACTTTGCTGTCTATTGACTTTGGATTTTTCCGTTCTTTGAGTGTGTACTTAAACGAAACCTTTAAGTGATGACAATTGAACGTCAGAAAGGTTATATACACTAAAAATGTTTTAACAATCAATTAAATCTCACCATGCTATTTTAAATTTCTGTCAGTAATAAAAATTGTAGATCTAAGATGTTATGTATTTGATTATTTAAAATTAGACGTATTCTTTTCAATTCTACATCATTATTTTTAAATGTTAGAGTAAATAACATCTTAAAGTGAATAATGTCCATTATATAAATTAACTTTATATTATTTAAAAGTTTTGATATTCAAGCATGATATATAATCCGAACATGGTGAAAATACTCATCTAGTAAATGTATAGAGATGAAAATATCAAACCTCGGATATTCATTAAAATATTGGTGGTATATGTGGGAAAAAAAACTTATGACTAGATGACGTAATGAGTTCAATAGAGGAATATGGAATTATTAGTAAATATACGGATAGATACCGATACGTATAGATATGTATTTATTAGTGTCATATGTGGATAAATGTTATATATATAGAAACTTACTTAACTAAGTATAGTTTCGCTGCACATGTCTCCTTGTCGGGGCACATTGTAATATTGATCAATAATGTATGATATATAAGCGACATTCGTCCATTTTATAATGCAGTAATATATATGCTCATACGATGTATAATTAGAATAACCATCCATATGATAGAAATACTCATCTCTCTCTCTCTCTCTTTTTTTACTTAATAAAAAAATACTTTTCTTTTAGTAAAATCTTGTAAAACGACAACCCAAAAAAAAAAAAGGTATCATCTTCCAAACCGAAATTTTGTTTTGAATTAAGGACTATAGTTACAACGTGAATCCGATTTAACATAAAGCAAGCATAGCTAATTAATAAGTAATAGACTTATCGAAAACAATGAATTTAAGGTTTAACAATTGATATCATAATGTGACTAAACAAAATAGAAGATTATTTTTTAGAGCCTTAACGACAAGTCAAGGTGACTCATCTCCTGATCCTGATCAAGACTACTCTCCGGCACACGACGGCCTGAGAAATTCCTCGAGCCGCCGCTGTCGACAAATCCTTCGTAGCCACGGCCGTATAGCTCAAACCGACCAGAGAACGGGTAAGGCTGATCGGAATCAACAGTGGTTGAGGATCTAAAGAGTTCACGACTCTTTTTGGCTAAGGTTCTTTCAAGCTTATGAGCGTTTTGATGACCACCAAGAGCTTGAGAGCTGTAAAACTTTCTTTGACAATAGTTACAAGAGAAGACCCTAGGCTGCTCCAAACATGATGATGAGTTCGTGGAAGAAGAAGAAGACGAAGACATAGAAGAAGGCTCGAGAACAAGTTCTAGGTTTAGTTGGTGGTTCTTGTAACTTGGTAGGCTCAGACGTAGAGATGTGTTTGGCTGATAGTCCATCTCTAAATGTTTAGAGAAAGGGAAAGAGAACGAGAGAGACAGAGGGAACGAGAGAGAGAGAGAGAGAGAGAGAGAAAAAGAGAGGAGAGAAGTGTGTTTGAAGGGTTTGGGCTTGAGGGGCATTATATTTAAGGTGTAAAGGTGCGTAGGTTTGCACAAAACTCATGTTGGGTGCAACTTCGACTGTAAAGTATGGAGAGAGAGAGAGAGAGAGAGAGAGAGAGAGAGAGAGAGAGAGAGAGAGAGAGAGAGAGAGAGAGAGAGAGAGAGAGAGAGAGAGAGAGAGAGAGAGAGAGAGAGGGAGAGAGATGAGACATGGAAGCTGAAAGAATCAGTGGGGATCCGAGTGTTGTCGCCTCCATTAATGGCACCCTTTGAACCCTTTGTCGGTCCATCTAATATTATTTTCCTCCGAGTTTTATTTATTACCTAATACATATACTATTAGTAATTTATTTATCTTTGAGATAATAGAATTATATCTAATGGTATCGTTTTAATGTGTTGAACACCTTAAAAATGATGTCCCATGTGGTTGTTGTTAAGACCAGACACATAAGATATCAGTTTTTGAGCATTGTAGTTGATTTTAGGCCTTTTTTGTTGAACTAATTTATGCCATACATTTGCTTAATTCTTTGGACTTATAGACTATTCGGTATATGCAAATTCTATAGAATTTTTCAATCATACCAAAAATTTTCTAAGCATGACCAAGAAATCTATTTATGTTGAAGTTTAAATTATACCAAAAATAATGAGATAACGATGATGATCATATAAATAGAAAAGTCGAGTTATGTGACTTTACTAATTAATCGCTTACGATGATGTCATGCTCAAAATGAAATTATCATACATGTTACATGTGGTTGTTAAATATATTCAGTTTTATCTGAAATCGTTTGATTTTGAAAAAAAAAAATCATTCAAAATAGTTTTATTTTGTACGTTTCAAATTTATAATAAATGCGTCAAGTATCACAAAAATTTATCAAGTATCACAAATGCATCAAGTGTCACAAAAGCATCAAGTGTCATAGTTTTTTATAAAAAGTAATGCAGTTCATAAACTGTAGATAGAGGGGTTAGATTAGTTTTTTTCCTTAATTTCCGTGAGTGAAAACAAATAATTGGTTAACAAAATCATAAAATGCAACTAAGAGAAAAAAATTATCGTAAAAAGGGCATAAATGTCTAGATAGAAGGTATATAGAGTTTCAATCAAAACAGCTGTTAGGTTCACTAAATTATTTATGAAAAATGAAAGACTTAATATTAAAGCTCTCTTATCAAATTTCCAGTAATGGCAATGAACACTTGCCGTGATAAAGCTTTTTGACTCGGCTTAAACATGTAAGATGATGTTAACCCCCAATTAATTGAAATCGTCGCCCACCGTACGATCAATCTCTCCATCCAACGGTTCACAACGAGTTCGTACCAGATAAGATGTGGACTGCGCCACAGTGAACCCACTTTGGATATATCACGTTTTGCCTTTCGTGAGTTTACAATCGTAGAAGTCATTTCAGTTTGAATTGTTTCAAATCATCAATTAGTATTAGTTACTTTAGATCAATGAAGACAAATCGATGTCACTTGTACATATGTTTCATTAAGACTTTTGTCGTTTAAAGATTGAGAGAGATTACGTTTTCGTACTAATCTCTCATGCTTGTTTCGCTTTCTTTAATTAATTTTCTTATGGGTCCGATCGATTTTTGAATATATGGTACTTTGCTAACCAGCCAAGTGAAACGGACTGATCATTTATTTATTTCTAAACAGATAATAACCATAAAAACCTAATGTCGGATAGTTTAGAATCATCATGTTCGACTCAAACAAACATGGGTTCTTATAAAATATCGAATAATGTTTGCCGTATAAGAATGATTAGTCAAAACATGTTATTTGAATGTCCCTTTTTCTTCGTCCTCTAAATTTTTTACAGGGACATTTTTTGGTGAGTACATTTGAGCAAAAGATGAAATTACAAGTTGATCAAATACAAGTGAAACACAAGTGAAGTAGTTACATGAAGCAAATGATGAATAACCAGGTATAGAAGAAGCGTAAGGCTAAGGTTAAATGAATATGAAACATGTAGATAGATAAGTTTCTGTAAATCGGAAAATTAAAATCAAACTGAAACTTAAATTTCTTTATAAATTAGTGATTATTTTTTTTGATAAATCTGAAATAAGCTGACTAATAAACATCTTATACTGAGTCATATGAAATACAATTTAATTTGGGTCACTGTTATTCCTCAACTATTAAAAAATGAAACTAACATGAAACTGGATCAAAACTCTAACTGAACACTTTATTAGAAAAATATTAGTATATTTTTGGTCGAAACCGACATAATTACCATTTTTAATGATACAAAAGGTTATATAACAATGGTGACATGATGTTGCACAAAAAAAAGTTATATAACAATGGTAAACTTTCAAATTTTTATCCTTTTAGGCTTTAACTACTACAATGTTGAAGAATGCATTTTCAAACATTCCTAATTATTTGGTTAAAAAGAGGAGTCCATGCATGTAAATAGTTATTTCCGTACCAGCAGTCAATTATGATAAATCATGTTTAACACTCCGGCGTAGTTTTTTTGTGTGGCTCTTATGGAATCTGAATGCAATTATGTGATTTGATTATGAGGAGACGTGGAAGATGAGGCGACCAAAATAAAATTAAAAAAGAAGGTTGGACTATGTTGCTGTCCACCTCAAATCTATTTGTCCTACGATGGGATGACATTAATACTTCATGTGACGATTAGTCTACAATACATAATTATATGTATATACTTTTTATTTATATCTCAATGCTATATTGTAACTATGGAGTTTACAAGGAAGTAATTGGACGAAACGCAGACGGATAAGTTATACGATAGATTGCGTCCATTATGACGCTTTTGTTGAACAAGAATATCAAAATTGGTTTAATTAGTCAAGTCTCCAACCTCTAAATCTATGCATGTACCTTCACATTTTCTAATTCTCATACAATTAAACAATGTAATATTATCTTGATCTATACTGACTGATATTTTAAAAGTAGTAACTGGTCCATCATAAATGGTATTTCGTGAAAAAATCTTTACAATTTTTTTATTTAAAGGTTGGAGATTAATTAAATCATTGTTTATTGTTTCTAGCAATGTGCTAGTTTGCCAAACTAGTGGGCAAAAATATATGTATGTAATTGCATATATATAAGGATTATGTTTGTTGGCAAAAATAATTTGGTTACCGTAAATTTCCACGTTAGTTGATTAATATCAAAATAGACAAATGCTTCGTTAAGAAAGCTCTTACATTACAACAGTTGTGGAATAAATAGGTTGAACCAATTAATTATTTGTTAAAGACATCTGTATTTTAATTAAATAATTTGGGCCTACTTTAACCAAATAAATTTTTAATTAATTTATTCTAGCAAACTCAGGATGGCACATGGGAAGTGAATGCCTGAATGGGACTGACTTATAAAGCTAAAGGAAAAAAAATCATTAATTTTTAATTTTTGTTGATTGTTAAAAACATATTCATCAAGTTGATTGGTTTTATGTAATTTCGGCGTACGACTTCGACCAATAGAAAAAATGAGACACATAACGCTCCCATTATGTCCACGTACATAGAGATAGAAGCAAAAAAAAAAAAAAAAACCAAGAAAGAGAAAAGAAAGCATGGGAGAATCAGATCTGATCACTATTAGATTAATAAATTCATAATCCATTTTTTTACGACTGTCGATTTTTTATTAAAAGAGAAGAAAAAGGGAATGATTAGAACCAGATTAGACCATGATTGTGGGATTATAATCTAAACAGTCGGCTAAGTTTGCGCTGAGCATGTTGTCTCTTTATCACAGACACAACATAACAAGATTTGTTTCACATGATTTGCTATGTTCATGTTAATTTTCTTTGGTTACTTCTATACAAATTCTAACTAATATTTAGGAAAAATAAAGATTAAAAATAATTTGATATGTATACTATGATCAGTCAAAGCATACCCTAGTCTTTTTACTTTGTAACAACTATTTGGTCTGTGATTTGTATATCTATGAATATTAATTGTATTTATATATCCATTGAAAGAACTTAGACGGGAATGGTTGTGAACATGTTTTTCCTTTGTCCACTTCTAATAACAATATCTTAGTTTAATATCAAATCCACATGGTTTGTGTTCGTGAATGGTATGCTATAGTAATAGTACGATGAATAGTAAAATAGAGATCTTGTATGATAGTAGATAGTAGAAGTAGAACTGAATAACTTATTAACACCTTATAGTTATTTAATGGTGGAATGTTGATTATAACTAGATATTTAATATATGTGGAGAAAAACATTAAAAGTACTGAAACAAAAAAACATTAAAAGTACTGTGTATACTGTGTATCCTTACACTGCATAGAAATTCAATATTTTGATATATAACAATATTCTCATAACACAAATGTGTTTTATTTAACATCACTCGATACTACTGAGTTAAACGTTGATGAAGTCTTCCACTATACATGTATGAATCTTGTTGACAAAAAAATATGCATCTTTTACATTTGTCTTGATGAAGGAATAACAATATTTTCATAAAAAAATGTGTTTTATTTGGTGGATAGATCTGAATTGTTTGTATGAACTATAGAGTACCTAGTTTCCATGAAGCTCCTTTGACGTTTATTTCTCATTTCAAAAATGTTTCTGAACTAAAAAAAACTCGGAGGAAACATCGTGGAGACGTAATTCCTACAAAAATCAATATTGGAAGCACATCGGAATACGTGTGCGTTTCGGAAACACAAAGAAATCTTGTCTTTTTTATTTCAAAACATAGTAACTACAATTCAGAATAGAAAGGATATATTTGGTATTTTTTATAACTTAAAAAACCTAGTTAATTTGAGGACTTTGAATCATTCATTTTCCCTTTCCCCAATCACTAAGAACGTGACCTAGAAGTCTAGAGCTCGAGAAAAAGAATGGTGGCTATAAGTAAGACTTTAATCATGTTTGATGAAACTGATAACAATGAGAATGATGGTCTAAATTTTTGACTGTGACGCTATCTTTCAGTCACATATCAATTTTTCTATTGTCCGGGAGAGGAAATAGGGAGAGGGGGTTTCCTCGGTGATGCCATCTTTCATTCCGTTCTCTTTACACCCCATAAATCGTTTTTTTTTAACGCTAGTCAAATCAAAACCGAGTCAAGAACAGAGAAGTTGTGGTTGATGCATGATAGGCCTTCCTGTGTCTGACCAAAGCTAAAAGTATATTGTTAAATGCAAAAGTATAGTTTTAATAGATGAATTCAGAATAGTTTTATAATGGGAAAATGGTCATTTAAATCCTCAAGTTTCAAATTTCGGCCATTTTAATCCCCACCTATCACGTAGGAAATTTTAAACACCAACTTTCCATTAACTCTGTTTTAAATCGCTAACAATATTTGACTCGTTATAATTAGGATCGACGTCCAAAAACGGACCAGTTTAACGGGGTCAAATCCTCGTTTAATCCTCTGTTAAAACAAAACGACGTCGTTCCTATTTTATCTCCAAAATGAAAACATACGATCAAACTCCCAAATCAGAAAATCGATTCTAAATCCTAACCCCCAAATTTCTCTCCAACTCGATTCAAACCCCCAATTTGCACCAAATTGAAGCCGATTTCACCAAATTGAAGCGTGGTTCGAATCTGTCTATCTCTATCGCGCCATGGCGAGGACGAGAGGAGGGAATAAAACGAAAGAGAAGAAGGGTTCATCATCATCACGGCGTAAGCGTAAATCCCGAAGATGATATCGATGATAAGACTGAACGTGAGGTTCTATCTGATGATGACTGCGCGGTTGTAGGTGATGAAGATTATAATGAGGTTGAGAATGGAGATGAGAACGCTGATGAAACAGTTGGTGAGAAAGGAGATGAGAATGCTGCAGAAGTAGAAGGAGCACAAGGAGAAGACGAAGAAACAATACCCGAAAAGCAATGCCAAGATTTAGTTGAATATTTCGGAGATGCAGTTAGAGATGAAGAAGGTGGAAGTAATGCAGATAGTGGAGATGATATATGGGACGATGAGAAGATACCCAATCCACTGTCATCCGATTCTGAGGAAGATGACGATGAGCGGGCAGAAGAACAACAAAGAATCAGAGATCGCGAGGAACCTGATGAACTGCTAGCATTGGGAAAAACTTTCAACACTCCAGAGATTTCAAGATTGCAGTGTTAAGGTATTCACTCAAAACTAGATATGACATCACAATCTACAGATCAGGATCTATAAAAGTTGGTGCGAAATGCTCTGATACTAAAGATGATTGTCCATGGAGAGTGTATTGTTCTTATGAGAAGAGGAAGCACAAAATGCAGATAAAGGTGTTCATAAACAAGCATTGTTGTGTGAGATCGGGTTATAGTAAGATGTTGAAGGTATCAACAATTGTTTGGCTATACTCGGAAAGGCTTAGAGTGAATCCAAAGTTGACTAAACAGGAGATGGTTGCTGATATCAAAAATGTGTACAATTTGGTTGTCTCCGAAGACCAATGTGCAAAGGCTTGTGAGTTTTTTTATTTGTAGAATCTGAGTTGATTTAAACCCTTAACTTAATGAGTTCATTTATGTTTGTTGATGTGAATCAGGAAACATCATTTGAAGGGGCTTCAGAACCACGAGCTACACAACCATCACAAGCTTCACAAGTACAGACACCTTCACAAGTTTCACAAGCACCAACAGTTTCACAAGCTCCACAAGCACCAAGAGCATCACAGAGACAAGCTCACGGGTATCAGAGACAAGGTCATGGTTCGCAGAGGAAAGCACATGGTTCGCAGAGGCAAGCTCACGGTACCCAACCAGAAGTTCATGGTTCACAAACCGAGTCTCATGGATCACAAACAGAGGCTCAAGCAGCTCAAGGTTGGGCACCTTGGTTTAGGTGTTCGCAGGGACAAGGTGGTGAACTCTAGTTTGAAGAAGTCTGGTTTTAAGCTTTCAAATGTATCGGATCACTTTGGTCATCTTATGTATTGAACCTTTTGTCGGTTTTTGGTCTTTGGTATCGGATTTTGTTGGTTTTTGGTATCCGATTTGGGTTGTTTTTGGTATCAGGTGTTGGTTATTGTTGAACAATGTTGGTACTTGATACTAAGATGTCTTTTGTTGAACAATGTTGTTTTTGGTATCAGGTTTGTCTTCTCTTTGACAATCATAAGAATCATGTTCTTTAATGAATCACTAAACATATGTAATGAGTCACTAAACATGTGTAATTTGTAAGTGTAGAAGCTAAGAGATTCAATCAAAAACAAATTCAAGTTTATTTCCAAACAAAGGACAAAGTTATGAAAAACATTCAAAGCAAAGAGATTCAATCTTCTACATCTTCTTACACTAGAAACTTGAAACCATTCTCCTTACACTAGTAGTTAGAAACAAAATGATACAAGCATGGACGAGGTGCGAACTGAGGGTCAGGCCGAAGGACTAGTCCAGGACGGAAATCAGGACCAAATGGCCGAGCTGAGCGAGATGGAGGTTCAGGAAGGAAAGTTGGCCGAGGTAAACGACCCAAGTCCAGACCTGACCGAGCTCACTGGTCCAATTACACGGTCCCGAGCTAAGAAGCTGTCCTTGGCCATTTCGAGGTTATATACCAATCTGATGACCAAGTTCACAGAAGCCACACCGAGCGACCGAGCTGTAACCCTCTTAGCTTATTCGGACGATGCGGCCCCTTAGCACTCTTTTTCCTTGCATCCGGGTTTGTCCCATGGGGTTTACCGGGTGGGGTTTTAATGAGGTTAAGGCCCACATCTTTCCTTATCCGAATTTGCTACAAGGCGTTACAAGAAGATGAAAGGCCATTCGCGCAAGAGAAGTCAATCGGTCATCCGAGGAAGCCGAGTGGTCCTTGATTGAATTCAATGCATGTATTTATTATTTCTGTCTTTTGCACTTCTTTCACGACTCTATATAAAGAGATCGAACCCTTTGTATTTTCTCATTCACTTTTGATCTAAATTTCGAGATTTTCTTTTGTTCTCTTTGAGTTTCCTTTCTTAGGTGGTTAGCCTTGAAAGTTTATTTGGGTTTATCGGATTCAATCCATAGGATTCGACGCAGCCTTCTTTGCATCTTGTTTTCGATTTCGTTCAATCTAGTTTTGGGGCAACAGGATTTTCGAGGCCAAGTCTCACGCCTGTTCATCCTTAACCCGCGAGATCATCACTTGGTGTCATCACCCCCTTGTTCAGTTCCCGTTTTTCGCGAGTTGGGCCTAAGGATCTTCGAGGCAACCCCTCACCCCTTAGCATCTCTCCGATCAAACCGATCTGGCCGAGTTTATCAATCCCTACCAAACGAGCAAGTGCAATTTCCTTGGGAGGATCATATCAAGTGGTATCAGAGCCCACTTGCTTAATCGGTAGTGTCAATCTATCTCTTTAACTTCCGCCTTTTCGCATCCCATTTCTTCTGTTATTTCCGTTAAAAAAAAAAAAAGAAATCGAAAAGTCCATTCAAAAAAAAAAAAAAAGGAATTTCAAAAGTCAAAAAAAAAAAAAGGAAATCGTATTCTTCTCTATCTATCTATTCTTATTCTTCTCCTTCAAACATTTGATAAACCAAGGGAACCTAGGGGCAGTCATCGTGAATCGATTAACTCCTTTAGAACCGGAAGAAAATCTTGTGTGGGTTTGTGAGATTAATAAGAGAGTGAGTGAATCAAAGAGAGAAACACTAGAAAGAATTTATACTAACGTGTTTGTTATTTTTGCGAGGTACGTGCATGTCATCTGACTATTCGTTGGAAGATTGCGAGTTCTATACATTCAAGGAAGGAAATCACGTTCGCTGGTATACTCCACGAGAAATGGAGGCCAAACTTAACCAAATAACCGAGATGGTGGAGCGAATGAGCCAAAGGATGGATCGGCTAGAAGTCCAGCCAAGGCAAGAGGAGGCCAACGACCAAAACCGCGAGGAGCCTATACATATCCGCCGAGACCGGAATTTCGAGCAGGAGATTGAAAACCCCTTCTACGCGGATAATCACTCATCCGGAAGTAGCCGAGTCAGGCCGCGAGGAAACCGTGGTGCACCCCGAGGCCGAGCTGGAAGAGACCGCGACCGAGGCAATCAGTTCCCAGGCCGAGATTTCCGACGTGAAGGAGGACGACCTCCGCGACCCATCCATGAACGAAGAGAAGCTGAACAGGCTCGAGGTCGTAACGATAATGACCTAGGAGGCATGAAGCTGCGGATTCCACCTTTCTATGGAAAGAATGACCCAGATGCTTTCCTAGAATGGGAAAAGAAGGTGGACATCGTGTTCAACTGCCAGGATCTATCGGAGAGGAAGAAGATCAACTTGGCGGCCTCCGAGTTCAATGGCTATGCCATAGACTGGTGGGACCAGATCATGATCAGCCGGCATAGGAACGGTGAACGGCCAGTGGAAACTTGGGACGAGATGGCCACTCTTATGCGGCAACGGTTTGTACCATCCCACTACCATCGGGAGTTACACACCAAGCTTAGGAGGCTTACGCAAGGGACTAAGTCCGTGGAGGATTATCACCAGGAGATGGAACGCTTAATGCTCAAGGCCGACGTATTCGAGCCAGAGGACGCGACCATGGCTAGATTTCTAAGTGGTCTGAATCGTGACTTGCAGGACCGAATGGAGCTACAGGAGTATAATGATATGGCCGAGATGCTACACAAGGCGATCTTGGTGGAGCAACAGCTTAAGCGAAAGGGAACCAATCGATTTACCCCTGGAGCCAATTCGCGACCTAATTACCGAGACGATAAGGCAACCTATCCCTCCCGATCCAACACTCAGCCGAGGATGGACTCGAAGCCGAACCCAGGCAAGACCGAAGCCAGCTCATCCAGGACGCGAGACATCGAGTGTTTCAAGTGTCGTGGGAAAGGACACTATGCCAACAAGTGTCCGAATCAGAGGGCTATGCTTATGCTCGACACCGGAGAAATCGTGTCCGATCATGAGGAAGATACCGAGCCGATCTATGACGAGGAGGAGACCGAGGAGCGAGCTGTGTCGGGAGAGCTACTAGTAGCTCGACGTGTTCTCATGGCACAAGAGCGGACCAAGGAGGAAGACCAGAGGGAAAACTTGTTCCACACCCGGTGCCTGGTCCAAGGAAAGGTGTGTAGTCTGATTATTGACGGAGGAAGCTGCACCAATGTGGCGAGCACTAGCATGGTGGACAAGTTGGGTTTGGAGACCCGCAAACATCCTCATCCTTACAACCTACGGTGGCTTAACAACCAGAGGCAACTCAAGGTCACCAAACAGGTCACTGTACCTATCACTATTGGACGGTATGAGGACAAGGTCATTTGCGATGTTTTACCTATGGAGGCCGGTCATCTACTTCTAGGACGGCCGTGGCAGTTCGACAAGAAGGCGATCCATGATGGGCTCTCAAACAAACATTCTTTTGAGCACCAAGGTCGCAAGATTGTCTTGGCACCTTTGTCACCACATGAAGTCTATCTCGATCAAGTTAAGCTGGAGCAGAATACCAAAGGAAAAGGTATTATGAGCGAATCCCAAAACACTTCACTTCAAAAGAGAGAGTCTGAGAAAAACCTAGAAATGGCCTATGAGGGAAATCCCGTGAGCAAAGAATCTTTTCTTGTGAGGCCTAGCGAGGTGAAATATGCCTTGGCTACAAAGCAAACATTTGTCCTTCTCATCTTAAAAGAAGCTTTGGCTAGCCATATTGACCCTGAGCCGGATTTACCGAGCAGAATCTCTCATGTTTTGCAGGACTTTGCTGATGTCTTTCCGGAAGACGACCCAGGCGGCTTACCACCTCTTAGAGGAATTGAACACCAGATCGACTTCGTGCCCGGAGCTACCCTTCCTAACCGACCTGCCTACCGTACTAACCCCGTAGAAACCAAGGAGCTGCAAAGACAGGTGGAAGAACTATTGGCCAAGGGTTACATTCGCGAAAGCATGAGCCCATGTGCCGTGCCGGTCTTACTCGTGCCTAAGAAGGATGGAACTTGGAGGATGTGTGTTGACTGCAGAGCCATCAACAACATAACAGTTAAGTATCGCCATCCTATACCTAGGCTAGACGATATGTTAGATGAGCTCCATGGTGCATGCATATTTTCTAAGGTTGATTTAAAAAGTGGCTATCACCAGATTAGAATGAAAGAAGGTGATGAATGGAAAACTGCTTTTAAAACTAAGCATGGTCTTTACGAGTGGCTTGTTATGCCTTTTGGACTCACTAATGCACCTAGCACATTCATGCGATTGATGAACCATGTTCTTAGGTCGTTCATAGGAGTTTTCGTGGTAGTTTACTTCGATGATATCTTAATTTACAGTAAGACCTTGGATGAACATGTGCAGCATTTGAAAAAGGTATTAGATGTGCTTAGACGTGAACGACTCTTTGGAAACCTTAAAAAGTGTACTTTCTGTGCGGATCACGTTGTCTTTTTAGGTTTTGTTGTGAGTTCGCAGGGGATCCAGGTCGATGAAGAAAAGATCAAGGCGATCCAGGATTGGCCGAGCCCAAAAACCGTGAGCGAGGTCCGGAGCTTCCATGGCCTAGCTGGTTTCTATCGCCGATTTGTCCAAAACTTCAGCACCATAGCCGCGCCATTGACCGAGATCATTAAAAAGGAGGTCGGGTTCAAGTGGGAACATCCGCAGGAGGAAGCCTTTCAGCTTTTGAAACATAAGCTAACCCATGCGCCCTTACTGGTACTACCTGACTTTCTCAAGACCTTTGAGATCGAGTGCGATGCCTCAGGGGTTGGAATTGGAGCCGTGCTGATGCAAGAAAAGAAACCCGTAGCTTTCTTCAGTGAGAAGCTAGGAGGAGCGACCTTGAACTACCCAACCTACGACAAAGAGCTGTACGCCCTGGTCCGAGCCCTACAAACCTGGCAGCACTATCTGTGGCCCAAGGAGTTCGTCATCCACACGGACCACCAATCGCTCAAGCATCTAAAGGGTCAACCGAAGCTGAACAAGAGGCATGCCAGATGGATGGAATTCATCGAAACATTTCCCTATGTCATTCAGTACAAACAGGGTAAAGAGAACGTGGTGGCCGATGCTTTGTCTCGACGATACGCCTTGATTTCCACCATGGACGCAAAGGTGTTGGGATTCGAACTGATGAAAGAAACCTACCTCACTGACCCCGACTTCCAGGACGTCTACCGAGCCAGTTCCAAATCTGCCCATGGCAAATACTACCAAAGTGATGGCTACCTTTTTTATGAAAATCGGTTATGCATACCTAACACATCTCTTCGTGACTTACTGGTTAGGGAAGCGCATGGAGGAGGACTGATGGGGCACTTCGGAGTAGCTAAGACTCTAAGTGTGGTGCAAGACCACTTCTTTTGGCCGCACCTAAGACGCGATGTGGAGCGAGTTTGTAGCCGGTGCACGATCTGCAAGATGGCCAAGACCCGAAGTCAAGGCCCAGGTATGTACACTCCCCTTCCGATCCCTAGTGAGCCTTGGACGGATATTTCCATGGATTTCGTGTTAGGATTACCCCGAACTAGGAGAGGAAGAGATTCGGTCTTTGTGGTGGTAGATAGGTTTTCTAAGATGGCTCATTTCATTCCATGCCATAAGACCGATGATGCATCAAATGTGGCTGACCTGTTCTTTAGGGAAATAGTTCGATTGCATGGGGTTCCTAGAACCATTGTTTCAGATCGGGACACCAAATTTCTTAGTTATTTTTGGAAAACCCTATGGTCAAAACTTGGAACTAAGCTTTGCTTTTCAACTACTTGTCACCCTCAAACTGATGGACAAACTGAAGTAGTTAATCGAACTTTGTCAGCCTTGTTGCGATCTGTAATTAAAAAGAATCTTAGAACTTGGGAAGATTGTTTGCCACATGTTGAATTTGCTTATAACCATTCGGTTCATTCAACTACAATGTTTTCTCCCTTTCAACTTGTGTATGGTTTTAATCCGCTTACTCCACTTGATCTAACCCCTTTGCCTTTGAGTGAAAGACTTAACTTAGATGGCAAGAAAAAGGCTGAGTTGGTTAAACAGATGCACGAGAAAGCTAAGGCAAACATTCAAAGAAAAACCGAGCAATTCCAAAGAAAGGCAAACAAAGGAAGAAGCAAAAGAACTTTCGAGCCCGGCGACCAAGTTTGGATTTATCTAAGGAAGGAAAGATTTCCCGAGGAACGGAAGTCTAAGCTGTTACCCCGAGTTGATGGACCATTCACAGTCTTAAACCGCATCAATGACAATGCCTACCAGATCGACCTCCGAGGTAAGTATACGGTCAGTTCAAGCTTTAATGTTTCTGACTTAGTTCCCTTTTTCCCAGATGGACCAGACTTGAGGACAAGTCATTTTCAAGAGGGGGGGAATGATACGAGCATGGACGAGGTGCGAACTGAGGGTCAGGCCGAAGGACTAGTCCAGGACGGAAATCAGGACCAAATGGCCGAGCTGAGCGAGATGGAGGTTCAGGAAGGAAAGTTGGCCGAGGTAAACGACCCAAGTCCAGACCTGACCGAGCTCACTGGTCCAATTACACGGTCCCGAGCTAAGAAGCTGTCCTTGGCCATTTCGAGGTTATATACCAATCTGATGACCAAGTTCACAGAAGCCACACCGAGCGACCGAGCTGTAACCCTCTTAGCTTATTCGGACGATGCGGCCCCTTAGCACTCTTTTTCCTTGCATCCGGGTTTTTCCCATGGGGTTTACCGGGTGGGGTTTTAATGAGGTTAAGGCCCACATCTTTCCTTATCCGAATTTGCTACAAGGCGTTACAAGAAGATGAAAGGCCATTCGCGCAAGAGAAGTCAATCGGTCATCCGAGGAAGCCGAGTGGTCCTTGATTGAATTCAATGCATGTATTTATTATTTCTGTCTTTTGCACTTCTTTCACGACTCTATATAAAGAGATCGAACCCTTTGTATTTTCTCATTCACTTTTGATCTAAATTTCGAGATTTTCTCTTGTTCTCTTTGAGTTTCCTTTCTTAGGTGGTTAGCCTTGAAAGTTTATTTGGGTTTATCGGATTCAATCCATAGGATTCGACGCAGCCTTCTTTGCATCTTGTTTTCGATTTCGTTCAATCTAGTTTTGGGGCAACAGGATTTTCGAGGCCAAGTCTCACGCCTGTTCATCCTTAACCCGCGAGATCATCACTTGGTGTCATCACCCCCTTGTTCAGTTCCCGTTTTTCGCGAGTTGGGCCTAAGGATCTTCGAGGCAATCCCTCACCCCTTAGCATCTCTCCGATCAAACCGATCTGGCCGAGTTTATCAACCCCTACCAAACGAGCAAGTGCAATTTCCTTGGGAGGATCATATCACAAAATTTGTTTCCTTAACCTTAACAACCACCACGTAAAGAATGATAATGGTGATGAGGCAAAGACACACAAAACAAAATGTGCTCATCCTTTTCATCCATCACATATCTTTCTTCAATACTTCAATCGAAGTCTTTACCTCCTCAACATCGGACTTGGCATTGCTCAGCTCACTTTCAATGCTTCTTAACTTAAGTAACCCATCCTCTACCTCTTCAAACACAGCATCCTCAACCCAATTAAACAAATGTCCCTATTGCATAAACAAGTATGATGGCTGTAGATATTTTTTGTTTTTTTGCTTGATCATTTTATTGTATAAAGACGTAACAGCTATGAATTGGAAAACGGTTTACCTCTTTTTTGCTTATGCAACGGTAGAAAGGTCTACCTGGATTGTCTTGTGTCTTCGAAGTCAAGATCATTGCCTCTAATCCACAAACACATTTTGAAGGCAATCCACGGTTCACTACACCGCATTGTTCCGAATTCGAATTCATCGGAATATGAAGTAATAGATGAGAAGAGATAGAACAGACGAGAATCGACCAGGAAGAATCAGACAGATGCGAACCACGCTTCCATTTGGTGCAAATCGGGGGTTTGAATCGAGTTGGAGAGAAATTTGGGGGTTAGGGTTTAGAATCGATTTTCTGATTTGGGAGTTTGATCGTGTGTTTTCATTCTGGAGATAAAATAGAAACGACGTCGTTTTGTTTTAACAGAGGATTAAACGAGGATTTGACCCCGTTAAACTGGTCCGTTTTTGGAGTTGACGTCGATCCTAATTATAACGAGTCAAATATTGTTAGCGATTTAAAACAGAATCAATGGAAAGTTGGTGTTTAAAATTTCCTACGTGATAGGTGGGGATTAAAATGGCCGAAATTTGAAACTTAGGATTTAAATTACCATTTTCCCGTTTTATAATATGTACTCATGAATTACGCAATGAAATCACTTTTTTTTTTAAAGTGTAACATAACAATATGATAAATGCTAATGAACGATATAAACATGTAAAATCACATTTCCGAAGTGTGATTATATATGCCAATCTACATTCCCTGTATCGATATTGGTAGGTCCATTACCCAAAAACTCAACTTAGAAATTTAATCGAGAGAGTCGAAGAATTCTGCGATGGACCACCTAAAGCAACACTCACTTAAGAAAAGAAAAGAAGAAAAAAACTGTATCGTATGGTGCAAGTCACTATACAAGCTTCAATCGTTATAAGCTTTAACTAGTTAGTGGATAAATCTGTAAACAACACAATCCATGTTAATATTTTTTTTTTTCTTATCAAAGAGAGGAGGATACTATGCATAATGCAATCTCAGTTCATCATTATACTGTGTTCTTATCCAAATCTCCAAGTCACTTTCTTTTCGCGTCTTGTCCTATATTAAAAGCTTGTATTTCTATCCACCAAGAGTTAACACATCCTTAAACAATCGAAAATAGCGACAGATTAGTGATATGAAATGTTTGGCTATGAAACAATGCTTAAGATAATGGTTTTGGAACTTTTTGTACATTTTCCAACGGGTCCATTTAGCAATAATTTGAGCTGTAATTAGGCTTTATATAATCATTTGTAGTTTCAGTATTAGACACTCCATGTAATGTATACAGCAATACATATCTAGAAAGTTACTGAATCTACATTTGTTGGAAATTTTGCAATGATATTAACATATTTCTCTTAAAAAAAAGTGTCTTTGTTATGTACAGAACAAGACGGCAGAATAAGCTTAAAAAAAGGGGGTTAAGAACATACGAAAAATTTACCTAACAAGAATAGTAAACATCTGATGAAAATATAGTATCAAAAGAAACTAAATGACCATGAAATATAAATCATCTCATATAATAAACAAATATAATATGTATATGATAAATTATTAGTTTAATTGGATAAATGATTAGCTGGAATTATCGATGAAATTGAGGGGGTAAAAGAAGAAGGCTTGGCAAAAAAGAAAAAAATAGAGGAGAACAAAATCAAAATGGATACGAATGGTTACACATTTGATTTCAAATTGTTTAAGAAAAGTTGAAGTAAGAAAAAGGTGGCAGACAAAAGAGTGAAGCAAAGTTGACAATTTGATGTTGCAAGCGTGAACATGAAACTGATGTCTTGTCATTTATTCCATGGTTCTTTGTTGTTTTTTTTTGTTATGAGATGTTACAATCTTTAGCTTTTAAATATTTTGGATCAGTCATTAACAATATACTGTATGTGATGATGTCATGAATTTTAGATCATACCAAGTCCCGGCCGTGTATCCGGCTAAACAGAAACGATTAACTCTAGTCGATTGTTATTTTCTTACAACTTTTATCAATTGCTTTATACGCTGATATATACAGTAAGAAATTGATACAGAATACAAATCCAATTGCTTGCAAAGACATTTCGATTGCTTGAACTATAAGCCTTTGGAATTCTTGGGGCAGCTTAAAGATGGACTGCCTTAATGGGAATGGGCTTTGTAGAAACGGCTCATGATCTCTTGCCTTCACTTTTTTTTTTTAACTTAAATCTGAGTTTCTGTTTAATTTTGGTTCATGTTCTTAATCTTAGTTTAGTAAAATAATTTATAAATCAATGTTATACAGTAACAAAATTATTATCTTCGATGAATCGCGCTTTCTTTTTTTGTGCAACCAACCATTTGATTTATACTTAAAACTGAAATCGTTACAAGGGAAAGAGCAAGCCAATTCAGAACTTGTTTTGCCAAAGTATCTGCAACTAAACTGAAATCGCACCTTTTCTATCTTTCTTTATCAAACAAATTCAAAAAATATTTAGAATATTTATTCTATTTGGAAACTCGCATTTAGTATTTTATTCTTCAAAGCAAATTCCACACTAATAATATAAGACGTTGATAGAAAAAAAAACATTAAATCTCATTTTTCGTGTTTTACAAGAAATCTGATAAAACTAATAACGCGATTAAGAAAGCTAATAAGTCTTCGTCCGCAATGTTGACTGACCCATTCTTCGTTCTTACTCCCTTTCTGTTTAGTTATTTCGATTAAATTAAATAACACTTTTGCAACAATATATAAATATATATTATGTGTGTTAATGAGAGTTCTAATATATGAATGTTGAATCAGTTGAGATTTAAGAAAGACATAAGTTAACTAGTCCAGCACTTCAAATATCACTCTGAAATTTTAGCTTGAGTTCGAATTCCCATGCATGGAGCGAGGTTAAAAGAAATCAATGCAAGCGGCTTAAGATACATGATTTATTACCAGTAAACATTATACTAACAAACTTAAGAAAATAACTAACCATAAAAGGGGGGAAAAAACATTCTAGACCATATAATATACTCGAATATACGAGCAGTTGAAATTGTGAAGTACATGCACCCCACTTGTCTTTTAGAAAATTCGAATTTTCACTCGCTATACCATATTGATACGCCTCAATATTGGTACGTAAACTTCCAATCAGTTTCCTATCCTATTCTATGTATATCTATATATTAGTATACTATTCAAAACAATATGTTATATACAGTTTTCGTTGAAAATTTGCTTAGAACATAAGGCTGCAGGCTGCAGCCGACATTAAGCGTGTCTATATAAGACCCATACTTTTGCAATTCCAACATATTTTCAAAAAGCGCACACACACAGAAAAAAAAAAATTTCAATCATCACCAATTTGTTCAATAACAAAAAAAAAAAAAGAGAGAGAGTATCGTATTGCTGACATGGCAAAGAGCAAGGACGGTTCGCTACTAAATCGGTTGAGACAAGCCGTGAATAAAGTAAAATTCGTGTTAAGTTTCAAGATAAACAGCCTCTGGGGTCTTGTACCGATGCTTGGTTCTTCCTCTTCTTCTTCGTCTCTTCGGTTTAGTTTCAACGATAGACCCGGTTTAGCAGGGGCTTGTACCGAGGAGAATGAACCGGATTCAACCGGTTCTTCAAGAGGAGCGTTGTGTAGAGCCGGGAGTTATGATCCATCTTCAGACGAAGACATAGACAGCAAAGCTGAGATGTTCATAGCTAATTTCTACAAGCAGCTTAAGATTGAGAGACAAATCTCTTTGGAACTTAAATATTGTTTGGGTAATAATCAGAGTTTCAACTACAGGTCGCCTTAATTTTCTCATTATTTATTCATTCGTTCATTTATTGTAATTAATAATAAGATCCCATAATTTTCATTGGGTCTTAGTTGATGATGGGGCCTGCTATTTTTTTTCGTGGTAGGCTTATCCGTTTGTCAGTACTCATTTGTGAGTCACATTTATTCATTTACATTTTATAATTTATGAATGTAATGATCTCATGAGAGAAAAATGTGATGATGTAATGTCATTTGATCGATTTGTGTATTTAAAGCTTTTGTTACTACTTGTTAACATATTATAAGCTTTTGCTTCTAGATTATTTTTAGCTTTAATTTCCATCCA
Organism: Eutrema salsugineum; assembly: GCF_000478725.1. Classification (NCBI taxonomy): domain Eukaryota; kingdom Viridiplantae; phylum Streptophyta; class Magnoliopsida; order Brassicales; family Brassicaceae; genus Eutrema; species Eutrema salsugineum. Next base: position 9,252,119 of record NW_006256829.1, read on the forward strand.
AATATATGGTTAACAACAACAATGTTTCTAAAAGTCATTTTGAATGTCATAATCCTATAACCATTAAAGAAGTAGCTAACGTTAGAAAATTGTACGTTTTTGCTAATTTTTTTACACTTCATTTGATATTTTATATTGCACTAGAAAATCGTGGAATTCGAAGTTGTGTTGGTATCTTAAACACTTGAGTAGTCGACTATGATTTCATTTTCAGTAACTATCTAGACCACACATGGTGTAAATTTGGAGATAAAACTAGGTTATACCAAGACGTTTTCAAATTTCATTTACTACTGAGAGCATCCGATACCCGGATCATATTCACGCACAATCTTAAGGAGCCTACATGCATAAGTTTCTTCCGATCATCAAATCTTCTTGTCTTAATTTTCCTATTGAGTTGTGGTCCATTAGCCTACTACATTCTTCTAATGGATATGACCTACTTGGGCTGAATCTGCTGAATATTTATCTTTATTGGCGAATGGTTGACTTTCCCTTCTAGGCCCACACAATAACAGAAATATGAAATACCGACTCCGATGACCAAAAGTAATAATCCAATTTCACCACACTTTTTATCGTTTTGACTTTTGAAAATGAAGTCAATGAAGAAAATAAGCATATAAAATATTCAAAAAAACTTAGGCTAGAGATCAAATATTCTTATGAATAAACAAATCTAATATCGTGAAGCAAAATCGATAGATATGAAAAGATGAAGTAATTCATAAAGATCTAAAGCAAGTAGAGAGAAAGAGGTAAAGTGCTACATTAAGATCTCGAAAAAGTCAACGCCTTAATTAACTTTATAGAGAATAAGTGGCAAGATGAGACTGTTACGGGTCACGAAATTCGAAGCCGACCACGTTCTTAGTTTTATTTTACCAAATTTAAATTTGACTCCAATCACCCAACTTTCAATTTTGCAAGCTATATGTTATAATTTGTTTTTTTATTTGAAAGAATATGTATTTATATTAACATTCTTGGCCAGACGTTAGGCTTAGATCCACCACTTTTTGCTTCCAACTAAATCGCATATAGTACCAAGTACCAACAAGACCTAACAAGTTGAACTAATTTGACTTATATTTGTTGAACGATACTAGACAATAGATATGATAATTCCATGAGAATCCAAATTTCATTATAGATTTCTTTTTTAAAAACAGCATTCTATCGAACGACCGGTTTTCATAATTCACAAATTAAGCATAACTATAGTGAAATATACAAATCTAAAAAACTCGAATTTCATATTATGGTATTGGAGTTTCGAAATAGATGTAGACTCTTTCAACTATTGAGTTTTGACCAACTATTAGGCTGGATGAACTTTTGGTACTCAGATATTTACAACTAATTAGATTAATTATTTGTCATCTATATATAAACAAAAAGTGAATATATTACTAAATATAGATTACAAAAAAAGAAGTTAAAATTATGCTGAATCCACTATCATATTATAAATAAATAAATAGATAAATGCATGATAAATGGCGTGAAATACTGAAGCACTACACTTGCTTCGTTTACAAACTCTGCTTTGAACCTAGCTCACGTTCCTTAAGCTTCTCTAAAGCTCTTTTTTTGTTTCCCCATAACATCTAAAAAAACCCAAATGCGTTTCTTCTAAGGTAAAATTTTTATCGTCTTTTATTTAGTTTCTTCTTCTTCGCTCCTCTGTTTCAACATCTCTAGCTACCTCCATTGAAGAGGTAAGATGAAGTATCCTCCGAGATCGGAAGGCAGAAAGTTCATCATCCCTTCTTTCTTCTTCATCATAGCTCTCTGTGTATTAGCTTTCATCAACGAGATCAGATTCGACAGCTTATTGAGTTTCGGACGATGTGCTTTGTCGAATTTTCCGGCGAATAACGGTTCATTGGAGACTCCATTGTTGTCTTCTTCTTCTTCTTCAGATGATGATGAGATTAGGATTCTTATCGGAATTCTTACACTTCCTGATCAGTACCCACGTCGGCATTTTCTCCGGCTAATCTACGGTACACAAGCTATTCCCGACGGCGTTAAGATCGACGTGAAGTTCGTGTTCTGTAATTTGACTAAAGAAGACCAGAAAGTGCTTGTCGCTTTGGAGATCATGCGTTATGATGACATCATCATACTCAATTGCAACGAGAATATGAACAAAGGTAACTGGTTATCTCGGTTTAAAAGTCAAATTCGGTTCGGTTTGATTTAAATAATAGTTTGGTTTGAGATCGAATTTTCCAAATTCAGACAATTTCTCTTATTTTGGTTTGGTATAATCATAAAAAAGATCTTGGTAAATTTTGCTTTTCTTCTTTCTTGGTTAAATACTCTTGGTAATTGTTTGGTTTGGTTTTTGTGTAAACACTAAACACCGCATGTGCTATTTTCGTCACCTAGACTTCGGTTCATGTTATTTATATGTGATAGATTTTCGGAAACTCTTTATTAAAGATAAGAAACATGTTCACTCTCAAAATATTAGTTTGATGCTTAAGCAACATCCGAATACTCAATGCTAAATCTATGCATTAATTTATAAAAGTTTTCTTTGGGTTTGTCTGTTTTAATTTGGTTTGATTTGTTTCATTTTATGTTCACCCATAGACTGTTGATATCAAATATTGCCCAGTTTGTTTGCTCATTTGTCATTTGCATCTAGATGATCCATTTAAATGATCCATTTGGATGAGTCATTTGAGTGATGCACATTACAAATGAGCAAACAAACATTTAAATGAGAAATTGATAAATGAGTAATGAAAATGAGATTTTACGTTTTTGGCGAGAAAATTAGATTTTACGTTTTAACGGAAAACAAGATTTTATGTTTTCTACGAAAAAATAAAATTTTATGTTTTTTGACGGAAAAACAAAATTTTACGTTTTTTGACGAAAAACAAAATTTTACGCTTTTTGACAGAGAAAAACGAAATTTTACGTTTTTGACAAAAAAAAAACATGATTTTACGTTTTGACGTGAAAAAAAAATTTGTTTTTGAAGGAAAATCAAAATTATATGTTTTTAACGGGAAAACGAGATTTTACATTTTTAACGGGAAACGAGGTTTTATGTTTTTTAAGGGGAAAACGAGATTTTATATTTTTTTACCAAAAAACGAGATTTTACGTTTTTAACGAGAAAACAAACTTTTACGTTTTTAACGGGAAAACGAGATTTTATGTTTTTAACGGGAAAACGAAAATTTACGTTTTTAATGGGAAAACGAAATTTTACGTTTTTAACGGAAAGACAAGATTTTATGTTTTTTGACAGAAAAATGAGATTTTATGTTTTTAACAGAAAAACGAGATTTTAAGTTTTTAACGGAAAAACGATATTTTACGTTTTTTACACGAGATTTTACGTTTTTGACGGAAAGCGAGATTTAACGTTTTTAACGTTAAAACAAGATTTTACGTTTTTAACGAGAAAACGAAATTTTATGTTTTTAACAAAAAAATGAGATTTTACGTTTTTTGACGGGGAAATGAAATTTTACGTTTTTGACAGGGAAACGAGATTTTACGTTATCTGATGGGAAAACAAAATTTTAGGTTTTTGACGAGAAAACGAGATTTTATGTTTTTTTTACAGTAAAACGAGATTTTACGTTTTTGATGGGAAAACGAGATTTTATGTTTTTGACGGGAAAACGAAATTTTATGTTTTTGACGGGAATACGAGATTTTACATTTTTTTATGATAAAACGAGATTGTACGTTTTTTACGGGAAAACAAGATTTTACGTTTTTGATGAAAAAACGAGATTTTACATGTTTTATCGAGAAAATGCGATTTTTTTGACTGAGTCATGTTCATCCAAATGCTTTAAATTGAATCAGTTGGATGAGTTTCAAATTTCTTCATAAATTTATAAGTCATCCAAATGATTCATCTAGATGTATCATCTAGATAAGTCAATTTGTGTAATTAAACAAACATCATTTGACTGATTCATCTGGATGATCCATCTAAATGAGCAAACATAACAGGCTCTATCTAGTTTTCTGTTTGGTTTGGATTCACCTTATTTACCGTTCGGTTTATTTAGTTTGATTCATTTTCTACTTTCTATTACGATTTTTTTTTGTGGTTCAATCTTTAGCAAGGTTTAGTTCCATTTAGACCGGTTTACGTAACCGAATTGGAACAATGGTAGGATTTTCAACTAATTCAATTTTTTTTCCAAATGTATCCACAGGCAAGACGTACACTTACTTCTCAAGCTTACCAGACCTATTCAACGAAACCAATTCACAAAACCCACCGTACCATTATGTAATGAAAGCCGACGACGACACATACATAAGACTAGAAAGCCTCGTCGCATCTTTAAGACCATTACCTCGAGAAGATCTCTACTACGGCTATGTCATTCCATGTCCAAGCATGGACCCATTCGTACATTACATGTCAGGTATGGGTTACTTAGTCTCATGGGACATCGCGGTTTGGCTCAAAGACTCGGAGATTCCCAAGAAGCATCTAGAAGGTCCTGAAGACAAAGTATTTGGCGATTGGATTCGAGAAGGAAGACGAGGAAAAAACCGGTTTAACGCTAAATGGTCCATGTATAATTTCCCCGAGCCACCAACTAGGTGCACGCATGAGCTTTGGCCTGATACTATCGCGGTTCATTTGTTGAAGAACCAAGAGAAGTGGATACGGACGTTGAATTTTTTCAATGTTACTAGTAATCTTAAGCCTTCTAAATTATACCACATACCGTAGATAGTTTTTTTTCCTTTTTCTGTTTGTTTTTACCGGGTTATTATACATAAAATTGTTTTTATAAAACTAGAATCGATTAAGTCTTTTTGGTTCGTGAAAGAAAAACCATGATCAATATTTGATTTGGTTTTAGATAACAGGGGATCGAAAATCGAACACGGAATCTTTAACTATAGAAGTTTATGAGTCGTTAAACTCTTGATCAATCTTTGGTTTGGTCTATGAAAAGCTCTGATCGGTTGAATTTTGCTCTATTCTCAGCATACATATATTCATAATTAAAAAACTTAACATTATTGCCAAAGGAAATTACCTATTCTAAAAATTAATTTCCTATTTTTATTATCAAAACGTGACTTTTCCTTTTTAGTTTAAGGTTATGTTCATTCCCTCTTCTCCAGATTATATAGATCATAGAAGAAAAAGAAAATGAGTGAATTAATGAGATTCTCTGCGGGTTTAATCCACAATTTCAGTCTCTCATGATCTATTATATATAATAACAAGTCATGAGTCATGACGTAATCATGCATAAGCAGCTGGTCGATCTAAAATCTTTATTAAATTCGCATGATTTATTTTCGTAATGATTCTTCTTAATATGCTTAATATTTCATACATATACAGTATATACTATCTTTTTACTGTTTTTAAAAAATTCTGCAAAACCGTTTTCATTTTTTTTTTTGCTTCCGCGTATCCACCCACTTCAAATTCGGTGGCTGCATTACAATTTTCATTTTTTGACGTCGCATTACATTAGCTCATTAAAGTAAACTTGAGTTCTTTTTTTTTTTTTTTTCATTTATGATACTCAAAAACGAGAAATGTACGTTTTCTTCTACTCTAAACTTCATTTTTTCTAAGTTTGAAGGGAAGATCCATTTTTGTCATATGCAACCGGTTTTAGGGTAAGTTCGTCATTTTCGCAATAGCTGAAGAAGGGAGGCGGCTTGGGCGTGAATGGGCCTCACGAACTGGATACAACTGTGCCTGTGACAGAAATTATATCACAGACGAATTAGCAAAAGGGTTTCTCGAACAAAAGAAAAAGCATAAGAGCTCGTGACCTAAAGAACCTCACTGCCAAGTGACATTATCATTGCTCATCGAGAGCGTTGGTCTCTCCCTTCCCTTTGAGTTTCTCGAGGCCAAAATTTTTTTTAACTTTGCTGCTTACTGTCTTCTTCGAAGGAAAAAAAAATTAGCCGCCGTTGCCTGATTCCCGTCGCCTGATTCCATCACCGAGGCGACGGAGCTGTTAGGGTTTATCGAGCAGTTGGGAAGCGTTCTTTGATATCTATTCGTCGATCTTCCATTTGCGTAAGGAATCTTTCCTCATATTCTCTTGTTGATTTTTGGTGTAGTGCGAATTTGATTGTTTTTTTATTCTCCGGTGGTGACTTGTGTAGAAATGAGTTTAGGTTCGGATATTTTGTGATTCATGTGGGCTAGTTTTGAGTTAGATTATACGAGTGATTGCGTGAAGGGAATGATAGATTCTGGAGATTGGCTTTTGATCGATTCGATTCTCTCGATCTCTTTCTCGCCATTTTGTGTGTGTGTGTGTTTGCTTCTATAGATAGTTTCGGTAGATGTGGTTGGATATCTGTGACTGAGGATGACATATTCTGATCACTTTTGTGACTCTCTTTGATATTCCGATCATTTGTATAGAAGAGATCTTTAATTGTAGGAATTTAAAATATTCCTACAGAACTTGATTAATCTAGAGCAATGTTGTAACTTGGAACATAATTTTGTTGTTTTTTAATGTAAATTTTTGCAAACTTGTTATCTTTGATATCCATACTCTGTCCAGCAGACTTATGATTCTGCTTTGCTTGTGAATTGTGTCAGTGTTGCTGCGTCTCTTTTCTACATCTGAAGATGGGAAGCAGTCCAGCTCCATTTCCAGAGATTGGCAAGAGCGCCAAAGGTAAGTTATCAAATTTTGGGCACTGCTTTGGGATGCTCTCTGCGGTTCGCATTGTTTCTCAGTGTTGGCCATTTTTTTGACTATTTGATTTATCTGCAGATCTCTTGAACAAGGATTATATTTTCGACCAGAAGTTTACTCTGACAATGCTGAGTGCCACAGGAACGGTATGTTGGATATCCATTTTGAACGTGAATAGATTAAATCCGTCTTATAGAAAACATAATTTGCTTATATGACCTGTTTTAAGATTATCATAGAATCTGTACTGCTACTTATTTTTCTGGACCAAAGCTAATGGGAGAACTTAAGAATACTTGCCTTGTATGCTTTTGAATCGTAAAATGAGTGCAGTATTTCGTAGAAGCATGATCTTTGATAGCTAGTATATCCAGCTCATGTATATACTTTAGTTTCTAAACATGGCTTTTGATGTATCGTAAGTTGGAGAATATTTGTCGTGATTCTTGTATCATAACCTTGAACCTATGTAACAATATGCATAATGAAATTTTATTTCCAGCAGGAATTTGTGGCTACAGGTTTGAAGAAGGATGATTTCTTTTTCGGCGACATTAGCACACTGTATAAAGGTCAAAACACCATTGTTGATATGAAAATCGACAGCCACACGAGTGTAAGCAAAAATATCTGCAGTGATACATGCTTTCTGATCTTTTGCACCTTAGCTTTCCTAAACCATATTACTGAACATATATATGCAGGTGTCGACGAAAGTAACCGTCAAAAACATCATGCCTTCTGCTAAAGCTGTTATCAGCTTCAAAATACCTGATCACAAGTCTGGCAAGGTGAGTGCATAGCACATATGAGGAACGACTATTATTAGTAGTCTTAAGTCTTCTGAATATGTCACTCAATTTTTGTACTCTTGACCAGTTTCTTTTGCTATATTTCAGTTGGATGTGCACTATGTTCATCCTCATGCTACGCTCAATACCAGCATTGGCCTAAACCCAACTCCTCTGCTAGATCTTTCAGCAACTATCGGAAGCCAGGCTGTTTGCCTTGGTGGTGAAGTTGGTTTCGACACAGCTTCCTCGTCACTAACCAAGTACAACGCAGGAATCGGTTTCAACAAGCCAAACTTCTCAGCCGCGCTCATACTGTAAGTAAACAACATGACATGGTCCATTTTTTCAATCTGGTTTCATGTTTTGGCTTTTTTTTAGTGGAACTAAAAGACTGTGAGTTTTCAGGGAGGATAAAGGGGAGAGTCTGAGAGCTACTTACGTCCACACGGTGAACCCAACCATATCCGTTGGTGCAGAGCTGATCCGTCGCTTCTCGAATGATAACAACAGTTTCACAATCGGAAGCTCTCACTCTGTGGATAGATTCACAACGGTGAAGACGAGATTATCTACGAGCGGGAAAGCAGGGATGGTAGCACAGAGAGAATGGAGACCGAAGTCGCTCATAACTTTCTCAGCTGAGTATGACTCAAAGGCTGTGGCCTCTTCACCGAGGTTTGGTCTAGCTCTAGTCCTCAAACCTTAAAAGAAGAAAGAGCTCTCTCTGTTTGGAACACAAATTTAAAAAGATGATTCGATTTTTTCTTCTTTCACCAAGTGCTGAAAACCGCCCCCCAAACGAAGGTTTGTAGGGTTAATTAGATCACTTTTGCATTCTTATTCTGTGTTTCATTGTGATGTGAAAGAAAAGGGAGTGAGAAAACCCGACCTTTTTTGAAATGGAAACTTGTTTTTTTTGTTTCTTTCGACTTTTTGTTTCCATTGATCGAATCTGTAAACGAATCCGTCATGCCAGAACTAATCCATCAGGATTATAACAAAAAAAACATAAAGATGTGATGGAGCAATAATTGAAAGTTGAAGTTGATTTACAATTGCTTCCATAGTGAATGTATATATATTGACATAAACAACTAGTAGTTAGACATTCGGGAGGTGAAACTTTATCATATGACTCTTGAAATTTTTGAATTAATTCAGTTCCATATAATTTCTAGTCGAAGCACTTTATCAAGAATCATATAACGATTTTCAACAACAATATGCGAAGATACACTATGACTATATGTATTTGGCGTATTATTAAATTCGATTTTCTTATGGGACTCAAATATCACGATTTGGAAGTAATATTATAATTACTGTTTGTGCCATTGAATTATCTGCAAATGACAAATGTTATATCATTAGTCCAACCCATCCAATGTTCTCACAGTATCTGTCAAACTGTCTTGTCTCTCCAATTTTCTATTTCAACTTATTTACCGCACATGAAATGTTTTTGCCTCTTTTATTTTTCAAACTTTACTCATCTAGTTCGAATTAATAATACCACTATTCTCAATGAAAAATGTATTGCCTCTGTAACTTCGTTTCTAATCACACATTTGCATGCTAAAATATGATATTTAAAATCACAAACATATACCAAACTATATTTTTCTTCTTTATGCTAGATTTTTCACAGATGAGTTAGCCAGTTATTTAGCTGTACCTAGGTATGTTCATTGCGGGTAAAATAACAAGTAAAAGTGGGTAAGATGGGATAACGAACTGTATTTAAAACAAAAAAAAAATCGGGTTGACAACAAAGATGCCTAGTAGAGTAAGTGTTGTTAAAATCATCTTTCGAACGAATAATATGGATGACGAAAATCATTATCTGAATGGAATTTTTATTATTATATTGAAAAAAGAGGTAGTGTTTTTCTTTAAAAAAAGTTAGATAGTTTTGTAAAATGTTGGGTAATTTCATATCATTTAAGATCAATTTTAAATAGTAACTACCCGTTTCGCGTATATCCAACCCGACCATCATCCGTTACAATCAATTACGTTGATCCAAAGGAATGATTTCAGTCTGCAACAACCCCAAAATCATAATATGTTTTATCTGAAAAGTTATGGATAACTTGGGCTGGATACGGTCAGGTCAAAAACGCTCTTAACCAACATATGAACATAATTACCTATACCTTTCACTTCACTTCTGCAACAACCCCAACATATTTTAACCTTATTCACTTTTGCAAACTATCACATCATCACATCAATTCTTTACCTTTTCATATTCGCACCTCGTAGAAATAATACGTTTTGTTTGGTATAATGGAAATCATAATATGTTTTACCTATTTTTACGATCAACAATTCGTTTACTTCGTTTTATTCAATTTTACGCTGTAAATTTATAACCAAACCTAACACAAATAGGTTCCTTCTTTATACGTACTTAGAACTCATTCGTAAACTTAATAGTTTTAAATCGCGTGAAGTACGTTTGTTTTTATTTACAATAAAAATGTGAATCCAGAAAGGAAAACACTTTCTATTCTTTTTTTTTTGGACGACTTAAATTTTTGAAAGGTGACAATTTTGACACATACGAAATCCGTTACAAATGTTCTCAACTTTGTGTGTCATCATTATATAAAAAGTCTTTTTTGTGTGTCAATTATCTAAAAAGTCTAAAGACATTACTTGATAAAGAAAAAAAACGCAAGGAAAAGTCTAGAGCTGACTAATCCATTATTTAAGAAGTATACGAAAACAAAAAGGAAAGTCCCAAAACATATGTTGACTGTAAATCACTCAAATCCAGCAACTCCATTACTCATAGCCTTATATTAATCCAAAAAATATTTTTTTCCAAAACCAAAATTCTTGTTTTTCATATTTCTCCTCTTCTTTTTTTTACACTTGTTCTCTTTCAACGTCCCCACCTATTTCCTCTTTCTTCTTTCACCATCACCAGGCTATAATAGCTTTTCAAAGCTTCTTCATTTTTATATTAGTTTCCCCTGTAAGTTTTCTCGAGAGAAATTGTCAAAGAAACTTTTTTTAAAATTTTTTTTTTTTAAAAAAAAGAAACGTTTATAAATTGAGAGAGACCCTTCTCTTCTCTATTCTTGATCTCTCAAAGCTTTCACCTTTATTTTTCCCTCTTCTTCTCTCATTTTCATTCAGCCGTAAAGCTCACACCTTTCTGAAAAAATCCTCTGTTTTCTATTTTCGAGAAAGAAATCCTCTGTTTTTCTCTTCTCCCTTTTAAGCTTCCCTCCTCAGAGAAAAAAAATGAAAGAGTATTGGACATCATTAGCTTCACTTCTCGGCGTCTTAGCTTTTTGCCAGAGCTTAATGCAATCAATATTCCCGCCGGAGCTCCGTTTCGCCTTCCTGAAATTCTTCAACCGAATCTTCCACCTCTTCTCTACCTACTGTTACTTCGACATAACGGAGATTGACGGCGTCAACACCAACGAGCTCTACAACGCCGTTCAGCTCTACCTAAGCTCCTCCGTTTCAATCGCCGGAAACCGTCTAAGCCTCACTCGCGCCGTCAACTCTTCCTCCATCACTTTCGGCCTCTCCAACAACGATTCCATCGTCGACACCTTTAACGGCGTCACCGTCCTCTGGGAACACGTCGTCACTCAGCGGCAGACTCAGACTTTCGCCTGGAGACCGTTACCGGAGGAGAAACGAGGGTTCACTCTCCGAATCAAGAAGAAAGACAAAACCTTGATCCTCAATTCGTACTTGGATTACATCATGGAGAGAGCCAACGAGATCCGCCGGAAAAACCAAGATCGGCTGCTTTACACGAATTCTCGAGGTGGGTCTTTAGATTCGAGAGGTCATCCATGGGAATCTGTTCCGTTTAAGCATCCGAGCACTTTCGAGACTCTTGCCATGGATCCGATTAAGAAGCAACAGATCATGGACGATCTCAAGGATTTCGCTGAAGGTCAATTGTTTTATCAGAAAACAGGTCGGGCTTGGAAAAGAGGATACTTGCTTTACGGGCCTCCTGGTACTGGTAAGTCGAGTATGATCGCAGCCATGGCGAATTATCTCGGCTACGACATTTACGATCTCGAGCTCACTGAGGTTCATAGCAACTCGGAATTGAGGAAGCTTTTGATGAAAACGAGCTCCAAGTCGATAATCGTGATTGAAGATATTGATTGTTCGATCAATTTGACGAATCGGAAGAAGAGCGGTGGTGCTAGTAGTAACGAGGCTGCGAAACGGAGCTGTTACGACCCGGAAACACGAAACGGGTCGGGTTCAGGGGAGGAATCTGGTAATGGGAACACGATAACGTTGTCGGGTTTGTTGAATTTTACAGACGGGCTTTGGTCTTGTTGTGGGAGCGAGAGGATATTCGTGTTTACGACGAATCATATCGAGAAGCTTGATCCTGCATTGCTGAGAAGTGGGAGGATGGATATGCATATATATATGAGTTACTGTAATTTCCCGTCGTTGAAGATTCTGTTGAAGAATTATTTGGGGTATGGGGAAGAAGATATAAACGACGACGTGTTGAGGGAGATGGAGAGAGTGGTGGAGAAGGCGGAGATGACGCCTGCTGACGTGAGCGAGGCTTTGATCAAGAATCGGAGGGATAAGGAGAAGGCGATTGTGGAGCTGTTGGAGGATTTGAAGAGTAGAGGGGAGATAAATGTGAAAGATGGGAAGTTGAGGGGTCATAGTGGAAATCTTACGGAGTTGGAAATTGTGGAGGAAGAAGAGAAGAGGGCTATAGATAGTCAAAATGAAGAAGAGGATAATGATGAAGAAGAAATTGAGCTTGAGGATAATATTTGTAAAGACTAGAGAAGATTAAAAACGTGTTTTTGTTGTTTTTGTTTTCAAGTTTACAATGTAGAACAAATTGGAATAAGTTGTTATCTTTCTTCTTCTCTTTATTTGTTGGGTGAAGGATTTTGTTGTTTTGGTTCTTGAAAGAATTAGATGAAACTGTGTGATATTGACAGAACAAGAATGTGTACGAAATATAAAAGTTTTTAACTAAAAGAAAGTGAGAAAAAAGGTTAGAAAGGTGGTGAAAAAGGCAAATTGCTGATGAGGATTTTGTATGTGGGGAATGGGAAATGCAAAAGATGGATCTCATTGGGTACCATTAGCATTATGGATTAGGACATAAAATAATATTGGACCAAATATTTGTCAATCACTCTATAACCATGTGTGGTCAATAATTTAGGTAGTACCGTATGCATTTTGCATATACAGTCACATATACGATTACACAGATTATTTTATTTTTCAAACTCATCCAACTATTATTGTTTTCAGTTCAAAAGGCAAGGTTCGCACGGAAATAATTTTAGGTTAATTCCCAATATATATCATACTAATTGAAATTAACTTAATTATATACTAATCATATTTATCTGCACATCCAAAATAGACTGAAATTGAATTTTTAACAGTTTTGTCTATCCTTAACCGAAATCGACATATATTCTGACAATCTGACTTGTTGTAGCGATCCAAGGATTTAAATATTCAAACACTTAACCTCAATTAGTAAACTATTTAAAATACAATAACTACTATTATTGCCTATATTCATATAAGAAAACGGATCATACTGATAATTTTAGTACCCAAAATTCTAAATCGCTAATACACATGATTCTCAGATTATGACGATATGGAATACTTAATCGCTACCTTTGTGTCTAGTAGCATGCAATTGCCATTTATTAATACTGTGAATGATATAATTGGTACTTTTGCGTGGTGATAATATAGCTGTCATATGTTAGGTATAGAGTTTAGAAATTAGAATCATTCTTCCATTATAATATCATTATGCTTACGTTTTTATCTGTCAATGAACACTCAAATTATATGTTCTTCTAATGAAATATGAAGTGTTAAAGACTTAAAGTTGACGATTTGGTAGGCCAAGTTGCTCAAAATCTCCTTTTTCATCTCTTTAGAGGTTTGTGTTTAGGATCCCACAGCTTGTACTTAAGTTTGATATTATTTTTATATAAATTCTGTTATTAATCAATTGACTTATCATAATAAACTTGGCCACTAGACATATCACTCTCCAATAAGACAGATGTAAATTATTGTTAAAATTTTATGTTTGTAAAACATAGTTAGGATGGATTGTACTTGGTGCTTAATACCCACATGGCATTCTTATTTTAAATAAAAGCAATGTCAGTGGATTGTTGACCTAAGAATGTCATGTTACATGGATTTATTTTGGCTGGTCTGGTGCGAGGTTAATATTTTCAAAATTTTAGACGTTGTAAGGCATTCTCTCTCGTGAACATTGGTCTGTTTACATGTTCACCATAATTACACTTTATATATTTCTTTTGTATGAGATAATCAATCAAGCAGATTCTCATGGAATCCTTTATTTCTTAATCTGATTAATGGTGTAGAATACGTGGACGTTATATGATCATTATTAACTGGACCCCATTGTTTCGTAGCTTGAGACCCAATAGAAAGCTCAACTAGTCTATAACAAAAAGGCTTCTAGGCCATATCAAAAAATTATGTGGTGAACATGTAAAAAAATCTAATTTATGCGGTATGAATCTAGTTTATTTTAAAGTAATTTGTGATTTCATGGGTCATTTATATGAATATGATACAAGTAATGAATTAGCATTTTCTCTTCCACAACTGTTGAATAACTAAATAATAAGATATCTAAGGAGAACGTTTGTGGTTGTGATCTTTCATGCACTTCGAATCCGAAGTACTGGTCTGGTAATAAGAGCCAGCATGAATTTGAAACAATTCTGATCAAATATCTTAGTCTATTTTTTACGTACATCTAGACAACCCAACAGTCAGAGTCTACACCAAGAAATTATCAAATATATCTAGTGGCCAAGTGGAGTCGTACACAGAGCCGAGAAGCCGAGAAGCAATCACATACTCAACGCTTTCTCAAACCACCTATGTTGGAAGGAATATATTACTGTTTCAAAATATATATAACTATATCGTATAATACCACAATTATATAACATTCCAAAACACATTAAAAAATAAGAGACATTCTAAAACAATTATGTATTACAATCCAAAAACCACAACAATAAAAGTTTTCATAAATCAAAAATCAAAAATCAGTGACAATCAAAAACACATTCCAAAAGAAAGCCAGACTAAATGAAAAAAAAAAACATAAATTTATGTACCTTAGTTGAAATCACACCATGTCTTCATAAACTTTCTTTTCTTTTCAGTTAAGCATTTCTAACACGGATTTGAAAACATTTTGAGGATACTGAACCATAGTATAACGCGTTCCTAAACACTTTCTCTCTACAACTTCTTATAAGTAGGTAAGCAAACATGTAAAAGCAAAAAAAAACATTAGTGTTTTAGGAAGGAAGAACAAAAATATATCAACTAATTGGAGGAAGAAATGACTCTGTATATGATTTGAATATCTCTTTGAGATATTTTTTTTCTATCATCCTTATTCATATTGTTGTCGAAACCATTAACAAAAACAATTTGTCTCTTGTTTCTAAATCAGATAACAAAAATGTGACAAAACATTAATTTTTCATTCATCTTAACATGTTAAATAAAAAAATTGTTTTTGTTATACAGAAATGAACTACAAATACAAAAAAACTTCATAAGTAAACTCACGTATTTGTTTCTTGCTTAGACTTGAACTTAACATAGGCTGCCTTTGCATCTTTATTTTCCTTGTTTAATGGTTGCACTTTGACAACATAAACAATCTCTTTAAAGAACGGTACACTAAAAAAAAGAATAAATAATATTAAGTCAAACCATATACATATATATGAATTAGATTGCACAATCTTTGTCCAAAACATCCATAATTTTCTTTTAATGTTCATTTATTCTTTTCACTTGGTTTGAAACATACTTATGTAAACTATTGCTGCAGACACAATTTTGATCATTTTTAGAGAAAATTTTGAGAGACAATGAATAACAATTTGGAATATATCTTCCAAACTCCACAGAGACAATGAGTAACAATTTGATCATTTCAATTGTACACCAATTTAT
Source organism: Eutrema salsugineum (assembly GCF_000478725.1). NCBI lineage: Eukaryota > Viridiplantae > Streptophyta > Magnoliopsida > Brassicales > Brassicaceae > Eutrema > Eutrema salsugineum. The sequence continues at coordinate 9,267,636 of NW_006256829.1, forward strand.
TGTATATGTTCTTTATTTTCATTAGATGTTATGTGAGCGAAACCGTTTCTCATCGTGCTATTATCTTTTAATGGGATAATTTATATAAAGAAATGTAGGTGGATATCAGCTAAGAGTAACATGTTTGATGCATTTATTTCGGCTGATATGGTATGAGATTAATATTTTAAAATTCAATATACTAAACTGAAAATGTATATATGACAATTTTAATGCATCATATATTGGCAGGAGAACGTTTTTATGTTATGATTATGCAGAGTCGATTTCACTTTTTTAAAAGAAACGATGTACTAAAGTTAAACAAAATGTGCTTTACATATTTAAAGATAAACAAATGTAAATCATTATTGTGGTTAATGCCTATTAATGATGCGTTATTCTAGGGATAATGTTAAAGCCTAAAAGTGTATGACCCTAATAGAGTCCAAAAACACACTAGAGTATTATCTCATGTTTCATGATTTGTCATATCAATATTTTACATTTTTAATGCAGATCTTAGCTTGTTCTTGTAATGTAATAATACTTGGAGATTAACTATTCCAAAATTATGTGTTCGTTCTAGAGCCCTTGTTTTTACAGGATATCAAACACCGTTGGCAAATGATTGAGAAATGGGAAGAATTTTGCGAATTGTATTTTGATAAACTAAAACTTTGTATTCTCAATAATAAAAATATTAAAACTCATTGAAAAACTAAAAGCAAATCGGATAAAAACAGATAACATAACAATGAGATGTCAAGATACACAAAACCTTACATGACAAAAAAATAGAATTAGCTTCCAACAAAGGCCAAACTCAAAAAAAAAAAAAAAAACATTTGAGAAATTATAAACAAATGAAACTCTTTTGAGGAGAAAACTTGATCAATTGCACATATAGATTCCGGTTTCGTACTTGTGATCTACCTCATAGAAATCCGTATTTCCCTCAGCAGCTGCACGTAGACTGATACCAGACAATGAACTACTTCCCTGAACCGAGAATTTCACATAGCAAATGATTTCCGGTTCTTCCTCGCCGTTCTCTGAATCAATAGGCATCCGCGCTCTTAATCTCCCGGGACTTCCAGTCAGAGGAATCTCAGGGATTTGCCATTTCAGTTCTCGATCAGTTCTGTTTAGTATTGCTTTAGGAGAAACCTTAAGCAATGTGGGATCAACGGGGAGTTTCAGAACAAAATCGACGTTTTTCAGAGGCTGAGGTAGCTCCGGGTTTGATACGTATTGTATCATTAGTGAGAGTAAAGTCCCGCTGGTTCGTTTCACCATTCGTACTCTAAGAGGCAACGGGGTTACCTTAGGTTGCAAGCTATACTTGAGGATAGGGATTGGTTCTTCTGATGGAACGGTTCTAACGTGAAACAAACCGTTCCCTAAGCTACTGATCTTTGAACTCTGCATCGCGAATCTCTTAACGGCACTAGTATTCTCGACACGAAACGAGAACTCGGTTTCTTTCTCTTCACCAGAGCCTTTAGGTGGCATTGTTTTCAGATAGATCACACCCATTAGTCCTACTCTAGCAAGCAAGGATTCTCTAAACTCGGTTCTAATTTCCTCAGAGATATACATTTCAGGACCTTTCATCTCAGGCTTTTTCACTAGGTTATCGAGATTACCTCCGTCTTTGCTTCCACTGCCTTAGGATCACTGGTGTGCAACAGCTCAAGCCCGCCTAGTCCTTCCTTCTTTTGAATCTTCTTAGGTCCCATAAACTCTGAAGGATCCAATCCACCTCCCCAAGCATCACTAAACGCTTCAAATGTTTCTCCGATCGTAGCCTGTTCGTTGCTGAACTCAATCCCACCGTATTGCCCTTCGAACCCTTCCACGTTGATGTGCGTAGACTGTGTTGCTTCAGCTGGTGGCAATGTTGTAACCTCGAGTCCAGACAGTGCCAAGGTCAAGTCCGTTGAGGAAGGATCCTTGGTCTTCTTGAACCCACCCACGAGTTCTTTCTCCTTGTTGATCGTTTCACTTGCCGCAAAAGGATCCTTGTTCTCCGGTTCCGGTTCTTCCTTCAATTGCTCTGATTCTTGCACCACTGGAGCCAGACTCGCCGCTAGCTCGTCTCCGGCGGCGATGGTCTCTGGAGGGAGTTCGAATCTTGCATTGGCGAATGCGTTCACAGAAGCTTGATGCTCCGCGGAGTGAGATTCCACCGACGTCCAGTTATCTGCTCCTCGGATCTTACTCTCGGTGTCTAAAGCCGAGTGTACCATCTTCGCGATTCCATCTCCGTGCATAGCACCAAGCATCGCGGCGAGACGAATGTTGCTGACACCGCGTAAGACGATGTCAAGCGCCATGTAAACCTCCGCGTACTTCCGTCCAAGCTTCTCCGGAGTCACTTCAACTCCACGGCAAGCGGTGACGATAACGCTAACCGCTTGATTCACGATGTGGATACACTCAAAGACATTGATCGAGTTGTCGTGATCCGCGACGGTGACGCCGAGGATGTAGATCGAGTTCACTACCCGATAAACCACCCGATACTTGCTCTCCACACCAACGATCACCTGTCCATTTGAAGCCGCGAGCGGATCGTCACCGACGAATTCCGCCGCCGCGGCATCGTCAGCATCCGCCGCTGAGGAAGACGACGAAGCTTGGTTCTGTTTCTGATTCGAATGCTGCTGCTGCTGCTTCGAGGAGGCGAATGCCTGACGCGTTTGGCGGAAATACGAGAGAGCGATCAGGGCTCTTGCCGGCGGAAACCACTCTCTGGTTTGGAGCAAGATGTCAGATCCATTTGTGGGTTGCAGAGCTAGGGCTAAGCACGACATGATCGCGATTCGAATTTGATCTGGAAGCTTCTATAACTCGCGAATGTTCAATATCGATGAAGCCTCAATTTGATTAACTATTCAGAGCATCATCGGATCAAAATCGATCAGATCTGAGAAGGATCGCCGAAGAAGAAAAACCAAAAGGGAAAGAGAAAGGAGATTCCTCGCTGTGAAGCAAACGACATCGTTTCTTACTGGGCCTAATGGCCTAATTGGACCTAAAGCTGATGTTTGTATAGAAAAGCCCAATTAAGATGAAACGATACATACCATAATATGCGTTATTTGAGAGAATCAACTCTACATTAAATGGTACTGCGTAAGAATACTTGCCTTGGATGTTTTTGAATCGTAAATTGGGTGCATTATTTCGTAGGAGCATGATCTTTGATAGCCTGCCTTTACATGGCTTTTGATGTATCATAAGTTGGAGAAATTTTGTTGTGATTCTTGTGTCATCTAGTTGAATTCTTTTATATTTTGTTGTGAATTCTTTTATGAATTGTAAAACATCACCAATTCTTTTATATTTTGTTTGTGCACAATTTTTTGAAAATGTTCAATTTTTCATTGAAAAAAAAAAATTATTTTTTCATTAAGAAAGAGTAGCTTATACTATCATGGAACATATATTTCTCATGAAACATATACTTTTTATATTTCTTTTTATTATACATTAAACAAAAATAACCTGAACAAGAAAAACTAAATTAATTATAATAAATTATGCTATAAGTTTAAATTATGGAATATGACCCAATAAAAATAGATTAGAGTAAAAATTTGAATTAATGAGGAGAATGATAATAAGCCTTAAACGTTTTTAGGGGATCAATAATGTTTTTTAAGGGAAGCAAACGTTATCGTTTCTTACATTAATCGTGTTAAAAATTATTGGGCCTAAAGCGGACGTTTGAATATAAAAGCCCAATTAAGGTGAAACGATGCCGTCTAATGATCTTTTTGAATTTCGTTGCGCTTGAAAATCGATACGCTTTTGGCGGTGAGATGCGAAAATGAAGCCACAGAATCTCGGCCGACAATCGCCGACGAGCCGCAAGCTAACCACCGGCTGTGAGATCATCGACGGTTGTCTTCGCGGCGGATTTCCCTGCAATTCTCTGACGGAAATCGTGGCGGAGAGCGGCTGCGGAAAGACTCAACTCTGTCTTCAACTCTCGCTCTGTGCCCAACTTCCGATTTCACACGGCGGACTCGACGGTTCTGCCCTTTATCTCCATTCCGAGTTTCCCTTTCCGTTTCGCCGTCTTCATCAGCTCTCACGCTCGTTTCACCAATCGAACCCTAGTATTTACGCGAATCACAATGATAATCCTTGTGATCATGTGTTCGTACAAAACGTCAATTCTGTAGACCACCTGTTCGACATAATGCCTAGGATAGATGCTTTTGTCGGGAATACGAAAAATAGGTTTCCTTTGAAGTTGATTGTACTTGATTCTGTGGCGGCGTTGTTCAGATCGGAATTTGATAACACCCCGTCTGATCTCAGGAAGAGAGCGTCGTTGTTTTTCAAGATATCGGGGAAGTTGAAGCAGTTGGCAAATAATTTTGATTTGGCTGTGGTGATTACGAATCAGGTCACTGATTTGGTGGAATCTTCTGATGGGTTAAGTGGTTTGAGGATTGGGAATTTGAGGTATTTGTATTCGTCTGGGAGACGAGTTGTTCCTGCTTTAGGATTGGCTTGGGCCAATTGTGTGAACTCGAGGTTTTTCATCTCACGAAGTAATGAAACCATCTGCAAAGAAAATGATGAGAGCGGTCGGAGTTCTGTGTCTATAAGAGCTCAGAGGCGTCTTGAGATTGTTTTTTCACCTCATTTGCCTGGTTCCTCTTGCGAGTTCAAGATCACACCAGAGGGGATTTGTGAGGTTTAGTGTAGGTGATTCATGGTGCTATGCAGGATAATTTTTGATTCGTGACCATCACAAGTTCTCTTTTTGTGCATTATTTATGTATATTCCAGAGGGATAGGGATCCTGGAGATGGGTTACAGAAAGCCAGGTTCTTTCATATTTCTCCTCTTAAATCGACGTGATATAGAAAATCTGTTTTTTGATTGTCTTAGTTTTTATGCATTCTATAAAATAGTCCTCATGCTATTACTTCTCAGGCTTCTGATGGTCTTGATAATGATTTGCAATGGAAAGCCGCATTTTGCCCCTTCTAAGTGTACTGCATGCTTCTCACTTTGTTCTCAGACTTTGTTTCCTTTGCATAATTGCATTTCCCGTTTGGTAGCCATCTTCAAATATATCATTTCTTGACTAAATTGCTGAAGTGACTTTTATGCGGTGGTAATATGAATCGTTATGGATATTGTTTTGTATTTGCCTTCACTTGATCCATATGAACTCAGAAAAATCCAGTATTTAATATATCTATCAGTCTAAATTTTCTCGGTTCTAACTAACCAGAAATTAAATGAAATCTATCAGTCTAAAGATAACATACTTCGTTTCTTACTTGAAACAAGAGAATCTTTTCCTATCTTTTGACCCTTTGATTCTTTTAAGTTTCATGGAATGGCAGAGAGATGACTGAGGAGTCTATGGGGACGATGTTTCTGGGAATCAGGAATGGCAGTTCGAGAGCATCAAATCGATATCTAATCGTAGACAAGAATGAGAATTCAGGCTAAGGCTGAGGCTAGAACATGTGTTGAATCATCTCTGGGACACGACTGATGAGATAGTGAAGTTTGGATTTTGATGCTACATACGTGTATCAATGTCGATAGCCATGTGGTCATCACTTAGGAGAGAATGCTGTTGCTAGAGCCTAGAGCAGAGAGCCGTTCTTCGGGATCTGCTATGCTGAGCAAATACTTTTAAAAGCTTGATTTATTTTGTAGCTTTGTATATGATACATAATGTTTTCGCCTGTTCAAAAGGATATTATTTTGATCCGTGAAATGGTAAGATTATAAAGATGAGAGTTTGTTAATAAGATGAATGAGGAATCTAGCTCCTTCGCCTTTGCGAGGCTTCTCATCGTAAAGAACTTTTTACAACAACGTTTACAACATGACCACGTATTTTTTGTTGAAATTATTTGGAAAAAACAACCAGAGTCGGTACGAACCGGTTATCGACCTCACTTCTTTGAACCGCTCGCCTCTTCAAATTCAGCTTCAGGCGTCTGCTCAGTCCCACTTGTACCATCGCCAGAGCTCCCAGAGGAACCAGAGGATCCGGATCCCTTAGACATGTGTTCTCCGATCTTTGACACTGCCTTGTTTGCAGCTTCAAGCTTAGCCTTGATGTCCTCAATGTCTTCACCAGCCATTGCTGTCCTGAGATCAGACACTGCAGTTTCGATCTCAGAGGCAATCTCTGCAGGAATCTTCTCTCTGTATTCACTCAGGCTCTTCTCAACACTGTAGATTGTAGTATCAGCACTGTTCCTAACGTCAATAAGTTGCTTCTTCTCTTGATCCTTGTGTGAGTTGATCTCAGCTTCTTTTACCATTCTGTTAATCTCATCGTCTGATAGACCACCTGAAGATCTGATTGTGATCTGCTGCTCTTTAGCTGTTACTTTGTCTTTGGCTGAGACAGTTACGATACCATTTGCATCAATGTCGAATGTAACTTCGATCTGTGGCATTCCTCTTGGTGCAGGTGGGATCCCACTGAGCTCAAATTCTCCAAGCATTTTGTTGTCAGCAGCCATTTCACGTTCTCCCTGAAGAACTTTGATTCCCACTTGCATCTGGTTGTCTGCGGCTGTGGAGAAAACCTAAGAAGCAAAATCAAAAACTTCGTCAGATCAATAATAAGCTTAAGATACAATCTGAAACCGTTATCTTTTTTTCAAGATTCATTACCTGAGACTTCTTTGTGGGGATGGTGGTGTTTCGGTTGATCAACCTAGTGAAGATTCCACCAAGTGTTTCGATACCGAGTGAAAGAGGAGTCACATCCAAAAGAAGCAACTCCTTGACATCACCACGGAGTATACCACCTTGAATAGCAGCTCCCATGGCAACCGCTTCATCAGGGTTCACACCTTTGCAAGGGCTCTTTCCAAAAATCTCAGCAACTATCTCTTGCACTTTGGGAACACGAGTCATTCCACCAACAAGAAGAACCTCATCAACTTCTTTAACCGTGATTCCGGCATCCTTGAGGCAGTTTTGGCAAGGGCATCTTGTTCTCTCGATCAACTTGCTGACCAAAGCTTCAAACTTTGACCTGGTTAAGGTTATGTTCAAGTGCTTCGCTCCAGAAGCATCTGCGGTAATGAAAGGCAGGTTGATTTCGGTCTGAGATGTCGACGAAAGCTCGATCTTGGCCTTCTCTGCAGCTTCTCTCAGCCTCTGAAGGGCAAGCTTGTCCTTAGTCAGATCAATATTATCTGTTCTTTTGAACTCATTAACCAAATACTCCAACAAAGTGTTGTCAAAATCTTCTCCTCCCAAAAAGGTATCTCCATTTGTAGCTTTAACCTGATAAGAGAAAACCATTATACAATAAGCCACACAGAAAAAAACGCAAATCAAGAAAAAACTTTTAAAAAACTTGACATTACCTCAAAAACACCGCTTGAGATTTCCAAGATAGAAACATCAAACGTTCCACCTCCAAGATCGAACACAGCTATAACACCCTCCTTATTGTTCATACCATATGATAAAGCAGCAGCTGTTGGCTCGTTGATGATCCTCTGGACATCAAGACCGGCGATTTTCCCAGCATCCTTTGTGGCTTGTCTCTGGGCATCATTGAAATAAGCTGGAACAGTAACAACAGCTTTGGTGATGGTTTTCCCGAGGTAAGCTTCAGCAGTCTCCTTCATTTTGGTGAGGACATTAGCTCCAATCTGGCTTGGAGAAAACTTCTTTCCATTGGCTTCGACCCAAGCATCACCATTTGGTGCCTTGACAATCTTGTAAGGAACCATTTTCATCTCCTTCTGTGTCTGAGGATCCTCATAACGTCTCCCAATCAAACGTTTGGTACCGAAAAACGTGTTTGTCGGATTTGTCACGGCCTGACGTTTAGCCGGTGTTCCAACAAGGAGCTCTCCCTTTTGGTTAATAGCAACCACTGACGGTGTAGTTCGAGTTCCTTCCGCATTCTCAATAACCCTAGGGGTCTACAAAAACGAGATCAAAGTCAATACCTTTAGAACTGAGAATTCAATTCCTCGATTAAACGTATATCAGGATTGAAACAAGATCGGAGTTTTACCTTTCCTTCCATCACAGACACACAAGAATTGGTGGTACCCAAATCAATACCGATGACATCATTCCCCACAGGCCTCGAGCTGCATTTTCAGAACAACATACAATACGAAAAGATGTGAGAAAAAACACTTGAAGGGAGATGCTTGTTCATGCTATACCATTAAAGTGAGAGGTTGAGTTTACCAGAAAGGCCTAGCCAAGTAACCCAATTTTCCAATCAAAGACGTCTTTCCATTAGCAGAAATCTGCAGATTGAATATTAACAGCGTAAGCTACAGCAAATGGTTACTGAGTCAACAAATGAAAAACCATCAAGGAACAAAGTACAGTAGATCGCTTCACAAAGGAAATAAGAAAAAAAGTAGGAAACTTTAAGAAATGTAGACAGAAACCCCTGAAAAATCGATTAAGGCACAACATAAAAACCCAGATTCAAACCCTCGGTAATTTCAAATCCTATTCCATTTCGAAGAAACATAATCGATATCAGATCCGGAAAACACGAAAAAACCTAAACGTGATTTCTTAAGCAAACATTGAGAGATTAAGGGGAAAATATACATACGGATTTATAAGCAGAGACGGAAGCCGCGTGAATTTCACGGCGGCGAAGCGACCGTAGTAGCGCGACGGAGGCCATTTGGTGGTTGTGGAGCTTTTTGAGATCGGAGGGTTTAACGTCGGAGATGGAAAGATATTTTTGAGCGCGTAGGGTTTAAGGGACCTTAATTACAATAAAAGGAGGTTTACTGCGAATATTACCATTATACCCTTCTCTTTTCCACAAAGTACCTAATACATACGCTGCGTACTTTGGCACCATAAGTGAGAGAGAGTAATATAAAGGAACACGCAAGAAATAAAATTCGTGGGCTACAAATCTGTTTGATATTTTCACTTTTTCCATAACTAACCTAGCATCGATATCGGTCTTTGAGTTATTACATAAACCGGCTACGAGATTCCAATCGGTGCGAGATCGAATTCGAAAAGCCGGTTTCATATTTGGCTGGGCATGAAAAATGCTTTCTATGTGACCCGGCCCATTTACAAGACCCGGCCCACGTCCAAGAACCGTTCGTCACTCTAACTAACTCCGAATGCGACTGGATTCGGATTCGTCGTCACTCACTCGCTCGCTCCATGAAAGTAGAAACCATTAGCTTCTCGATTCAGAATTCTTCTTCCATAGCAGGCGGTTTCCACAGAGACATCTAATCGTAGCCTCGAGCAGAGATCCACCGGAATCGTACCGTCAATGTCGCCTCCCGCTGCCGTCGCCGTCGCCGGCAGAGGAACGATCACTCACGTCATCTTCGACATGGACGGTCTTCTTCTCGGTAATTTCGATGGATCTGAACTTCGATCCTTTATTTATTGGATTGCATTAGTGAAATTATTCTCCATTAAGTCCTGATTTTAAGAGTGAGTTTGTAGTTCCCACTGAATCTAAAACTGTAGTTTCGATTCCTTTTGTGGCGGTGCGTACTTTATTTTTGAATAGTTCATTGTCGTTCTGAATGTTCATGATTTACGTTTAGTTCTGATCGGAAAATAGACAATTGAGGTTAATGAATGGGTGTAAGAGTTTAAGGATTTGTTATTTGCTCTGTGTTTCAAATCATCTTAGCTTCATTGACTACTTAAAAGTAGAAGATCATAACCTAGCCAAGCAATTTCGCGAGTCAGCCTCAACTTTTTCAACTCGTTGCTATTTCTATATTTTGTTTAACTCTCTCGATGAAAAATGCGAATTTTTAGCTGATATAATCACCAATTTAGCTGAAAATTTCCCCAATGTGTTCACCAGATTTTAGTAGTTCTGAATTTAATGATCAATTTTTATATTTTACAAAATGAAAGTAATGCATGCCGATTTGGTTTCTGTTGCAGACACCGAGAAGTTTTACACTGAGGTCCAGGAGATCATACTTGCTAGATACAACAAAACATTTGATTGGTCTCTCAAGGCTAAGATGATGGGTAGAAAAGCTATAGAAGCTGCCAGGATCTTTGTTGAAGAAAGCGGGATCAGCGACTCTCTTTCCGCTGAGGACTTCCTTATCGAGAGGGAGTCAATGTTGCAAGACCTCTTCCCTACTAGTGAGCTAATGCCAGGTACAATCCTTCTTTCTGTTACACATTTTTGTTCACACACGGCATTTGGTTAACTGGATGATAACATGGGTATATATATATATATATATATATATATATATATATATATATATATATCTGCTTGATTTGGGTAGCAAAGGCAACAAAAGGCACTGCCTTTGCTTTAAATCGCAATCATCCATGAAAGAAAGTCTGTTTCATTTCATATTTGTTCATCTGGATTGGTCTTATTCGCTTGAATCTGACAATTTAAGCTATGAGTTGAAATCCGCTGAAATATACCAGCTGCAGGTCTTTATATCGAGCTTTCCTATCACTAACCAATTCTCTTCCGATGTTTCAGGGGCTAGCCGACTCATCAAGCATCTCCATGCGAGAAATATCCCAATTTGTATTGCTACAGGGTATCTCTTTTCTTCACCAGCACATCTGTTTCTCTTCAAATACCATTTAGTGTGCGTATTCTTATTCACTTGCTTTTTTACCTTTGATTGTATGCTTGCAGTACTCACACGCGTCACTTTGATCTAAAAACCCAAAGACACAAAGAGCTTTTCTCATTGATGCATCACATAGTTCGCGGTGATGATCCAGAGGTGAAGCAAGGAAAGCCTGCCCCAGATGGCTTTCTCGCTGCTGCTAGGAGATTTAAGGTGATAAGACCTATGATTTGGTTGTGCCCTTCATTTCAAGCTTTAGAATGAGTTGTAAACCAATGTTTCCTCTTTGTCTGGATTCCTTAGGACGGTCCTGTTGATCCACAAGAGGTTCTTGTGTTTGAAGATGCTCCATCTGGAGTTCTTGCTGCTAAAAACGCCGGAATGTAAGTGGATTTTTCCCTAGTCGTTTCTGAATTCTCTCATGTATACCAAACAGATTTCAGCCCAAAACCGACGACAATTGTTGTATATATTCTACTACATCAAAGACGTTTATGTTTTCACTAAGCCCGAACTTGATTCTTCTCAACAGGAACGTGGTGATGGTGCCAGATCCTAGACTAGATATCTCTCACCAAGAAGTTGCAGATCAAATCATAACTTCTCTACTTGATTTCAAACCAGAGGAATGGGGTTTGCCTCCATTCGAGGATTCAAACTAAACATATACAAGCTTCTTCAAGGTAATGATAAAGAAGTCAAAATCATGAATAGGTGAGAAGCTTGATTGTTTGTCTTGTTATATTGTTTTGGCGTTTACATGACAAATCAATGGGGTTTTATGTCGTCAAGGGTTATGATTTTTGGTTATCGAAGCCAAAATAGAAACTATGTGGTGACATGACAAGAGACCAAACAAAAAACTGCCTTAACGTTTAAACAAAAAAAAATTGTACAAACTCTTACACCCAAGTCCCAACGTTGTGGCTCATCTGCTTTTGTTTTTGTCGGTAGCTGAACTGATTCCTTCTTTATGGTTGGAATCTCCATTTGTTACGCATCACTAACATGTGTCATTTACAAATTACAGCCTAAACCTAATCTTCTCTCCTTTCTCCAAGAGTAGTGTTTTAGGTTTTTTCTTTTTGATGTTCTCAATTTTGAATATTAATAAATGATTCATTTTCTTATTTAAACATATCAATTGAAATTCACAGAATGTTAGTCTTAGTTATACTGATAATTCAATTAAGATAGAGGAATTAAATTTGGTGTTTCAAATAGCTTATTGGAAAAACAATTTCTATCAAATCATAATAGAGAGAGTATGTTCTTTCACTCATTATGGCTACACGATTAGTGATTGTAACGTTTTTGTTGTTTTCATTCCGTGGTATAAAATAAGTGAACAAAGAAGCATACACATTCGATGATAATTTAACGATAATGCCCCTGGGGAATCACCGACATTAGCATGTTTCAAACATCTTCTGACATCGTTGGCAAAACGGTCTTTCTCATTACTCGTTTCTTCTGACCTTTCTTGTGTTCCCTTTCACCGGCAAGATTCGAATTCTCTTCGCTACACGAACAAAGTCCCTGTGCCCTCACAAACCAAATTTCTAATTAAGCTCCAACTATTTATATACTTTCAGTTATATTACGAGAACGAAGTTGTTTTAAAAAATCATAAAACCGTAAAATATTAAATAAACCAAACGTTGAGAGAGATTTTTTTTTTTTTAAAGAAATTGTATTTGCATGAACGCTATGTACGAACATTAGTATATTTTATCATGTATAAATGGTACATTGGAATAGGATTCCAACTTTAAAAAATTATATCTTTTAAGACGTCATGAGATATATGTTTATTAGAATATTTACACCCCTTTGCAATAGTCGTTTGAGATGGCTATGCGTACGATATCAAATAAATAACTATAATTAGATTAGTATGTAAAAGAAGAGATACTTGGGAGTTGAAAAGAGGAATATTACTTCCAACTAAGATCACCAGCGAGAAGGAGGTCGTTCTCCATGTCTTCATAAGCAATAAGATGGCCAGGAATAGCGTTGGAAAGATCAAGATCGTCCGTCTCCGAAGTCGAATCAGCCCCATCGACAAACATTTTCCTCAGAGCCAAAGCCAAGCTCTGATAACTCACATGCTTGTCTAGGCTGATGCGTTGGCAAATCGAACGTCCCTCGAGAACAACCGTAACAGGAGGAACCACAGATGAAACTAGATCGTCGTCGACGTTGAGAGCAAACCCTGGGAATCTCCCGGCGGCTCCGGAGCTTGAGCTATTATTTGGGATTTTTGAAAGAGGTTTGGTCATGAAGGATGTTGTTATTGTCGTGGTGTCACGAGGTTGTTGTGTGGTTATTATATTGTCTCGGTGAAGCCTCCTTTTCATAGAGTCTTGGCTTTGTGGCTCGAAACTGTTCATAATGAGATTAGGGTTTTAAGGGTTTTGTAACCTAGAAAAGAAGAAGGAACTCAAAAGAGGTCGTGTGTTTCATATATCTTAGAGAGAGATAGGGAGAGAGAGACTGTGTTTGATTTGGTGTTGATGAGATTCTGGTGAAAGTGAATGTATGTACTTATAAATATAGAAGGCGTAAGTTGTGTGGCAAAGGCTGTCTTTTATTATTTTTGTTTCAATGTTGTCTTGAAATTTTTCATTTAATTTTAAAGTACATCTGCTCTTTGGGTTTCCCGTTAAACAATGGATCCGTAATGAACAGTCAATTTAATAGTCCACTATTTAATTAGTGAATGAACAATTAGATATTCACGTAGAAATGTTGTCCCTTATGCGTTTGTATTAAATGACATTGTTATAAATTATAATTATAGTATAAGCTATTAATCCATCACTGTTGGAGCAAAAGCTGTAATTAGTGAGAGACCTTTAGTTACATCATAAGAAGAATGTTGATAATATTGATCCCACTTAAAATTTAGTGGAACCATACAACAACAACAAAAATGTAACTTGTGCCATCAAACAATTATCTTAAAATCTACAATTTTTTTCCTTCAATATTCATTATGTGGTAGGCATATATGAAGATTTTCAAACTGAAAAATACACAAGCAAGGTTTACGTGGACAAGAAGCAAGTTGACGGGAAAACATAAGTTGGAAATCTTAACAACATATTACTACAACAGTGAATATAATAAGAAGTTTGAACTAGAACACTCCAAATCAAGGAGTTAATAAATCGATGAGTAGTTAAAATAAAGAAACAAATTAAGGTATAGAAAAAGAGATCTTGTAAATTGTAACGCATGGGCTGCGGAGACGACCGCGCTGCCGTCGCCGAACGCCTCGCTTCCTTGACTCGCGCCTGGTCGGGAGCTCCACGTCATCTTCTTCTTTTTACATACAATACACTAAGCCACATCAAACATACGACGAATACAAACAAGTAATTAAACACACACACACACATCAATGTCATATAATACATCCATATAGTAGACACACCAATTCATACAATTTGGGCACATGAACACATCATATTTAGTCATATAGACAAATGCATAAACACATCAATTGATATACATCCATGGCGCATACACTTAATTACAAAAAACATATAACTGTAATTGTAGATGCAAACAATCTAATCCAAACTCATCACCACAGATTTTTAATTCACTGAATTATCTGAAGATAAATAAAAGAAAATCTGATCATTCTAGCAAACAAATATTGTAGCTAGTCAGACACTATGCTAGCTAGGGCCTAGGGACACCACAGTCACCACTAATTCCATATTAATAGTAATCAAAGTTAGATATATTTAATGGGGAAAAATGTCATTTAAATCATGAACTTTCAAATTTAGGCCATTTTAAGCATGAACTTTGAGGTCGGCCATTTAAATCATCAACTCGTGTTGACTTTACGTTTGAGGCATGAAGTTTCGTTGATTCAGCCAAAATGAGCACAACGTTAAGTCGTGTGATGGTGCGATTAAACATCGTTAAACCAACATTAATGAGTCTCTGTTAGTCTTAAACGACAGCGTTTGAGCGTAATCTAATAATTCCCAAATCGATTAAAACTCCCAAATCTAACCTCAAATCCCTAAATCCCCAAAGAACTGAAACCTCTTGGATCACAGCTTCAAGCTCCTCTTGGATCACAGCCTCAAGCTCCTCTTGGATCACAGCCTCAAGCTTCTCATGGATCACAACCTCAAAGTCATGGATCACAAACTCAAGGTCGATCACAGTCACAGCCTCAAGCTCGATCCAAGAGCTTGAAGCTTTCAGTTCTTTGGGGATTTAGGGATTTGAGGTTGGATTTGGGGGTTTTAATCGATTTGGGAATTATTAGATTATGCTCAAACGCTGTCATTTAAGACTAACAGAGACTCATTAACGATGTTTAATCGCACCGTCACACGACTTAACGTTGTGCTCACTTTGGCCGAGTCAACGAAACTTCATGCCTTAAACGTAAAGTCAACACGAGTTGATGATTTAAATGACCGACCTCAAAATTCATGCTTAAAATGGCCTAAATTTGAAAGTTCATGATTTAAATGATATTTTTCCCATATTTAAAACACGTTATATACAGACTTTACGAAATTTTTATATGTTTAATAACATTGAATATACATATTAGTTATGATATAATGCTGATATTTTCTTAGGGACTATTTTGTCTGTTGAAAGAAAAATTAACGGTGGATCCAACAAGCAAGAGGTGAATGAGCTAATTAAGCAAACCCAAGAAGACATCAAACGAAGCACAAGAAGCATATTTTCTTAAGTTTGAAGCAAGCAATAATTTAATTGATAAAAATCATGGTGATAAATAAAGTACATTTTATTTCTAAACTCGGGATTCGAAGAAGACTCGAAGATCCGACATGGGAGGCATAGAAATGTTTAAAACTGACCTCGGTTTCATATTTTTTTAAGTCGAACACATTTCATTTTATTTTAATCCTCTAATTAATTTGTCTCGATTTTTGTTTTTTTTTCGATTCTACAGACATACGTTAATGTTTGCTTATTTCACTCCCCGATAATAAATTAAAGTAATTACAAACAAACAACTGCCCGCTGTTTTGGTCTGTTTCTAACCAAACAACAACAATGATAATCATTTGTCATGTTCATCTGCACAAATCTAAACACAAATAGTTTTGGGCTCTACATACAAGCCCAATTACGCTTACAAGGCCTACTTGAAACGGTGTGGGCCCATGTTTCTCCTTGCTTTAAGGTGCGTTCTGATTCTCGTGCTGAACAGTTGGCGCGTCAAAATCACGTCGAAGAGCACTGTAACCAGTGGGTGTGTCCGCACTGGATCACAATCACCACCATAGAGCTCATTATCAAAAAGGAAATCCTTTGATTATTACTGAAATAAAAAGCAAAGAGAAAAAGAGAGGGTTTAAAACTTGTTTTCGCTCTTCTCCAGAGAAACATTCCGTTTCGGCATTTTGATTTTTGAATTTCTTTTTTCGCTCTCTCTGCTCGATTAGATCTGTTCCTGTGATTGTTTGTGTTTATCGTTGCTCACGCCGTCGATTTTCCGGGAGGAGGAGTTCTCGTTGCCGTTCGAAAATGCCGGCGACTGATGCTGAGTTCGATCTCAAAGTAAGATTACTCTTTTTTCCGATGTGTTTTCTGTATAATTCTCTCGAAATTCAAGCTCAATTATTCATTCTCTGCTTTCTGATTCACAGGCTTTATCTCAGTCTGCGACGGGGTTAGTTTTCTTCTTCCTCCCTAGGGTTTATTTTTCTTACTCCGATTAGGTTTAAATTCTCCGATGAGGATAGATTGGGTTTCTTATGTTCTGTTTGGGTTTGAGAAGGGATTACACATTCGCAAATGTGGACAACTTGGAGCATTGTACCAAGTACTTGAACCAGACGATGGTTACATTTGGATTTCCCGCCTCGCTCGATCTCTTTTCCAATGATCCGGTGGGTTTATTATCGACTCGTCTTAATCCTGATAATTTTGGGGACGTTTTTGGGGGTTTAATCAGGGTTTTTGTTGATTAGGTTTCCATCTCAAGGACCTGCAACTGTATGTACTCGTTGCTGCAGCAGAGACAGCGTGACTTAGAGTTTAGAGAATCTGCTAATGAGCAGAGGCAGAGGTAAATGTTTTTTCTTCCTTTTCTTTCAATTTGCTTTGCATTGCGTTTATAGAATTGTACTTAGAGGATTGATAACTGGTATGGAACTTGGCAGTAATTTTCGTGTAGAGCCACCTGATATTAATCACTGTTCAGTGTTTCAGTTATGATAATATTTGACCTTCATCAAAAAATGTGGGATCTTAGTTCTTGATGTTTAAACATTTCTACTCTAATTCGTGTTTTCCTTATGTTTTGTTGATGTGATTTCCCTTACTGTGTATAGACAACAATCGGATATAGCTAGACTTGAAGCTAAAGTTGAGAGGCTTGATGCGCAACTCCAACACAAGGACAGGGAAATTGCAACAATTACTAGAACGGTGAGTCTTCTCGAATTTCAGCCGATATGGTTTTTGCTTAGAGTCTTATTTGAATATGGACTCACTCGTTGGACAGGAAGCCAAAAACACAGCAGCTTTAAAGTCCCAGATTGAAAAGCTACAGCAGGAGAGGGATGAATTTCAAAGGATGGTGATCGGTAACCAGGTCTGATTAGGTTTATGCTGCTTGGATTAACTACAAGATGAAATTGTACCTGATGGATTGTCTTCTTTTGTTTGTCCAATCTCTGAATAGCAAGTCAAAGCTCAACAGATACATGAAATGAAGAAAAAGGAAAAGGATTACATTAAGTTGCAGGTTGTGTATCTTCTCTCCTGGAATTGAATTTTCTGTATCCAGTTTGATCTGCATTACGAAAGCTTTTTTTTTGTTTCTCTCGCAGGAACGGTTGAATCAAGTTTTGATGGAAAAAAAGAAAGAATCAAGATCAGGAATGGAGATTATGAATTTGCTACAGGTCCTTTACTACCGTATGAGTTTTCCAATCCTTATTGGTTAATGTTGAACTTTACACCTGACTGTTAATCTGATGTACTTAAATAGAAAGAAGGGAGGCAGCGTGGGACCTGGAATGGCAAGAAGACTGATACTGACTTTTACAAAAAGATAGTACGAGTCTAACTACAAAACAAAAACATTACGCAGATTTACAAAGGCACTTCTTTGATAATATCGTCTCTGCAGGTGGATGCATATGAAGCGAAAAACCAAGAATTAATGGCTGAGAACACTAATCTAAGAGCATTACTTCGATCCATGCAGGTAAACTCTTTCTTCACGCTTGGCTTAACTTCAGTATATAAACATGTTTATTCATAAGCAAATTTTTTCTTTGGTCTTGTTGCAGACAGATATGCGTGATTTCTTAAATGCTCCAAACGGGTCAGCTAATCCTTCATTGGCTGGCAATGAGAAACGCGAGGCTGATCCTTCACAATCTCCACTGGGTGGAAAGACGGTATGAATAATCGTAGATAGTTGAATGGTTCTTGTTTATAACCTTAGATGATTGAATGTTTCTAGTTTATTATGTTAGATCATTGATTACCCAGTATCTAACTAGTCATTACACAGGATGTCTTTGATCTACCTTTCCGGATGGCTAGAGGTCAAATAGAAGAGAGTCTGCGCACTAAGATGGCTTCCATAAAGGTCTTCATTACCGGCATATCCATTTGTTTACGCAATACCGATATTTTATCAGTGGCTAACCTCTTAGCTCTGTTTCTTCTTATTTCCCTTCGGACGTAAAAAACAGGAACGCATGGTCCAGTTACAAGATGCACCTAAAGGAGCATCTGTTACTTCAGAAGCAACAGAAAGAGAGCTTGAACTTGAAGCTCAGCTTGTCGAGGCAAGAAGCATAATCCAAGAACAGGTCCTCTCTTCTCACCTTCTTTACTTAGAGCTAGCAGACTATTTCCTCGCTCTCTACATTATGATGTTTTGAGAGAAACACTGCATTTATTGGAGATGTCTTTTGGCTTTTGTTTAGAAACTGACAAGAGATATGATAATAATACCCTATTCAATTGCAGGAGTCCATAATGTCTAAACATCTCCCAAAATCAGGGCAGCAACGGTATATTATCCCCTATCTTTTGAAAATATTATCCTATCTTTGAATCTAGCACATAGTTTTTTGGTTTAAACAAAGATGATAATGCGAAACAAATGACAATTACCAAACTTGTTGTTGCAGGGAAACTAAGGTTCCATTGAAAGCTGAGGTATACTACTACAGACTCTTTTATATCTGTTTTACATTCTTTCTTCTTTTAAAGATCCATAACTGTTGCTTTTAATTTTTGTATAATGTATTCACAGGGAGTATGAATATATCGAAAAACCATGGATCCAAGTTGCTAAAAGGGACTCGTCACAACAACAACAAAAACTTAGTCTTAGTATTGTATTCACCATCACCAAACTTCTCCTTGGAAATCTAGTTATGTATATTAAACTTTTAGCTGTGTAAGGATCAGAGATCATTTCTCTTTTGGGATATCAAAATCTGATGTATGATCGGCTCTATTGTTTGTGAAGTCAAAATTGGTAGTTTATGTGACATTATCCATTATCATTATCTACTAATAACTAATAACACAGTAAATCAGAGAGATGCCTTGTTCTTTGTTCTTAGCTCCAGCCAAACCAATCAAATCACTTTGAAACCATTTCATGATTTGATTGCTTTGATTGGTCCAGTATTGTGAAAAGATATATATATTACATTCGATCCTATATTATACGGGACCGATCAAAGCAATTATATAGCTCTATGTATTAGTGAAGAATGTCAGGAGTGTTAATTTGGTTAAATCGTAGTATTAAAAAGAAAATAACTTTCTATGAATCCGATTCAAAATTTTGTTCTTCTAATTCTTAAACTCGATTCACTTTTATTTTGTTTCTTCATTTCATGAGCCAGCGTAGCATTGGCTAAAAGAAAACAAACGTATGCGTATAAGTTAAAATTAGTAATTACTTTTCCCAACCATAACAAGTTTTTGCTGTACCAGAACCTGACTTAACTCGGTTGCGTGGTTTTGGTGATTAATATATGACTTCTTTTAGATTAGAAGCCATTCGTACAGTTTCGTAAAAATGGATTCAGTTGTGGTAATTGCGTAATTATTGAAATGATTCATACAAATGGGTTAAAGACTTAACGAGAACAGAGTTGAGAAAATAATCTAATTTTTAATGAAGTTGAGGAGTACGTAAAGTTTGGCGTCTCTCAAGGGAATGGTCATTGCCTCTCACATGCGCATATGATATCAGCCGTCCTTGGCTATATTAACGTGCGCTTCATTCAAAGTAAACATATATAGGCTTTTAATGTCTTACTATACACATATAAGGAATTCAAATATTTTCTTTGGATAATTCCTAAAAAAAAAGAAAAAAATTCATTTATAGCTTTCTTTGTAAAACAATTTACCGCAGTATTCTCTTCAGTGGTATCAAAAGATATACAATAAATGTGTTTGATACCAGTAATGATTTATTTCTTCTTTTGGCTAATTGGTTTCTTTAATCGTAGTTTAGAATAATTATTACGTTTGCTAGCTAAATGCTGCAACACCTAAATGTGCATTAAATATAAATCAGTCTTATCCTTCAACTAAATCGATGAAATCACTAAACTTACAACTATTTTGATTAAATTTTGATGTATTCTAGATAACCCGGTTACGTATAAATGTATAATGATAAAAAATAAAATTCAGCTTAGTTACATTTTCCCGTGCACAAAGCAAATCTAACGCATATTACATGTAACGAGTTTGATATCAATGTATCAATGTATTATCGATTTAATAGTTTAATAATATAAGTCAAACCCTGAAATTATTAAATTGATAATACATTATCAAATTCGTTACACAGTAATATGCGTCCAAGATTCACATAGTCAACTCTTCTAACCTTAATACCAGTTTATATCCATTCTTACGTCCATTTTTCTCAGGAAAGAATCTCTCTATTTCCTTATTATATATACACATATATTTTCATTGTATATCATCTCCATAAATCTCACACATCTCCTACTTCTCTGATTCAGCGAGCAAAAAAAAAAATTCACTGATCGCCTCTCTTCTCTCTACACACGAACATTCATCATGAATCAAGAATACAATAAAACACCTCCAACACCAAAGGCTTCGTTATTGTTGATGGAAGATAACTTATGCAAGAGAGGATCAGAGATCGCAAGAAACTCATCGGTGGGGATTTCTTCTAGAATCTTCTACTATTACCATCATCGGAGTCTCGACGACGGAGTTCCTTTCAAGTGGGAGATGCAGCCAGGAACTCCGATCAATCCTCCACCGGAAGAACTCGTTCCTCCGATTACACCTCCTCCGGCACTTCTCAGCCGTAGCTTCACTAAACCCTCCTTCGGAGAATCTCATAAACATTCTTTTTTTCCGGCGAATATTCTTAAGCTTTGGAAATGGAAAAATCTTCGTAAGAGATGTTTCTCTAAATGGTCAAGCCAAAACATGCTTAGTCGAGGTAATTCAGCGTTACGTTTTTCTTATGACTACTTTTATATATTGGTTTCTATTTTTTCTCTATTGCATGGATAACTAGCAAGATAGACAGAATATTGTTTTTTTTTTTTTTTCACGTACAACCCAAATATTTATTATTTTTTTAAGCTAGCTAGCTTTTGAGTCTTTTGACTAATAGCAATATGAAACGAAGAAATGTGATAGAACAAAATGCGAAATGGAAAAGCGGAGTCTCGTTCAAAAAATGTTAAGTTGCATTTTGTTTTTTTTGTTTATCACTAATAATCCTATTAAAATGCGGAATTACATATAGAAATTGCAGAATTTACTGTATTTTAGTCAATAAATCTTGGACAATCAAGAAATAAGTAAAGTTGTATAATTGTTAAAAATCGAAGTTAATCGGTTCGCCATTCTACAAATCATATTTGAA
The DNA here is from genome assembly GCF_000478725.1 of Eutrema salsugineum. Classification (NCBI taxonomy): domain Eukaryota; kingdom Viridiplantae; phylum Streptophyta; class Magnoliopsida; order Brassicales; family Brassicaceae; genus Eutrema; species Eutrema salsugineum. The sequence continues at coordinate 9,289,140 of NW_006256829.1, forward strand.
GTTATTGGTACTAATGATTATAATTCGCTTATATGAACATTTAGTCATTTACATATATGATCCATATATCAGATTATAATAATGCTCGTGACGGTGGTTCAAGTTCTTGTGGTGAACTGGAGAGATTTGAGGAGTCTGAGGATTACAGGCTGAGCTCTTCTTCTTCATCATCGTCATCTTCCTCGAAAGATCGGAGATTGATAAAAGCTTCACCACGTCAATGGTTTAGCGGTTGCCCATCTCGGAATTCAAGGAACAGTCATAACAGGTTTTGATTTCGTCTTGATCTCGGTTGCGGTTTTCGTTAGAGTTATTCTCTTGATTTCGTCTTGTACCAAATTAAAGGTTGTATAACAGGAAAGAAGAAAAGAGACAAAATTAGTATCAGAATTAGATTACGTCGATAATGATCAGACTATTGTACAAACGTTCCTACTTTTTGACGTCTTCTTAGTTTTTCTCTTTCAAACTTATATCATGGTTAACATCTTTTTAATGGTTAAACTGATCTATTAGCTTTATTCACGTATTCAAATTATTATCCATTTGTATGTGTTTTTTTTTTTGTTTGATAAAGATTATTGATTTATGTTCTTTTACAAGTTGCAATATACATTTTTTTTAATGGATAAGTTTGTTTAAAATTTACATATTAGTTCGATTTCAGTTTTAGCTGGTACTCTTATTCTCTTAATATATTACATGTTAAATAAACCAATATAAGAAGGTTAACTTAAAGATGTAAATTCGAATTCAATTTTACTTATTCACGAACGCATAGGTCTTATTAGTTATTACTTATTAGTGCTGTGTGATTTGATTTGTCTTTTTTACTTTCATGTTCTTTTTATTATCAACATAATAAATTCTTGATTTTTTTCCAACAAACCTCATATATTATTAGATCACATTCGACAGGAATGACAATTGTGAGCTATATCGATATGTGTAACTTACATGAAAAAATAGATAACCTCGTGCTCACGTTCCCTTTGCAAAAATCTGGCACGAACATTATAATTACGTGGAATAAAGAATAAACTAAAGTCATGAAAACAAGCTTTGAGGTTACAAAGATAGTCGAGGCCTGATTGAAAAGAAGAGTAATTTACTGTTTTCAATAATCTTTAACAAATCTGAACTCTACATAATTACATAACACCCTTATTTATAAACCACATCAAAAGTTATATGCAGTTGATTCCTACTGAATGAATTATCAACCAAAACAAAACAAACAAAAAAATTCTTGAAGTTGATCACCGCAACAAACCGGGACAAAATAAGACACAAAAGTCATGGCCCAAAAAAGCCCATTCAACAACAGCCCAGCCCAGCTAAAAGCTTTTATTTGCCTCTCCTCGTCGTCGCTGAGCTCCTATTCTCCGCGTCGCTGGGCTCCTTTCTCCTCAACTTCTCCATGGACAAGAGGCTCAACGAATGCTCGACATCCACCGATGTAATCTTCTTCTTCTTATGGATTTCTTCTTACTTACTTTTTAATGGTTTCTTCACAATTTGTCTGGATTTTGTTGGTGTTTCGGATTTTTAGGTTGAAACAGTTCATGGTGTGAATAAGGTCACGAATCCGCAAACAGGTAAAGAAATTGGGTTTATTCTCTGCTCATGTCCTTATTTCTTTTTTACATGTGTCGCCGTAGAAAATCATAGGCACGTATTGATCTGTCAATATCTGAATCTCGTGTTTTGTTATGTTGATTTTAACATTAGATAAGAAGAGAGAGTTGGATAATTTGGAAATCAAAGAAAAACGGAAGAAGCAGAGGAAACACGACGAGAAATCAGAGAAGAATGTCAGATTCTACATTAAGTTTTTGTCTTTTTATTCCCAATTTTACACTTTCACTAGAGAACTACAACTTTTTGTCTTTTTGTGCGTCTTTTTCTTATTCAGCAGGAAATTAAAAAATTGAGGAAATCTTACGAGGAGATGACAGAAACTATGAAAAAACTGTACGAGCTTATCGAATCAAGGGCCGGTCTGCGGATTTCGTTCGAGGTATATATTTATTTTCTACATCTGTATAAGTTCAGTTTCAAACTTTCCTCTTGAGTTGATTGGAAAGAAAATCTTGTATTGTCAAATAGCAGAAAGAAGCCCCAAAGAAAAAGAAAAAGCTGGAACGGATATACATTAACGAGTGCAATTTCGGAAATAAAGATCATCTTGGATTAAACGAGGAGACCCTTTTCGTTACAGGGTTTGATACTTGCCTTCCTAGGCTCATAATCAAGAGCGCATTGTTGAAACATTTCGGTTCATGTGGAAAGGTCACTAATGTTTATGTTCCCATCGAGTGTGCTACCGGTGCTTCATTAGGGTTTGTGGAGACTTGTTCTTCCATTTTTTTTTTCCTTACAAAAACACAAGTTAACTGCAACCGAAAAGATTGACATTACTTTTTTTTTTTTTTACAGATATGCCTTCATTAATCTGAAAAAAAATCATACCAAGGGGTTAACACTGAGTGGAAGTTACTTGGGAGGACGGATGCTCGATGTTATGATGGCCAAAGATAGACCAGAATTCTTTGGCTTAGAGGACTTTGAAGGTTGTGATCGTTGCTGTGGCTATAAGCCATGGTTGGTAACATCCCGCTCCTTGGACAACTCATTCAGGAACTGGCGGCGTAAGATTAAGATAGAAAGGTACGCAACTAAATCTCTTTCTTTATTACTACTTATTGATTTCTTGATGACAAAGTCTGCAAAACTTGTCACTAATTCGGGCTTACTTTTTTTGGCTCTTGGTAATGCATGTAGGCGGACCTTTGGCAGTCCATATAGCAAGATTGGTCGTTTTACAGCTAGTATTGCTCGTCTACACATCTAGTACTATTGGTCTTTTTCCCGTTGCTGCTACCTGTTTCTCGACCGACCAGCTACATCAAACTATTTATATCTCACTCTTTTGCTATTTAGTTTCATAATTTATTCTTAAACCGAATTATGAAATGTTTTAAAAAAAAAAAAAAAAATGAAACCAATTTTTTCGACTTTAGTAAATCAAAGCACATTTAGTGTGACTTGGATTCAAGGTTGGCCCAGTTGGGTACGTAAGGACTGAAACTGTTATGTCTTCATGATTTTAGGAGCTTGTCTTTTCATACATGAGCTAGCTTTGTAGAGAAAAGTTATAGGAATCGAATACTCATAATCTATCTGATTTGATGGTATCTTATTTACAAAACTGTGTTAGTTTGATGCAATACCGGAAGCAAGTTTATGACGGAAAATGAACAATTCTGTTAACTACTCAGGAAACTCGTTTGTAGGTTATACTTATGTGTTACAGTGTTAGTATTTTAGTTTGAAGGACTATACTTCTAGTGAAATACTTTTTGAAGGTAGTGTAAAAGTGGATGTTACTCTTTGGGTCATGAATTAAAATACTGTGAAATAGTTGTATAACGTAAAATAATTCATCGACTAAGCATAGTTGCATAACGCCTATTTCATTGTCCAATAAGCAGCGAAGACGAATAGTATTATAAAAATAGTTTCCAGTAAAAAAGACAAAACTGAACGTGTTGTATGTTTGATATTAATTATTTTATAGTATTACAAAGAATTAAAAAAGGGAAAGTATCATGCGATAATTCATAATTTGCAATTATAACAAAATATAGTAGGATAGCAAAGCGAACGTGGGGAATGATTTGATGTAGCTTTCCAAAATCCTACCATTAATGTTCCGCTGTTTTTATTTTGTTTGTATAGTTCATATTTCTATTAATTTGTGATTTTAGACGGTCCTTTTCGATAAAGCGTTTCTCTTAAATAGTACTTTATTATATTTAACCACAAATAACATAAAACTTCTATAAATATTTTAATAATAACATTTTTGTTTTAGAAAGTTACTAAGATTATTTCGATTTCAACTAGAATTATGTCGAAAATTAAAATGAAATTTCAACCATCTTCAAAAGACATAATATTAAGAATTTTATGTGATAAAATTTATCTGTAAATACTCTATATCTTATTTAAAATCCAGTATATGTTTCATTTTTTTCAGCAAATTTATATGTGGAGTGATTTACACTCTAAAGCACACTAGAGAAATTTGTGTATTTATGAACTAAAAGATCATGTATTTAAAAACATGTATGGTAGTAAAACAATAATATATTTCCGGCGCCAAATTTTGGCAAAGATTATTGTCTTCATTTTCTTTTTAACTTTTATGTACTCTTCTTTTTAAATACATTTACTACTCTTTCGACATTATAATTTGCTTCTTATCACACCTCGTATATATACTTCTTTCCTTCCTAAAACTATCACAAGTTTTTTTTTTTTGCAACACATTAATTAATATCTAAACTTACAAAAAATAAAATAAAAAAGTATGCTAAAAGTGCATATATTTTAGGAGTCATTTTATATATAACTTGACTTTATTACCAAAAATCTCATTAACTAATGTGCTTTAAAAAGAGTTATCATATCCGTCATTTTAGTATTATCATCTCCGACTATTTTTGTAAAATCTGTATAAGTAAAGATATATAACAGATGCTTGATTTAACCAAAGAATACTTAAACGAATGTTAATATAATAAATGAAAAACAAATTTTAAGCTGAATGAATTGAATAGCGATTGTTGAACCATCATACTTGGTTTTAAAAACGAAAAAGCATTTGAATGTAAACAAATTCACATAATAATTAATCGTAAGGTGAGTTGCTTTGCCCAAAAGTAAACTACACCCACTCCGGTTTTGATGCCTCCACTTTCGATCGATCCACCGTGACCTGCTTTTTTGGAATCTTGTTCTTCTAACTGTTTAGTTATTAAAAAAGAGTTATATGTTGCTCTAAAATTGTATAATAAACTTGTGGTTTCACATTCTTTGACCGCACATTCCATTATTAGACTCCAGTCATGCCGCTTTCAGTGGATTGTAAAAGGCAGCATATACTAATATGAGACAAATAGAGCAAAATAATACTCCTTAACTAGGTAGTAATGGAAAAGGCTACAGTTATTTAACACGTGCTTCACCGAATGCTTCAAAAGCTGGCATATATTCACATTTCAAAATTTATAATTATCGTGTTAATTTGCTGTAATTCTATTAACTGGAGCTATTACTAAAAAACAATCGATATTATAAATGGTAAAAAGTATGATCATGTTTATTAAACGTAAAAATGTGAAGAACTACGCATCAATATTATAAATGGTAAAAAGTATGATCATATTTATTCGTATGTGTAGAATAATGTTGATGCGTAGAAAACAATAATTGAAATGAAACAAATAATTGCTGTGATTGTTAAAAACACGATAATGGTGCAGGGTGAAGAGATAGACAATGGGATAACGCAGCATGCAGAAGACACGTGTGCATAATGGCTGACACGTGTGGGCGGTTTACATGTAACCATGTGCTCGCCGATACAACAAAACCTCTTCTGTATATCTTCTTTTTGGTCCAAACATGTAAATAAATTAATTAGCTTAAACGGTTTTTAGCAGATCGCACATACCTATCCATATTAATAGCAAAATATATTCACACTTTTATACTCTCACTCGCTAATCTCACGCTCATTATCACACGCGTTTGGCTCAGAACTCTAAACACTTAAATATCTCTAATTTCTCGACTGAGAATAGTCGGTTCGGTTCATCAACGAACGCAGAAAACGCACCAATATTATTTACGTGCATGGATCGGCATGAAGTCCCAAACGCAATCATACGTAGAAAAAATCACATATTTGGTTTGTTGTTGTGTTCTTTGGATGCTGCAATGCATTCTGTCGCAGCAAATTTTGTTGAGCTACGTGCATCACTTCATTTAATATTCTAGCAGTTTTAAGAAAATTATGCGTTTTAGAATTACATTTTCAATTTGTTCGATACATAGTATATATATATATATATATATATTCAATTCAATTTTTTATAACATGTTTGTTGTATACCGCCTATAGTTTCTTGTTCTACTGATACTGTTTGTACTTTATATTACATTTGACTTTTAACACGCATATTGTTTGTTGATCATCACTACAAATGCCAGGTGAGAGTGAGAGTAGCATATTTTCTCATAGTTTACATTAAAGATGTGACTTCGCGAATTATCGAATTGCTAAATAATCCGCATTATTTTACAAAAAAAAATAATTATCGAAATGCTAAGAACATTTAATTTACATTAAAGATCGAAATACGTCTTATCGAGTTGCTAAGAATACAAAATCATTACAAATAAAAAGAAGAAAGCAGATGGTAATCAAAAGGATGGAAAATGGCGCCAAAGCTTTGCTGAGTTCTGTCCCTCTTTTTCGCTTTTATAGTTTTTTCGATATATTTTTAGTGAAAAGGAGCCAAATTAAATAAATTAAAGTGTTTAGAAAAAGAGATGAAAATATCAAATGGTATTGGAGTGGTCAAAGAATGACGAAAAGATTATGAAAATGGCCAAAGTCTGTAATAATTGGATACAGAACAGAGGGGACACGCGTCACCTTTTTGGACCATCACCAATTATTCCACCCTCCTTGCACTAATTTATAAAATACAGTAAGTTATAAATAATTCAAAACTAAGATTTCTAATATCCTCATCTCATCGACAATAATGAGCGAAGGTAGTCAATCAGATTCTTTCAGCGATATTACTTATTTAAGATAATTCGTTTTTTTCCTTAACCATGCATATATCAAATAAATAAATTTTTTAAAGAATGGTTAATAATCTTCATTAAAAAACAAAAAAAACTGTCGATAATGCTCCGTTTATAAGATAACAACATCTGAATTTTATTTTGGAAGTGCTTCTCAACTTGCATACATTTTTAATACATAAAATATTAATTATATATTTTTCTTAAACATTCACCGTATGTGTATGTTAAAACGTAGACCGTTCGTCCTTCCACGTCACAAGAAACACAAAACAGAAATAAAATAAATGGGACGATAACAAATTATTTTAAAAAAAATGAAAGTGACGTGAGATCAGCAGTCGCCGCCCAGTTCATCCCATCAAAAGCTTCCACTTGCCCTTTTGCTCTCTCTCTCTCATACTATTTTCTTTGCTTTTTTACTGTTTTTTCTTAAAAACAAACATTTTATTTTTCATTATTACATTATTCGGTAAATGTATAAAGATATGACTTTTGTAGTTGTGACAGCACTTATGTTTTATCAGCCTAAAAATCTCAAAATAACCCTATGATAAAAGATCAACTATGATTGTTAATTGGTTTCAAATTTTGTTAAAATCAGTTGCCTTATATACATCTTTTTTTTTTTTTAATTTGAGGTGCGAGATGTGAGAATGTTGAATAAAGTAATTTTTGTGTTTATACTATAACAAGTAAAAAATATCTATCATTAGCTATATATATACATCCGACATTCTAATTGTTTTATAATGATACGTGGTCTCTGCATGTGATTTTCTAACAAAAATTATCAAAATAATTTTATTTTCTTAGTTTCAAAATATAGACTACATAGTCTCGATTATCGTGCTTCTCTCTCTCTCTTTCTTTCATTTCCTCACTCGTCTCTCTCATCTTGACCTCTATATCTGTGTCATGTCCTCTCTCTTTCTCTCTCTATCTATCTCTCAAACCCTAGAGAGGAGAGTTAAAAGACGAGACCTTCCACTATTTCCAAAGTCGTGAAATCACCAGAGATCTCTCTCTCTCTCTCACACGTCCAGAAGAATTCACGAGTCCCCAAAGAAAGAGAAAAACCTTATTTCCAAAGATGAAGAACAATAACAACAAATCTTCTTCATCTTCTAGCTATGATTCTTCTTTGTCTCCTTCTTCTTCATCTTCTTCCCATCAAAACTGGCTCTCTTTCTCTCTCTCCAATAACAACAATTTCAACTCTTCCTCAAACCCTAATCTCACTTCCTCCACGTCAGATCATCCTCACCCTTCTCATCTCTCTCTCTTCCAAGCTTTCTCCACAACTCCAGGTCCTCCCTCTCTCTCTCTCTCTCAATCTTATTAGGGTTTGTTTTTGTATTCTGTGTTGCACCAAGACCACTTAAACTTTTGCTATTTTGATTAAGTAGCATATTTATTTCATTTCCTTTACTTTTATTTTTAACTAGTAGTATTTTTTTTTTTTTTGTGTGTGTTGGTATTAGTCTAATCTAATCTACAAAATCCTCCAGTGTATTAATTAGATCTAGTTAAAAAGAAAAGAAAAGAAATCTATTTATTTTCCTAAAGAATCTTTCACTAGATATTGTCTCCTCCAAAGTAAAACATTAATTACAACATTATCCTCGTAAATGAAACCAATTTTCAGTTCAACGGCAAGATGAGTCGGCGGGAGTTTCCTCAGGCGATGCCACGGCGGTTCTTTCCATTTACCCTGGCGGTCCAAAACTTGAAAATTTCCTCGGCGGCGGTGCAACAACGACGACGACGACCAAACCAATGCAGCAAATGCAATCTCTCGGCGGCGTTGTCTTCTCTTCAGAATTACAGCCACCACATCAACCTCCATCCGCCGCCGAGATCTACGACTCTGAGCTCAAGTCAATAGCTGCTAGCTTCCTCGGCAACTATTCCGGTGGACGCTCATCGGAAGTAAGTAGCGGACATAAGCAACAACACAACCCTCTAGCTAACTCGGAAGTTTCGCCTACTCCAAAGAAAAATGGAGAGAGTTTTGGACAACGTACTTCGATTTATAGAGGAGTTACAAGGTGCGTTTAATCAATAATTCGTGTACATTAAATCATCAGTAAAATAGTGTAACATTTTTGGTGCGTAAGTATGTGTTTATACGGGTAAATGCATGTGCTTTTTTATTATGTTGATGTTATATATAGTTGACTTGTTAATTACTTTAACAGACATAGATGGACTGGGAGATACGAAGCTCATCTATGGGATAATAGTTGCCGAAGAGAAGGCCAAAGCAGAAAAGGAAGACAAGGTACACTTTGTCTAAAAATGCGCTTCGTATGTATGCGCTTGTTAGTGATATCCAGTTGATGTTTTACTATAATGCGCGTTTTTTTCACTTGTAGTAATTTTACTTTTTGCTTATGAGGTCACGGCCTAAATCTAACGTCGCTTTTTATTTTGTGGTTTGGTTCTCTGACGTGAAATCATTACCCAACCGTGGACGATCTGAAATTTGTAATGATTTTTAATTGGTCTACAGTGTATTTAGGTGAGTTCCAATAAATTCTCATGAACACTTTATTTCATCATCATATATGTCTTCGTTGTCAATTTAATTCCCTTCTGAAACGTTATCATTCTCATTCAAATTTAGATTTGTGTATTTATTCAATTTTGAGATGTATTATTTTATTTGTTGTTTTCAGGTGGTTATGACAAGGAAGAGAAAGCAGCTCGAGCTTACGACCTTGCAGCTCTTAAGTATTGGGGTCCTACAACTACGACTAATTTTCCGGTAATTTTGAATCTGATTCATTTTTATTTTTATTTAGTAGAATCGTCCTAGAATTTTTCATTTGTTTTAACTTCCAGAAAATTACTTGTAACTAGATATCAAATTACGAGTCTGAACTGGAGGAGATGAAACACATGACTCGACAAGAGTTCGTTGCTTCTCTAAGACGGTAATGATTTAATTTGAGATATGTTTTTTCTTATAGTTGTTGCAAGAAAATTAAATATTTTTTGTTCTATCTAAAATACATCTTTTATTTGCTTAATTAAAGGAAAAGCAGTGGATTCTCTAGGGGTGCTTCCATGTACAGAGGTGTCACTAGGTCCGTTTACACTCTTACTCAGTAGATTTTATTACTCAGTAGTTTTTTATGTCTCAAGTTTAATTTGTTCCACGAAATAGTGTAACATACGTTCCTAGTAAAATGTTTGAACTTTATTATTCATAACAATGCAGACATCATCAGCATGGTCGATGGCAGGCAAGAATTGGAAGAGTTGCGGGAAACAAAGACCTTTATCTTGGCACATTTAGTGAGTCCCATTTCAATATATTTTTTTTTTTTGTTATGAATCTGTTTTAAACATTTTGTTATAATTATATCATCTAACTCATGTTATGATATTTTAAAACTTAAGGCACACAAGAGGAAGCTGCAGAAGCTTATGATATAGCAGCGATTAAATTCCGTGGTCTAAATGCGGTAACCAACTTTGATATAAGCCGCTACGATGTCAAATCGATCGCTAGCTGTAATCTCCCCGTAGGTGGGCTAATGCCTAAACCCTCCCCAGCAACCGTAGCACCCGACAAAACCGTTGATCTATCTTCATCTGACCCTACGTCTCTGACCACATCGTCGCTTACTTTCAACGTGGAAACACCGGTCCATGACCATGGAGGAACCTTTTTCCCCACTGGAATACCGATCAAACAAGACCCAGCTGATCATTACTGGTCCAACGTTTTTGGGTTCCAGCCAAACCAGAAAGCTGAGATCCGACCAATGACGACTTTTGGGTCGGATCTTCACAACCCTACTCCTGGTTTTGCTATAATGCCGGTACTGGAAGACGGAGGAAGCAACTTTGTTGGTGGTTTTGCCGAGTCTGAAGAGTATAATAGTCATTCCGCTGCATCGAGTCCTGTCTCGGCAATTCCACTGTCCTCGACGACAACGATAGGTAACGGTAACGAAGGGTATGGTGGGAACAACATAAACTGGATTAATAACAACATTTCAAGTTCTTACCAAACTGCAAAGTCGAATCTCTCTGTTTTGCAGACACCGGTTTTTGGTTTGGAATAAGCTCTCTCTCTCAAACTTTTCTTCATTAGTGAGAACAAAAAAGATGTAGGAAAAAGATACGGTGGTTGAAATTTTTTATATTTTCTTTTTTGAGATTATTTAAGTAGTTCTTATAAAATATATTTGTAGTTTTTCACTTTTATCTTTTGTCTACTGACCAAGAATTTAGCGAGGATCTGACAGTACTAACTCTTTGCATGTGTTAATGGCCTTATGGGTTCATTTTCCTCTTTTCAGAACTATATTTTTTATCGACTTTTTTTTGGTTTCAAATTGTTTTTGTGTGGACAATATGAGTGATTGAAGATGGAACGATATGTGAGAATATGAATGAAACAATAAACCATCTGCGGTAGTTTAAATATCGTCATATTTATTTTCCTCTTTTCAGAACTATATTTTTTATCGACTTTTTTTTGGTTTCAAATTGTTTTTGTGTGGACAATATGAGTGATTGAAGATGGAACGATATGTGAGAATATGAATGAAACAATAAACCATCTGCGGTAGTTTAAATATCGTCATATTTATTTTTGTTATTGTCTTGGAATGTAATAGTTTCGGAACAGATTATTTTCTTTTGCGTAATTGCTTGTATGACGTAAACTTTGTTATTGATATATATGTCGCAACGTGATCGAAAAAGAAAGTTCTCTCAGGATCTTTCTACGTTCCAAATCGCATCTCAAACATAGGACAACTAATGTTCAGGAAAAGAAAAACTACTTGGCATATAACCGACTGTAGCTCTTATTGGTTCTCAACAGACAACAAAGCGTCATTTGAAGTCCCAAACAAAATAATACCCGCCTTTTCTCTTTACTTTAAGGTCGTAACAATACTGCTTGATTTGTATTTTCGTAGATCTAACTTTGCAACCCCCCGAACTACCCAAAAAAAAAGAAAGAAATATATACATACCCAATGCTAAATGGCCTCACGTTTGTAGTCCATACGTGAACATAAAAGCTTCTCACTAAAAGGCTGTGTCAGAATTTACTTGATTTTGTTCATACTTTGTAAGTCACGTTTGTCATCGATCGTAACGATTTGTAAGTCTATACATATACGCCAAAATGAGTTGGTCCATCAGTTCTTTCTCAGTTTTTTTTCTCTTCGTATACAGTGGCATAAGTCTACTTAACTGATGTAAAGCATTATCTCTGATATATATATATATATATATATATATAATATGAGTTAAGAAATGGTTGGCAGTAAATAAAAGCTTCCTGATTGTTGTGTCATGTACTCATGTGTGGTTGTAGAAATGTGGGTTACTATGGTACAAAATACGGTTAGATCCACTCAATGTTGTCATATTTAGTAGTTAGAAGTTAGAACAACTAATTTAACCTTTTTGGATAAACTCTAAGTTGTTATAGGATAATCAGCTTTTTTTTTATTAATCATTCCTCTAGGCTCCGATTACGTACGTTTGTGTTTATCTTTCTTGTATATTTTTTAAATGACCCACAAATCTTAAGAAGTTTGAAAAGGAATTATTTGCTAGTTATTAATGTCAAGCGCAAACGGAAAGATAATTTTCAGTTTGCTTTTCGCGTTAACAAAATATTTCACAATTGCGTTTTTTTTTTATATTTCATAAATATGTTCAAATTTTTTGTCCCACATGTTAACACAAATGCATAAACAGTGGTTTCAAACAATCGAGCCCATAGTATAAGATATGTCATTACGATCAAGTGACTAAATGTCCCGTCAAAAGAAATTGTGAGCAAGTGTCTCATTTGTATTAAGGGATACGAAAATGTCCCGTTTTTAAAACTATGTTAATTAAATAGATGTTTAGTTTCTTGTTGTAGTTTTTAGTTTTGTAAATGTTTTAACAGCAAGCATTCTTCTATTTCAAATAACTCGTTCATGTGTTTTAAAATAATACATATTTACTCTCTTTATACCAAAACTTTATTGTTTTAGAGCTAGTCGAATAAATCGTACGTGCTATGCTAATAAGAAAACACGTCTATTGGCAAATGCCTTTCTTGGTGTTTGGACCGACCATCTTTATGGTTTAATATCTATATTATTATTTGTATTGATATATAGCTAAATAGTAAAATATAAAAGTATTTATAGAATAAATGAAATATATAGTGAATAAAATTTAAAGATGAACTAACGCAAATATAAAATGTAAGTAAATCGTTTGCAGTTGGTTGGTTCATAGAACACAAATTCTCCTTCTTTGTTCGTGGAATTATTATTATTAGTTTTAAGTCTTCTAACGGGCTTCTCATTTTCATGAGAACATTAATAAGTTTTCATTTTACGTTTGATGGTTGATCATTTTATGCACAACTAGATGATTGATCATTTTCTGTCATTGATCATTTCATAACTAGATCGTTTGCGATGTCGGTAGAGATGAGAGTATTTTTTTGTTGGAAAATTTTCTTAGAAGGTTTAAATAAAAATGTTTGTATTATACTTTATGAATTCTATTCGTTTATATTTTATCAATGACAGAAACACTATCTATCGAAATATGTATCAAAATTATTTCCTTCGGAAAGTAGGTTTATGTATGTAAAATTTATATTGATAATATTAAGGGAATTATATATGTGTTAATATTACAAAGGTGGTGCTAAACAGCTAATGACATTCAAATATAAATATTTACTAACTAAATGGAAAATGTTATTCGATCTCAAATCGTTCTACAGGTGGTAAAGAATTTCATTAAATAGTCTTATAAATTTTTCAATAAATATCTTGGATATTTACCCTATTAATATACATATATCGTAATAAGTCCAGCATTGGTTACCAGTCAAATCAAAGCATTTGTGTATATATAATATCTTCGAAAGCACGTGAAGAGATCAGATATTTACAACTTTTCTGGTATAATATTTAAATAATAAAAACCAAATTCTAAAGAACTTCAGAACAAAGAAACCTTTCAGAGCAGAAGATTCATAAGAGGGTTTGAGTTAGAAACATCTAGAAAAAAAGGGGGTCATAAGAACCAACGGAGAAATACGTTTTCCTTAAAAAAATTCCCCAAAAAATATCTCTAGCAACTAAGAAAGAAAGAAAAAAAATCAGAAAAAAAGAAGAACACAAAGAACAAAAAATGCAAGCTGCTTCGGTAATATTTTATTTTTATTAAAATTTATGTAGGCTGCTTTGGTAAATATATTTTCTTTGTTTCTTGTTGTTTCATTGGCTAAAATAGGTTTCACAACGAACCAAGAATCCTCATTCTATTTCCTTTATTATTTTGCTTACATTTATTTATTCTCTGGGAATTTTATTTTTAAATTCACCAAAATTCTCAATGTTTTATTCTTGTATCGCTCGTATAGAGCTTGCAGACCGAGTCCTCCACGAATCTCCGTCTATACATACAATTCTACATTAAATCTGTTCTTAAGAGAAGGAGACCTTCATCATTGGTTTTCTCGTCGGTTGTTATGTTTTTTTTTTTTTTCCGATTTAACATCTTTTGATCCCTTCTTGTCTGTATTATTTTTTCATCTCCGATTGTTTGTGATGGTTATTTTTTTTTTTGTTATTTCTTTTACATTATTTAACTTTCATTTCCTTCTTTGTGTTGAATCTGATCTGCAGCTCTCAAAGATCTGGCGTTATGATAATAATGTGGTTCCCGAAGACGTGGATTCTTCATCATTTGAAGGTACGATTTTCCTCTTCTTGTCGACGTGAACGTCTTTGTCTTCTCACTGTTTCTAGTTTCATGCGTTTATTTGCTGCTTTTTAGGTAACACGACATCGTTTTTATTCGTTGGAACTGTTAGTTTTGCCTGTGACTGAAAAAAAAACGCTTATTCTTCTCTCATTTGGATTCATCGTCAAAATGGAAATTTTAGTTCTGGGTTGTTGAGATCCATTGTTTTCGTTGATAAAGTTTGAAACTTTGAGTGATTTATGCCCCAAAAAAGTCATGACTTGATTCCCCTTTTTGTTGTTCTTCCTCATTTCGTTTAGACTTTTGCTCCGGGCGATACGCTCATCGTCAGGCGATACGCTCATCTTCAGGAGATTTTTAAAGGTTAAAAGGATCGTCCTTTGTTTTTCGCAGGCATTGAATGCATCGAGTTTCCGAAAAAACACGGCTTTAATGTAAGTGAAAAGAGAGAACTCATACACGCCTTGTCCAACCAGCCAGAAGAAGCTTCGGAGCTATTAAACTCATGGAGCCGAAACGAGATAATGAAGATCATATGCGCAGAGATGGGCAAAGAGAGGAAGTACACTGGTTTAAACAAACCGAAACTCATACAAAACCTCCTGAATCTTGTGTCTCGTCCTCTTGGAGAGACTTCTTGTTCTGACCGTAGAAACTCGAGGAAGAAACAGAAGACGACCAGTTACATCGTTTGCTGCGAAAATCTAACATGCAGAGCTGCGCTCGGAGCCGAAGATACTTTCTGTAGAAGATGCTGTTGCTGCATTTGTCATAAGTTTGATGATGACAAGGATCCGAGTCTATGGCTTACTTGTGAGGCTTGTGGATTGTCTTGTCATTTGGAATGTGCTTTGAAGCAAGAAAGGTGGGGGATTGAAAGTCTTGATGGCAGATTTTACTGCGCGTTTTGCGGCAAAGATAGCGACTTGCTCGGGTAAGTATTTAACGATACCAATCTATTATATATATAATGAAAAGAGATTTGTTTGGAGAACGTAGTGTAATAATATGTGTGTGTTTACTTACAGATGCTGGAGGAAACAAGTGAAGGTGGCGAAGAAGACTCGGCGTGTTGATGTACTTTGTTACCGTGTTTCTTTAGGACAGAAGCTGTTGAGAGGTACGAGGAGGTATCGGAAAGTGTTGGAACTTATGGATGAGGCGGTGAAGAAGCTTGAAGGTGACGTGGGTCCGTTATCGGGTTGGGCCATGAAGATGACTCGAGGTATCGTCAATAGACTTTCTTCGGGAACACAAGTTCAGAAGCTGTGTTGTTTGGCTATGGAAGCTCTGGACAAAATGGTCTCACCATCAGAATCTGTTTCACGACGAGGTTAGTTATTTTTTTTTTTTTTTGTTCTGTTCACAGTTTCACACATTACTTATGCTTTAAAGTGAGAAGATGTTAAGACTTTATGTTCTTGTTAGATGACAAGATGAGCGTGAGAGTAGAAGAGATTCAAGCAAGATCAGTCACTGTGAGGTTAGACTCCGAGGAGCAGTCTTCTTCTTCTCAAAACAAAACCACAGGTTTTAGATTGCTTTGTCGAAAGACCAAGGAAGGAGAGTGCTTGTCTCAGGCTATTTGTGCTGTGTATCTACCTCAGAGGAGGTCTACCATCCAAGGACTTGACCCCGAGACCGAGTTCTGTCTCAGAGTCGTGGCCTTTAACGAGGAAGGTGATTTAGATGAGTCTGAGATTCGGTTCTCAACGCTAAAGGATGATGGAGATGAAGCTGGGAACAGGCAATGCCTTTTGACAAACTCTAGCAGTGGTCTTTGTAGTAATCCATCTTCGCCCGAAGATGAATCTAACAACGTCGGTAAAAGCTGCTGCATAGCAAATGGTGACAACGACAACATTGAGCGCCGTAGTGCAGGAGAGGTAGAATCTGAGCCCGTAAAAAGGAAAGCTAGCAGTGAGTTGCTTGTAACACCCGGCAAGAGAAATAATTTAAAGGGCAAATCAAGAACAGCAACGGTTAACGAGAAACATGGGATCAATGTAGCGAATGGAGTGGGAGATAAAGACTTGGGTCATATCGTGAAGACCATTATACGATTAGAGCAAGGAGGTCACATAGACAAGAGTTTTAGGGAAAGGTTCTTGACATGGTATAGCTTAAGAGCTACTCACCGAGAAGTTAGAATCGTGAAGCTCTTTGTGGAGACATTCATGGAGGATCTGTCTTCTTTGGGACAACAGCTTGTGGACACATTCTCAGAATGCATACAGAGCAAGAGATCAACAGCAACTGGTGTTGTGCCTGCTGGAATCAGCCTCAAGTCAACAACTGGTGTTGTACCTGTTGGAATCTGCCTCAAGCTTTGGCATTAACGCTCCTTTGAAATCGGTCTTTTCTATCAATTTATTCGATATTCTAAACCATAACGATATATTTGGATAGAAATTATGTAAGTACGCAAAGTTTTTTAATGTCTTAGTGAGAAACTCAAATTGAATAGCCATGATCTCAGCTGAACAATAGTCTGAAAGTTAGAGTCGAAAGGTTACACACATAAGATTGACAATTCTAAATCCCGAACTCATGAGATATTGCTGAACTCAGAGAGTACATGTTTGTTCTCAAAGGACATTAGAACAGAGTCTGGGGAAAAATTGCAGTAAATACTACTACAGACGACATGCAGCACGAACCCTCATCCTTTTGACTCGTGTTTAAAACGGCGTGAGAAGGACCCTGCAAGATAAGTTCAAAGGAGAGGGAAATTGGTGAGGCAAAAGTGATTGATACGAAAACAGAAACTGGGTACAAAGAATCACGACAAGATTCTAGTTAAAAAATCATGAAAACTGGAGTTGCTTCACCTCTTCAGAGTAAGAGATAAGGCTCTATGCCCATCTAATGACAAGTAATTTCTACATTCAACAGTTGAGACCGATGGATAAACTATAACCAGCGCCAAGGTGGGATAATAGTTTTTTCCCGCAGCGACTCGCACAACTTTAATCTTTGTAAGAAGCTACCCGAGGTTCAAATGTGACAAAGGCATGAGAACAAAGAACTTAAGAGAAACACAAGACTGGTTTCATCTGCTCTGGTAACTAGTTGATCCAGTGAACTACATAGATAGACCTTGTGAGGATATCTCTTGAACAGAGATCTCTGGTATAGACTATAACTAAATAACCATCAGTGAACTAAGAGTGAGAAGAACAACCACAAACGTAAGAGAGTACTAGAATCCATGATACCTATAAATTTTCTAAAGAGTAGAAATTTAGACATGGAGCAACAAAATGATGAACCTGACAAGCTCTTAAATTCCATTATCTAAAGAAGATGTTAAAGCAGCTAATTCAATCAAACTACTACAACCTACACAAAACAGCTAAGCCTATCTTCCAATTCCGATTATCACATTTGGGAAAGCTCAGAGAGAAGCCTAACCTTGAAGAAAACTAGCGGTTACGCTCTGGAGGCAAAGGACGGTTAAAGCCACCGCGACGGTTCATGTACTGTCTTGGCTGCCGCTTGGTCACAGCCCTAATCCCACTGACGTCGGCGCCTTCAACTGGCTTCCCTTTCGTCGAGTCAAATCCAGTTGGAATCCCTAACATCTTCATCATCTCAATCTCATTAACATCCATTCCTTCCTCCGTCTCGCCACCGCCTCCGCCTTTGTCAGCTTCGTTGCCTCCGCTAGGTTGTTTACCCTTCTTCTTAGCAGGCTCTTTCGCAGCCTCGTCGACGAAACCAGGCACATCTCGTTTGCGATTCTTTTCCTTCTCATCGTCCACTGAACCCTGGCGAGGCCGTTTCCGCGACGGCGCATCGGGAGAGGGAGTCCTGCGCCTGTGGTGTCGATGACGGTCAATCGAGCGGGAACGAGAACGGTACCTCTCCGGAGAACGCACGTGGCGAGGAGGACGAGCGTGGTGGTCTGGAGTTCGAGATCGGGACTTCTTGCTCCTAATCCCTCGGTCACGGTCACGGTCCCTCTCTCTGTCTCTTTCCCGGTCTCGATCACGGTCTCGGTCTCGGTCACGGTCTCGGTCACGGTCACGGTCGTCTCTATCTCGGCGTCTATCGCGGTCGCGGTCGCGTTCACGGTCCCTATCCCTCTCTCGTTCGCGTCGGTCTCGCTCTGACATGGTGGTGATGCGAGTGAGGACGGTGGTTGTGTCAGGGTTTTAAGCAACTTTCACCGAAGTTGGATTTTTCTTTTTCTCAATTGTGATTTTTTATGATAACCTTTTGTAATCAAAATGTAAAATTTGAATAGCCAATAGGGCTTAACGTTTGGATTTGAAAATTACGTTTCAGACTTTGCGATTTTAGTCCAGTACATACATATAGAGAATCTTATTAAAATTTGTAAAATCATAAATAAAATTTACAGAATATGAACACAAATGCACTCCTCAAAAGCTTCAGACTTCAAAGAGAACAACAGAAACAAACCCCTAGAGAGTGAGAGAGAGATATCACATTTCCACTATTTATATAAAAAGCACTAAAAGTCCTAAAGGAGAAGAAGAAAAAGAAGAAGAAGGACTAAAAAAATATGATCAGCACCAAAGTCCCACCACATAGTCTCTCTCCCTAAAGCTCAGTATCCTAAACAGAAGAAACCTTTCCACCTTCTTTCTCTTAAATTCATAGGCTCCTGCTGTTTGGTTCTTCTACGTGAGATAGCTCGCTAGTGATAACTCGTGTAGCTCACTTAGCATCCACTCTTCTCCGGTCTGACCACCCAGCACTATAGCTCGTGTTCCTCCCACAACACAAGTGCCATGTCCCCAAGCAAACCGCGGTGGTCTCCCCGGAATGTTTAGTATTCTCCAAGTGGGCTTCTCTTCCGTTGGGTCAAGTAGATATAGCTGAGACGCTGAGTGAAGCCCAGCCACCGAACCACCAAAGATCAATATTCTGCCTCCCGGGAGGTTAACCGCTACGTGGTCCAGCCTCGGCGGTGGTGCTACTCCTCCTGGGTTTCCTGCTCCGGGCATTCCGCTACCGGTCACACACCTCCAACAAGGCTCTTCTTCGCTTAGATCCATTGTGAAGACATCGCTTGAACGGAATCTCAAAGGCCCGCTTTTGGCCAGACCACCAAACATCAAGATCTTTCTCCCTCCGTAAACCGATAACGTATGGCCTAACCGGGAAGGCGGAGTCCAGGCAGCTGGGATCTCCCTCCACACTGGTTTCTCCATTGAGAGGTCGAGGAGAAACGTATCACTGAGAAGAACACCAGAGTCTGCACAACCTCCGGAGACAATCAGTTTGCTTCCGTCAAGGGTGCACGAGCTGTGCCATGATCTTGGTAAAGGCGGAGCCAGACCCGAAATCTCCCTCCAAGAAGGCGGCTTCGCATCCAGATTCAAGACAAACACATCGTTTAACAAACCTTGCTGTCCACAACCACCGAATACAACCAGATTGGAGCCATTAACGCAAGTGAGCGTGTGTCCCCAGCGTCCTGGAGGAGGGGAGCTCACTTTGACATGTTGCCATTCAGGGAAATCCGAATTCAGATCTAAAACAAAGGTATCGTTCATAGGCTGCATATTCACACCTTCTCCTCCAAAGAGCACGACCCTGTTCCCGACAGCACATGCACTAAAATTACATCGAGACGGCTCAACAGCACCTCCAACAGTAAGTTTTCTCCAAGCTGCAGCTTCAAGGGTAGTCAGTTCTCTGGCTAGGCGGCCCCAACCGAGTCTTTTTGCGCCAGGAACAGTCTCTAATACGCGTGTTGTCTCGCTGCCCCAAGCATTCTGACAAACTCTTCGCCAAAGATCCTCGTTCTTTGTCAACACATATAGCCTGCGACATACCGAGCTAACAGATGCAACGTCTCTTGGTGTCAGGCGTGACAATATCTTCATAGACACAACCTCGTCACTCAGCTGGAATAACCCGCACATCCCTCTGCTAACATTCCGCTCCGCAGCGGCTAAAGCTGAGTATATACCATCGATTGATTTTTCTTTTGTTGAAGAACCTTGAACTGGTCCAAGGTCAATGTCTGTTTCGATGAAGAACTGGATTCCAATTATATGGGTGATGGTATCATCGTCTCCATAAATTGGGGTCAGCCGCAATCTATTCATCAGCGGAGATCCATCTTTACTAAAGTTCAATAACTCGCCTTGGAACTCAATACCCTCATCAATACATTTCCTTATCTCGGAAACAACCATAGAATCAACTAAAGGATGCCTTCTTTTAGCAAACGGCCCTCTACATTGCAAGAAGCGACTGTAAAATTCAGAAAAAAACAATTTTAGAAACAATATGAGATCAAGAAACAAAGTTATCTCTGACTTAGTGATACGCAAAAGCAATGGACAAAAATTTGGCTGAGCATAGAGAGACTGAAAAAAAAAAACCGAAAAACACCAAACAAGCATAGGTTAAAACATAACCATAGCAACTAATCTGAATAGACTTCTTATCATGTGAACAAAATAGTTCCTCCTTGTCAGATTCTAAGCTTACCAATACCGGGAAAAGAAGGAACCTACTAGCACTACGGAAAACTAACTGTCACAACTAAAAGTAATGTACTTAAAAACTGTATACGATGAGCCTGCTAGTCATTGGTTGACAACACATCAACCATCTGAAACCAGTGTCTGCATTGGTGTAGAGTTTATTGTGTTATGACCCCGAAAAACTACACAGGGATAGCTCGCTCATCTAGAAAGCAGCTGAAACAGCTAAACCACAGAGCTATTTTAATATCAACAGAACAATCACTGAATAACAATATGAGCAGCTTAAGTGCATAGCAGTGAGGCACACATAGAGAGACCATTGTGTCCATCTCTATTAAAAGATTCGCTGCAATTCTGCATAGTAGCGAATAATTATCCAACAATACCGTCTTCGTTCTCATTCCACAAAAATCTTCCGAACTAAAGAGACCAAATCAAGTGATCAATTACATCAGCGTCCTCAGAAGCAGCTTCAGATTACCAAAATCTCTTAATTCACAACAATTTTAAATAAATTCCAACGAAACTCGATTTGAGTAATCACCTCTATTTTCTTTACCTAAACTCAAACCACAGGATCCTTCCTTAATCAAACTCCTCCCAAGTAGCCCATTTCGACATAGTAAAAAACGGGACCAAAAAAAATAGCAATAACCAAAATCAACGAAACTCCTCGCATCAAATTAGAACCCAAAATCCAAAAGATAGCAAAAACGACTTACCAATTTCCTCCGAGAACCTCCTCAGCTCGATACCCAGTAACCATTTCGAAGACGGTGTTGACATAGATGATAGGCTGGTCAGGCTCAACGGCATCAGTTACAACGAATCCACAAGGCGCCGTGTGAAGAAGATTCCCAACCGGAAATGGAATTGGTCCACCGCCGGGAAAAAGACCTCCCTCATCATCATCCGCCGCTGATGAAGCGTCATCGGCGCTCAGATCGGAGCTACTGTCCCACTCCATGAACCTCTAAGGGTACAACAAGAGGAAGTATAGAGAAAATCGGTTCGCCGGAGATAATGAAAACGGCGATTGAAAACAACCGGCGTTAAAACTGTGAAAAGAGCTTGAGAGAGAGAGAGAGAGAGGGAAGATGGTGGAAAGAACGAGTGGTAACCGTCGAGTTTGGTGGAAAAATCTCGGCCGTATGAGTAAAATGGGTTTTAACGGGTCGGTTTTATCCGGATCCGACTTTTCCTATCGGATCGAGAGACGAGGGTTTACAAAAGCCCGTTAGTTATTTAGGCTTTGATTGGTAACTTTGCGGAATGGCGGAATTGCGGAATGGCGGAATTACGGAAAAAATCTTGCGGAATAAATTAAACGATTTATAAGTCGCTTTTCTGCGGAATGACTTTTTCTTTGTATTTTTGTTAAGCAAAAACGCAGTCTGTATTTTTGTGTGTATTTTTTCATTACGCAAATTTTTGCTGATTGACAAAAAACTTGCGGAATTGTGTTTAAAAACGCAATTCCATCATTCCGCCATTTTACAGGTTACCAATCAGAGCTTTAGTTTTTTAGCGGATGCTTACTTCCCAACATTGTGGGTTTATATCTTAGTACAATAAAAGCCCATAAATGAGTTTGTGAGGAAATTTCTCAGATCTAACCTTTTTCTTCTAATGGGTTCTTTTGATATGTAATGAAATTTATTGGCCTACATAAAAAAACATATACTGTCGACCTCTGATATAAAAATCAAATACATCTCATTGCAAAACAGTAGGGAAGTGTCTTGTTATAACAGTAGGTACACCCTCATCGACTATAACAGATTAACAGGTGTGACAGAAGTTGTGGATGATTATGTAATAGTTGTAGTATGGTCTGAAGCTACTACAACATAGCTAGTAGTAGAGAAGACGTTACAGCAATAGATTGACGAAAACTAACTTATCATAATTACTGATGAACCAAATGTGTTTGGTATGCTACCAACTCATAGGCGCAAACGGACTTTTAAACCAAACATCAAACAATTTTAGTAGAATTGAAGTGAACTAAGTTTTTACGTAAATTTAGTTTTTTTTACCAAACTTTAATTTAGTTTTTGATCTACTATCAATTTATAATTACAACTTACAGAGTTTCTCAATCATATGATCATATCTACTCGGACAAAGATCACTTTTTGGGCTTACTATATTATTTTGGGATCACTTTCAAAATCCTTTAAAACTTCCACGCACTCATTTGTCAATATGCCATACAAGTCTTGCAATTCTAGTAGAACCAAAATTACTTAAATCTTTTATTTTCTAGCTAAATGCCGTATTAAGCCAGAGAATCTAATCAGTTACAACTTACAAATTACAATTTGCAATCTAATCAGCTAACTTCACTCAAATAAAAGAAACTCATAAAAGGAAAGATAATACATTATGAAGACGAGCTGACATATATATAATTAAACAAAAATACTTGTGTGTATTCATCTAGTTTTCTTTTGTATTATGAATTTTGCATAATCTAAAAGAGAATAAAACTGATTGCCAAAAAAAAAGTAATGTTTTGATGAAGGTAAGTGCTATAATATTTCCCTAAAAATACATTTTCCAATACTTTTGTCGTTGTAAAAAATCAACTAAAACAATAATTGTATAAATCTATGTTGAAAAGAATTAGTTTTGATGAATAACTTTATATTACATTGTCTAAAAATATTTAAAGATTATATCAAACAAATATTGAAAAAAAGGACGTGAGAGAACAAGTGGGTTTGGTCGGTCGTTTCTTTACACTTTTGCAACATTCTCTATTCATTATCTTCCACGAGATGCTAAAATCCCCCCACTATATTATTCCTTTTTCTTATTTAAAATGTGAAAAAATCCTTAAAAATCATGAAACTTTCAGATATTCACGTATTATAATTTACTAAAGGAAAAATAAAACTATGTAGTTACTACTTACCATTGAGAATACGAAAACGAAAATCACAATCAGCGTTGGTCCAACGATCTTCCAACAAGCAAAAAGCATATGATTCTTTTTTTTCACCCTATATGATTCGATTTCATCATTTGTTCACCACCTCACGTTTGTTTCTTATTTCTCCTTCTCTTGTTTATTCAATATTATTTTTCATATGATTTGTATAGTTTTAATACTCTAGTTGTTGAGCATTGAAAAATAAATAAATATATTCTAGTTTTTAAAGGCTTTTAGTGTGCAACTGTTTCCAAAAGCTAAGTAGTAAGTACAACCTTTTTAAACAATTAAACAAAATCTCTGTAACCTTCACTAGGTTAGGATGAGTTTGTGAGGCAAAATTGTGGTAGGAATGTCGGATCGTGGGACCCAGAGAACATGAGATAACTCAAAGGCAAAGTCCAAAGAAATTACGTCACTGATAGTGGATTGTGTACGTGAGGTTGTACGAATTATTAAAAGTTTGACGGGGAAAAAAAATTAGGAAGAATTTGAGTATAATCCAAAAAATCACTAGATGTTCTATTGTTTTTTTTGTTAAAGCACTAGATGTTCTATTGTGATTTGGGTGGTCATTCTAAAATATTATATTGCTTATAATTGTGACTATTCCATGGTTGCGACTTCGCAAAACACTATTCGATACACATTCCAAGCCACCAATCCACATGTCACTTTATTCTTACTAAATATAATTTTGGTTATGGTTTGAATGTGTTTATTTAAAAATACAGTCACTAAATTTAATTTGATTTCATAGAATACAAACTTATTGCAAGAATCAGCTTCGGTGTCTCTAGCTAACGGAATCCGAGTAACAATAATATTAGACCATCGGCTATAGACATAGTACCGTTGATAGTAATTGATTTTAAGTTTGACTATCATCTTTACTAAAAAATAACGCCGCTGTTTCTGTTTTAGCATATATTCTGGATCTTAGCAGGATAAAGTTGCAGTCGAAAAAAAAAAAAAAGCAGGATAAAGTTGCCATAATCTACATGTTCTTATGTTTATAAACCTAAATATTATTCTATTATCTATGTTAAAAACATCCTATTACGTAAACTTTTAGTTTTATTTGTTTATTTAGTCTCGTCATAGTCAAAGACGATTAAATTCTGGACATTGCTAATAAAGTATTCAAAAATTCTGTTATCAACCAAATTTAGGAGGATATTAATCGGTTAATTATTCCTGGAAGAAATTTAAAACCCATAGTATTTTCCATGAAACTTATATGTTATAAGAAGTACAGTACATTATAAAGATTGAAAGATGAATTTGAATCAGTTTTTTTTTTTCTCAATATATAGCTCGACACAAACTATAGTTAATTTTTTTTTGTTTGTCTGTTCAACTTAATAAGATTCTGTGTTGAGCAAAAAAAAATGAAGTATAAGAAAAAAACAGAATAAATCGAGAGAGATATCTGTAGTAAGACAAGAATGTCCTCATCGATGAATTTCCAATAACAAAACTAGGTCTGGTCTCTAAAAATAGTCAAATGTCAAACAAATCTGACCGAATTAAATATTAATTACGTCAAAGTGATAAATCTGTACTGTATAATATAGAGATTTTATTGTCAACGTGATAAGTTTATCTTTTTTAGTTTTTTTACAAAAGGATCTCTTTGACAAAGCGAGAATATTTTAGTTAAAGCAAAAAGTAATAAAATCGGGAGACCTAAACGGTGTCGCTAAACTACGTGAGGGATATAAATAGAGCCACCAAATAGCCAACGTAGTTCACCTTCACTTGCTCTCTTTACTCCGAAGAATCTGGTTCGTTTCAATTTCCTTTTTCTCTGTCCTTCTTTATTATTTTCTCTTCTTTTTTTTTTGTTTTTATTTTATTTTTTTGTAGTATCTTCATCATCGTTACTTTATTTTGCTTAACTTTTCCGCAATTTTTTTTGTGAATAATTTTAACGATTTTTTTGTGTGTGTTTTTGGTTGTGTTGAAGGCAGAGGGAAACCATGGCGCCTGGTGGCTCCCTCGAGGATATTAAGAACGAGACTGTTGATTTGGTATGATTGTTATACACTGTTAAATTCTGTTTTTTTCTTATTAATTTCGTTGCGTTTGTTTAAGTTGTTTGGTGAATTTATGTTTTGAGTTTGATCATGTTTGAGTTTGATTATGTTTTTGCATAACGCTTCGATCATTAGGGTTCTACACATTCGGTTTTCATCTTGGGCTGTTCTCTTTTCACAGATTCGATCATTGATCTTTATTTTTCATGTTTTGTTCGAGATTTTCTGTTTTGATCGATTACAAAAATAAAAATCCATGAGAAGCTCATAATTATTTTTTGATAGATTTTGCAATTACAGTCTATACAGATGGCAGAATCACGGGAATTTAGTTACAAATATGTTAAGTAGTTACCAAATAAAGCAGTAGTATTATTAAGTAATACTCTTTGCTTTCACATTATTCTTTTTAGAGTTACCTAATTTGAGTATTCATAGAGAAGTTTTAGTCAATTGGTACGTTTTGGAATTTTTCATACACACGGGAAATCGCATTATCAACCGTTTAAACACTTTCCTAGATGAACCTAAATTCCAATCAGCACCTGATTTTCTGGGCTCGGTTAAAAGATCTCTATCTTATATTTACGGATTTGCCCTTAATATTATCTTCCGTTAAAATACTTGGGCCTTTATAATATAGACTCGGCCCTTTGCGGCGCGAATTAACGGATTAAAATATAATTCAGTTTTTGTTAAAAACTTTTGTACTTAATTTATTTCTGATTGTCTTGTTGGACAAAGAGAGATAGATATATGTATAAATAAACGATTTTCCGCAGTTTATACTTACAATATCTCCGGGAACAAGAATAGAAGCTTCTTTTCATCATTAATTAAGTATTTTTGATAAATTTATATGTAGTTTGTTTTGTTCTGATGGTTGACTGTGACTTGCTAGAAAAAAAACATATTTCTTGTTTTTTGCGTAACCGATTAAATAATACTCATTGAGAAAATATGGATCATGTCACGTGTTGCAGGAGAAAATCCCAATTGAAGAAGTGTTCCAGGAGTTGAAATGCAGCAGAGAAGGATTATCTGGAGCAGAAGGAGAAAACAGACTCCAGATCTTTGGCCCCAACAAACTCGAGGAGAAGAAGGTATATACATATATATATACTAACTAACTTATTATATAGTTTATATTGTTAAATGGACTAAGCAAGTGAGTCGAGTGACTAATCTACTTCTCCTTAAACAAAACAAAAAAAAAACAGGAAAGCAAGATACTTAAGTTCTTGGGTTTTATGTGGAACCCTCTCTCATGGGTCATGGAAGCAGCTGCGATCATGGCCATAGCGTTGGCTAACGGCGACGGAAGACCCCCCGGACTGGCAAGACTTTGTCGGAATCGTTTGTCTTTTGGTTATCAACTCAACAATCAGTTTCATCGAAGAAAACAACCGCCGGAACGCAGCTGCTGCTCTAATGGCTGGTCTTTGCTCCCAAAACAAAAGTTCTAAGAGATGGCAAATGGAGCGAGCAAGAAGCTTCAATCCTCGTTCCCGGAGATATCGTAAGCATAAAGCTCGGTGACATCATTCCCGCCGATGCACGTCTTCTCGAAGGAGACGCTTTAAAAGTCGACCAATCCGCTTTAACCGGAGAATCTCTCCCGGCGACAAAAGGTCCCGGAGAAGAAGTTTTCTCCGGTTCTACTTGCAAGCAAGGTGAGATTGAAGCTGTTGTAATCGCCACCGGAGTACATACCTTCTTCGGCAAGGCAGCTCATCTTGTGGACAGCACAAACCAAGTCGGACACTTTCAGAAAGTCCTTACAGCTATTGGAAACTTCTGCATATGTTCCATTGCGGTTGGTATTTTGATCGAGCTCTTGGTCATGTACCCGATTCAGAGGAGAAAATACAGAGACGGTATCGATAATCTTCTTGTGCTTTTGATTGGTGGTATCCCCATTGCGATGCCTACTGTGCTCTCTGTGACGATGGCTATTGGTTCACACAAGTTGTCTCAACAAGGAGCTATCACGAAAAGGATGACTGCCATTGAAGAGATGGCTGGTATGGATGTTCTGTGCAGTGATAAAACCGGGACTCTGACACTTAACAAGCTTAGTGTTGACAAGAATCTCATTGAGGTTTGTGCTAGAGGCGTTGAGAAAGACGAGGTTTTGCTTTTCGCTGCTAGAGCTTCGAGGGTAGAGAATCAAGATGCTATTGATGCTGCTATGGTTGGAATGCTTGCTGATCCTAAAGAGGTAATACAAGTTTCATATAACTCTGTTTTCCTCTGTTTTCCAAGAAAACCACCAACTTATTTTTTCTTGTCAATGTTTGTTTCAGGCAAGAGCTGGTATTAGAGAGATTCACTTCTTTCCATTCAATCCAGTCGACAAGAGAACTGCACTAACTTACATCGATGGTGACGGAAACTGGCATCGAGTAAGCAAAGGAGCTCCCGAGCAGGTAACTAAACCTTGTTCAAGTTTAAGTGATGTTTCTTCTTTGATTTAACCGATTCTTTTGGATGATGTTTTTCAGATTCTTGATCTCTGCAACGCAAGAGCTGATCTGAGGAAGAGAGTCCACACCGCAATTGAAAAGTACGCAGAGCGTGGACTCAGGTCATTAGCTGTTGCAAGACAGGTGAGAAAAACATCACATCTTGTTAATAAACTTTGAAAGATAAACAAAAGAAAAAATATATGATGTGAATTTTGCATTTTTCCTATGTGTTTCTGAATTCCATCAGACTGTATCTGAGAAAACAAAAGAAAGCTTGGGTGATCCATGGGAATTTGTTGGTGTGTTACCTTTGTTTGATCCTCCAAGACATGATAGTGCAGAAACCATTAGAAGAGCTCTAGACCTCGGTGTCAACGTCAAGATGATTACCGGTTTATTATCTTCACTTTTCTCTTTGATCATATATATCTGCAAAAAAGAAACACTTGGATTTCTTCTCTAATGTTGTGTTGGTTTTACAGGTGATCAGCTTGCTATTGCCAAAGAGACTGGACGTAGACTCGGGATGGGATCAAACATGTATCCATCTGCTTCTCTACTTGGTAATCACAAAGACGAGAACCTAGCTGCAATTCCTGTTGATGAGCTGATTGAGAAAGCTGATGGCTTTGCTGGAGTCTTCCCAGGTTGGTTTAAGAGTCTTCTTTTTTTTGGTCTGTTCATAAACTTGCTCTCTTTCTCGCTCTCTACAAGGCCACTTTTGTTTGGCAGAGCACAAGTACGAGATCGTGAAGAAGCTGCAAGAATTGAAGCATATTTGTGGAATGACTGGTGATGGTGTGAATGATGCTCCTGCTTTGAAGAAAGCTGATATTGGTATCGCTGTTGCTGATGCTACAGACGCTGCACGAGGCGCTTCTGATATTGTTCTCACTGAGCCTGGTCTCAGTGTTATCATCAGTGCCGTTTTAACCAGCCGTTGTATTTTCCAAAGAATGAAGAACTACACAGTGAGTGTTGCTCCTCCTATATAGCTCTTTTTTTATACAACCCTTTTCACTTGTTCTTATGTGTTCCTTTTTTTAATCTTCTCTTTTTGACAGATTTATGCAGTCTCAATCACCATTCGTATTGTGGTGAGTATTTAATCATTCTTGTATATATATATTCTTGAATCTTGAATAATCATGAAATGATCTTATGATTTGTCTCTGTACCTTTTTTACAGTTTGGGTTCATGTTCATTGCTCTAATATGGAAGTTCGACTTTTCTCCATTCATGGTTTTGATCATTGCTATCTTAAACGATGGTGAGTTTTTTTCTTTCTCTTCTCTCTTTTAAAAACTTGCTTTTTAAAAGAGAACACATAACTAACTTAACATTGATAATTACACAACAGGAACAATCATGACTATCTCAAAGGACAGAGTCGTGCCTTCTCCTACACCAGATAGCTGGAAACTCAAAGAAATCTTCGCAACAGGCATTGTCCTTGGAGGCTACATGGCTTTAATGACCGTAGTTTTCTTCTGGGCTGCTTACACAACCGACTTCTTCCCGGTATGTATACAAAAACATATATAAACAATCTCTTCTCTCCAATCACAAAAACATATGTATAACTCTGTTTTTCTTTTACTTTTTCTTTTTTCCTTAGAGAACTTTCCACGTGAGAGACTTGAGAGGCAGTGAACATGAAATGATGTCTGCTTTGTACTTGCAAGTCAGTATTGTGAGCCAAGCTCTTATCTTCGTCACTCGATCTAGAAGCTGGTCTTTTGTAGAACGACCTGGATGGTACTTGATGATCGCTTTCTGGTTAGCACAACTGGTAAAGCATAAAACACATGATTCTGTTTCTTCTTCTTCTTGAATCATCATATATTATAAAATTCTCTTGAATGTTTTCATAAACTTTTGGGTCTTTTTTAGGTTGCAACGGGTATTGCGGTTTTCGCAAATTGGGAATTTGCGAGAATCAAAGGAATAGGATTGGGATGGGCTGGACTTATCTGGCTTTACAGTTTTGTGTTTTACCTTCCATTAGACGTATTGAAATTCGCAACACGTTACATACTAGCTGGAACCGCTTGGAACAATCTCATTGACAACAAGGTACGTTTTTTTTGTTTTTCTGTCTTTCTTCTTCTCTAAAATGTGGTTTTACGACCAACAACATATTCTCTTCTTGTCTGAATTTGGAAAAAAAAAATCAAAAAAACAGACAGCGTTTACGACAAAGCAAAATTATGGGATAGAGGAGAGAGAGGCACAATGGGCTCACGCACAGAGGACTTTACACGGTCTTCAGAATACCGAAACTGGTAATGTTTTCCCAGAGAGAGGCGGCTACAGAGAACTGTCTGAGATCGCAGAGCAAGCCAAGAGACGAGCAGAGATTGCAAGGTAATGTTTGTAGATTTTGTTATTATCATTCACAAAAAAAAAAAAAAAAAAAAAAAACTGAGGTTTCTTGTGAGTCAAGTTAACTTTTGTGTGTTGTTTTTTTTTGTTGCTTTGAAGGCTTAGGGAGCTTCATACGCTTAAAGGACATGTAGAGTCAGTGGTGAAGCTAAAGGGACTTGACATTGAGACTGCTGGTCACTACACCGTTTAATAGAAGTTGGACTCAAGTTTTAACCAGAAGATGATTAAGGAAGAAAAAGAAGAAGATCGTTTGTTTAATAGATGACAATGATGATAATGATTTTATGAGAGGAGAGGGAATAAGTTTTTTTTTTTCTTTTTTCTAATGTTTGTGTTAAATTCCTCTTACACTTCGGGGTTTTTTTCTTCTTCTTCCTTGATTTTAGACTTAATTATTATAACTGTGTTTTCAGTTTGCTCTGTGTTGGAGACAAAAGATAAGTTATAATCCTAGGTTTATACAATTGGCTTTCATAAAGTTCTATACTCATGGTTATCATATAGATTCAGCGGCTGTTAATTATTTAAAATTCCAGATTTGACCAAATTTACTTTTAAAATGCTTAAATTTCCAAGATAATTTTTGAAAAATTACATTTAGATTCCATTCTTTTTGCTTTATGGAATCACTAAAGTATGAAGTATGAACTACACGTCTTTATACAAAAAGAATGGAATAACCGAATAAATATATGCCCCATATTTGCTTTGGTCCAAAAGCATATTGGGGTCCGGTTTGACGACGACCGGTTCGATTGTTAATTCAGACCGACTAGATACACATAACCGGATATCATAATCCGTGGATACATGTGTTCTTGACTAGGCCACTAGTTGAAAACCACGTGGCAGTCGCTTTATCACAAACCCAATTACCCAAAGCTAGAAAAGAAACCGAGAAGAAGAGAGAAAGATCTTTAGAACAGAGAAGAAGAGCTTAGAACAAATAACAGAGACAACACAAAAAATGTATTTCGCCGCCATAGCTTCTTCAAGTAAAAGCTTTTTCTTACCAAACTCTCACGGTTTCCGACACAGTTTCAAACCCAGATCCAATATCCACCTCGCTCGTCCCAACTCAATCTGTTGCAAATTTCCACACCACGAAGACGAAACTGATTCTTCCAAGTGATTTTTTGTTTTCATTTTTTAAAGAATTGTTTTTGTTCTAATTTCGAGTTTGCTCTTCTTATTCAGTTAATTTTTATTTCTTAGGAAAAATGAGAATCAGCTGGCGAAATTTGCAATCGCGACGCTAGCGGTTGGCGTTTTGGCTTTGGGATCCGTTGGGGATGCGTCTGCGGCTAAGAGCGGTGGGAGAATCGGCGGTCAAGCGTTTCGTTCTTCAGCTCCTCGGCCTCCTCCAAGAATTAACAACCGATCGAGGTAACATTGAATTTTTTTTTTTTTTAGCTTGAAGCTCTTATCACGATTTTAGTTTACTTATTCAAGATTTATATTTTGGTTACACAATCACAATCTTAAGCATAATAAATTTGTTTTTGACGTCGAAAATAAAATTGTGTTGTTTCTTTCGCCAAATACAAGAGGCTTAATTTATGGGCCTTGTAGGCGTCGTCATAGCACATTACTAAACTTTAAGGCCCGTGTATACTTAATAAATTTGAACCCTATGATTACAATTCGGATCCAAAACACCTAACGACCAACACTAATTACTTTAATACGTTGTCTATAGCCCTAGTTGTCTGTTTCCGTTTGTCGATATGGGTTAGTCTTACGTTTGATGTGTAGCTTTCCAAACAAACTCACAACCTTTTGCCTGATAGTCAGATTATTTGTTAATCATAAACAAAACCAAAAAGTAATCAAAATGTTATAGTATATCTTAGAAAATGAGTGAATTATGAATTTTCTTTTGAAATGTAAAAGCAAACACATGCACAAAAATTAGCGCTTCAGAAACTGACACTTTGGTTCGCTTATATCCTTAACACAATTTTCTCTTCACAGGACCAACATCTACGTGAATCCTCCGGTCGCACCACCTTTGATTGGTGGCTATGGATATGGCTACGGCGGTTATGGATGGTCACCGTTTTCCTATTTTGCCCCTGGACCTGCGGTGGCAGTTGGTGCCGGTGGTGGCTTCGACCTCCTCGTTCTCTTCATGTTTTTTGGAGCCGCTTCAGCCGTGGCTAGAAACTTTTTCCGATCAAGAAATGAAGAAGACGACGAAGATGACTATTAGGGGAAAGAATAAAAATAATTAAAGAGGCTTCTGTAATATGCTATTGTAACATAGTCAAGTATACGAATATATATGATCTTGTGTATAAAATTGTGATGGAAGAAGACGGTTTGTGAACTTGAGAGTATTAACTAACTAACTAAGACCTTAAAATTCATAGACTCAAATTGAAAAAACCTCAAAATTTTCATATTTAGCATATTTGCTCTGTGTTTTTTTTTTGTCTATACTCTATAATACTATAATTTCCATCCTTCTCGATATTCATCTCCATTGAGCTCCAAAAGCAAGTAAATTTTATTTTTTCTTTGATGCAAACAAATATAAAGAAAACGAAATACTTGATTGTTCATTTTATCAGTGTTAACTAAGAAACATAATTAGAGCTAAAACTGGAATCAGTAAATTTGGTAAACAAGATTAATAGTAATAAATCAGATACAAACAAAACAAAAAATCAAGAATAAGATGAAGAAGGCAAAAAGAAAAAAGAGTCAGTGAGGATAAACAAAAATCAAGAAGTTCGGTTAATACTAAGTCCTTGAAAGAGCCAATAAGGTCTCTTCTTCTCTCGATCCAGTGACGTTGTACTTGAGCTGCTCATAGGTGTGTTTGGTCCGCTACTTTCTTGGTTATTACTGTTATTATTGTTATTCTCATTATTATTGCTCTGATTATTACAATTTTCCGATGATGATCTAAACGACGTCGTCGAGGAGTAATCCATGTCTTTGTTCGTAGATGAAGAAGACATTCCAATGCTCAATGTCAATTCTAGTTCGCTCTCTTCGATACGATCCGTCGTCGTCTCTGTTGCTCTAACCACACTTTCGAGGTCTATGCCTGACCAGCTTCCGGTTCTCTCTCTTGAACCGGTTTGGTCTTTGTTGTCAATACTAGTACAATATTGGCTTCTATGTTTGAGTTGTTCCATCATCATTTTCTGTATATTATATACTCTATGCAGCTCTCGTACCTGCGATTATCACTTTGTTATATAGATATTTATCTCAACAATTTAAAGAATGATCTCGATAAACCAAATTGGTCCAATCCAACCCAAACCAAGCGGACAATTATATATATATATATATTAATATATAGATATGATATGGAATGGATATACTGAATTTTATATATACAGTAGTAGATTTACCTAGTTTGGTTATTTTAAAAAAAATCGAAAAATCTAAACCAAAACTGAACATGAAACCGTATTGAAATACCAATCCATATGTATGCAACATATATTTATGCATGTGTATAAATATGTTTAAGTATAACGTACCTGTTGCTTGAAAATATCTTCTTGGGCTTGCATTGTATGTCTGATGGATTCAGCATTTTGCTTTTCAAGAAACCTATCCATTGACCTTATAACAAAAACTCCTTCTTCCTCCTCTTTGTCGTCTGTCGTCAACGTCTCTTTTGAAGATCTTCGTTGACCATTAACACCAAATCTGATGAATCCACTACGATCAACACTCTTTAAGCCAAGTGAGTTTGTCGTAATTCGCTCAACGATCTTTGTTCCCATGCCTGAAACGTAGAGTCACGCACTTCATAACCATTTGATGATTCATAAAATACAAAAGAACCCTAATTTCACTTAAATTGCATATGTGAGTGTGTGTGTGTGTGTGTGTGTTTGTATACATGTGATTATGATGTTGATGGAGTAATCGTCAGAAGCCACTAGTTCTTGAAGTGAAGGGTTAATAGACAAAAGAAGGTTGACTAGTGGGACACGCTTTTGAGTTTGATTAGATTCTCTCATGTTCTTTTGTCTCAAAGCCAAGTATTTTTAAATACCGAATCAAAATGTCTTCCTGATCACCAAATCAATGGATAGAACAAGTAGACCACAAATTATTGGGGTTATATTTAAAAATAAATTGTTAGAAATCATAGATTTAGAAGATTTACTTTTTATAAATTGAAAATGACTAAGCTAATTTTTTGACAAAAAAGCAAGCTAATTTTTTTTTTTTTTGCTTATCCAATTGAGTTTTGTCTGTTTGCTACTTTCTAGTCATTTCAAAGAAAAATAGTTATAATTCATACGTTATTTCAGATATAATATTAAAAAAAGCATTGAACAAATAATACAATTAAACCCACCATGACAACATTAAACACGACTTGTCCCACCAGTAGGATAACGTTAGAAAACCTTATTCAAAAAATAAAATTGATTTAATTACTTTCATAACTAATGCAAAATATCTTAATTATCATTTGTTTTATAGTACTATATATATTAATTATCCATGAAAAAGCATCGAAATGAAAAAAACAATTTAGCTTATTGTGGTAATTGGTAAACGATTTGAAAATAATACTCTGTTATATAATTGGTGAAGTGATTGATGCGAACTAGTAGTACAACAACAATATCATTTTCACTACTAAATTTTAAAATAGAATGATTCGAGTCATAAAATTGCAATAAATAGAAAATATGTGGTGAAAGGTTGTTGGCAAAGGACGGAGGAAAAAAATGGAGAGCAAGTTGTTTATTTTTTTTTTTGTTTTTCATTTTGGATAAGCATGGAATATGAGAATGATTAAGATAAAATAGATAGAGACATGGGAAAAAAAGCAACAATAAACACTAGTCGACCAGT
This sequence comes from Eutrema salsugineum, assembly GCF_000478725.1. Lineage (NCBI taxonomy): Eukaryota > Viridiplantae > Streptophyta > Magnoliopsida > Brassicales > Brassicaceae > Eutrema > Eutrema salsugineum. Next base: position 9,324,710 of record NW_006256829.1, read on the forward strand.
CGATTTAAAATCAATAAAACAGGAATTCTAACTATTTAGTGTAACTTGATGATCATGCGAATATCACCTAAGTTTTTTTTGCCATTATTAAAATAAATAAATGTGAATTTATATACGTAAAATTGGTCACATCGTTCATTATGTTCTTGCATTCATGCGAAGAGGACTGTATCACCTAAGTTTCCACTTATACATGTTTCCTTCAATGTTTTTAAAAGTTGTCTACACACAAATCATATCAATAAATAAATATCTATGACTCATGTAGTCATGTACTCACATATATACACACGCGCGCTAGGACACAAAAGACATGAAAGGATCACGTCTATGCATCTATATTTGTAGAGAACCAAATTAGATACCCAATAGGATAAGACAAGGACAATAAATTGGATAATAAAATATCTATTTCGCTATCAAAACTTGATTATTTACTATGTCACCGAGGTGTTGAAATTTAAACCAGCTTAAAAAGCAAATGTGTTGACTCTTTTTTCCACACACACACACACACATATATATATATATATATACAGACACATACACACACACTCCCACATATATACATATATACGCGTATAATACATGATGTGCATAGAAAGTATCACTAGTATACAGACGCTGATCCATGGACATATATAACTATATAAGTACACACACATATGCATGTATATGAACGCCCCTTTCTATAGATAGTACGCTCCTTCATCAATCAGTAAAATACGCACATAAATGAATATATTTTTGTTTTGTTAAAGAACAGAAAGAATATATATATATATATATATGGATTATATAAAATCTATAAAATTACCTGAAAAGAAGAGTGGCCAAGCTCTGATTCTCTCCAAAGAAGGTCATTGATCACATGTTCCAAGCTCATGCCACAAAACTCACCAAGAGAAGCCCTTCAAGACGCACACTTACCTTAGTACCTTACTATATGCGTCACCAATTTGCTCCGAAGCATAACACAATAAATAATCCAAAATCTCAGATATCACTTTAGAATTTTGCCAACAATCAATATAGGACTAAAGCAGTGTGGAAGGAGAACTAGAGATATAGAGGAAAGATAGGAAAGAGCGAGAGAGAGAGGGATAATGGGAATTCACAGGTAAGGAAATGCTTAATTTAAATAAGAATTAATATACAAATAATATATAGTGATGGAAGTTAAATAGTTTTAAAGGCTAATTTTGACAGGCTGTGATATTTGTGAAGGGAAGGAGGCCAGGAAAAAGCTGAAGGTTTGTCCATCTAATTCTCCTCTCTCTAACAGACAGACAAAACAGTAACTCCTTTTAATATAAATATTATGGATTTACTAGCTATACAGTATATTTATCTCTTACTTGAGAGTCCACCATCCTCTGAGAAGATCTTCTGTTAATTTAAATGCCACAAAATAAAATAGTGAAAGAAAAGTTTTTACTATGTTATAGTTTTATCTCAAAATATGAAGTCCAATAATTTACATATATTGCGTATTATTGATAAAATATAGAATCCTAAGTCTTTGAAAGTAGATTCTGAATATTATGTGTAGATAAGTTTCTTATAAGCAGGGGTATGCAATAATTGGTTGTGTCGATATAATATATATAACACTGATCAGAAGATCAAGAGGATTTGGACAAATGATGAAGCCCAAAAAATTGATTTCTTTAGCCAATATATTCCAGACAAGCCCTCACTGGACATGATCAAGATATGCATGTAACCATATAAACTAAAATAAACAATTAAAATATTATAATAACAACCAATTGAAGACAAAGCTTCTATCTTTTTTCTGCAACAATACAATGTCGTTTTGTTTTCTGTATTATGTCTAGAAATTCAGATGATTCCTTTTTCTATATATTCTTTTAGGGTCCCTTTTCTTATATCAATACAAATAAAAACGTATATATTCTCCACCATCATCATCCGTACTGGGTATTATCCAACCATACCCAAAAAATCCCATGATTATCATTTTTTATCTGACACCATGCAAGTTTAATGAGATAGATCCTCTTATAGTATATCACTTGTTAGATTTTTTACAAATGAAATAATAACTTTTCCATTTTCTTTTACCTGTCTTGAGTTTTTTTTTTTATAAAAAAAAACTAGCTTACGTAATGAATACTTTTTTAAACATTAGTGAATACTTTCTTACAAAACAAAAGAAGAAGAATATTATCTTGTATATATTTCATGGAAATAAAATTATATGGTTGATGTTTTCGGAGCTTCTATCAAACTTAGATTCATATAACTTTGTCGCGGTCATTACTCCAGTGACTAAATGCATATAGGCTGAAGTTGAACGACCTAACTTCCTAATGAAATTCATAACGAAAACGCATATAGTTTTTATTTCAGTTAAGACAATTTAAAGTCTGATGACGTTATTAAAATTTAAATTGGTGACAGACTGACAGATAACACCGATCACGTTTAGGGTGGTGAAATTTTTTCTGAAAGAGTCTATATATAATAATGTAACTATATTATTTCTTGGAGATGATTGGGAAAAATTATGACCGATCGATAACCTATGAACTCCTAGATTATCAAATAATGATGATCTAAACTAATTATAGATTGAGTTTATGTAAACTTATGTAAAATGATTATTGCTTTTGTTTTAAAATCCATGGCCAATGACAAATGAGGGATCATAATTAACAAACCCTAGAAATAGAAAATTAAGTTTCATCATAAGATTCCAAGTTAAACAACCCCTTAAAGGAATTTTTTTTGTCAGCACATGATTTTAGTGGCATTTAAAGTTTAGTATAATTAAATATTTTTTATTTGGCTTGTCTTCTACTTGTTTCGTTTTCTTCTCTCAAAGAAATCTCGTCCTAACATGGGGATTCGCAAACGCACCGACTGATTGAAATAATATTTGAATTAAAATAGTTAACATATCATAATATTAATGATTATTACTTCATTATTTTATTGATAACTTAGCTATATATAATTGTATTTGACTTATCAATAATGTTGTTATCTTATAATTTTTATATACATGTGTGTATAATTAACCAGTGTAAAGTGTATATACATAAAAAGCTATCTTGATTAAAAGCTCTTCTAACTATAGAATATGGCATATAAATTTATCATAAACTACCAAAGACTTTGAAACAAAACAATAATTTATCAACGCGTTTAATTTTGTCTCAAGTTCATCAATTTGTAACGATGCTAAAATGTTTTCTGCTGATTTTCTAGTCGATAACAATCGGATAAGTGAGATTTTAAATACTATATTATATTTTATTTGGAGTTCATAGATCTAACCAATCTTTCAAGTTTCAACTAAGTGCCGGTGCATTAAGAAACACATCTCATCGTGGTTTGCTATTACCATCCTTGAATCCAGATCCCAAAATGATTACTGTATTTCAGTATTAAAAAATCAACAATTTTAAAAACCATATTGATGTGCGGTTATTATTTAATTCCAGGATTTTGTAATAGAAAAATCAAATGATTCCATCCGCAGATGCATGCGTATGTTATTAAATATTTTAATTGTAATAAACGAATTAATGTGATTGTAGAGAAAAAGAGCTGGCTGGATGAGGCGGAGCCGCGGAGCCATGTGAGAAGAGAAGCAGGGAGGAAACTCGAAGGATTTTTATATAAAGTAAAATAAAAATAATTAATTATATTATATTCTAAACCCAAACCAAACATGATATCAAGTACAATACTTAACAGTAACTAGAGACACGATAATTGCTTTAATTGGCTTAAATAAAATCAGATTTGTTTAGAGTTCCAAAGTTTGAATCTGCAGGTCAACATCTATATTTCGACTAGTACATCACATGAATTATTGTCTGTTGATTCTGTATATATATAGACCAATACTTAAAATGTAACATAAGTTTAAGATAAATGTATTGAATTATTACTTTTTAGTTTTTACCTCCTTTTTGTTTCTTTTTAAATAACTCCTTTTAGCTTCACCTTACAACTTGATTGTATTGCGTGAAATTAATGAGAAAAAAAATTAAGAAATAATCAAATTATATATGTCTGCCGCACAGAGCAGCAGACGAATAAAAATAAAGATGGGTGCTAATTTATTAATAACATTTTGTTGTCGTAACATAAATAACATTTTGTAGTGTTGTTATACCTAAACTCCTAACAAAAAAATTAACAATTAAACGAAAATCAAACATATAAATTATTTAAATATTTTAATCTGAAATAACACACAGAAATATACGTTGATTAATGAAATACTCGCTTTAAATTTTGAAAGTCAACTTTTGTTATAATTAAGCTCCTTACTAAAACCCTATTCGTTCCTAGTATGATTTTTTTAGGGGGAAATCTAGTTCACAAAACTTAGATCCAAAATTAAATTGTGAAAAGAAGGGGGCGATTTGGTCATAATGATTTGATGTGAATAATGTAAAGAGAAATAATAATAAGAGGACTTAAAGTGAAGTGACGGCATGTGGAAGCAAAGAGAGAGTTAATAGATTTGAGGATTAATTTTAATAATACAAAGAGTTAGCACGCGTTGTAGCCTTTCTAACATACAATATGGGTCCTACTGCTAACCCCACTACACTGACTATACTACACACATCCCACATATTTATTAGGTTTATTACTATATAGATTACTTTATTATATCATCATAATTCATAACTGTGTTACATGTAGACACAAATTTGCGTTTATATACATAATAATACACTCTGTTTAATTTAATATGTGTTTTTTCTTAACATCAAACTTTCTTCCTTATTTCCTCTTAACTTTAACTGCATGTTTTCTGTATGAAATGAATATTTTTTGCATCAAGCGTATTTTGATCATCATTTAATATATTTGTATAAATATGGATAAAAAGTTGTAGTAGTATTAATATATAATATATATAAATATAAAAGCCATCCGACCAAAGATCAGTGTTAAAAGGAGAAGAGGACCGAAAGTTGTCATATTCACTGAAGTTAGAAAAGCTAAATATTTTCAATAATAAATATTCCATCGGTTCAGAATTATACGATGTTTAAGGTTTTTGCACACAGTTTAAAGATTTATTTAATTTTTATTTTTTCTATACTAAAAATATTATTTATAATTCATTTAAATATCATTCAGCCAATAATAAGACAATCTGCAGAATATAAAAGGTTAAAAACTATAAAAATTCATTAAATTTTGTATTGAAAATTGAGAACATCAAATAATTCTGAACAAAAAAAATCTTCTAAAACATCAAATAATTTTGAATAGAGGGAGTATTAATAAAAAGGGATAATCAATAAATAATATATTTCCTAATAAAAAAAATACTGTAAAATTTCTTGATGGAAAATAGATAAATACTAGTATCATTTCAGTTAATTACGACATCATTAAGGATTTCTCAAGCGGGTCCTAAAGACACGTGTCGGATACCTGGACAATAAAAGTGGGCCTTCGTCATGTGTGTTATATCTCTTCAAGTGTAATTTTCCCTCTTGTCACTCAGCTATTAGACTAGCTTTATCTTCACTAGATACTTTCTGCTTTTGGAGATGGACATATAGTTCAGTTGAAAACGAAACTGAAATAACAATTTAGGAAAACTTAAGATTTAGTGATATCTCGTAATATTATGGAGTGATCCATTTTTTTAAAAAGAATAAATAACGATTGATGATAGTTAACTCAAACGAATCCGCATTTATGTAATTTTCTTGACAAAAAGTTAGTAATAAAATGTATTTATTTATATAAAGTCAGCATTTTCTGGTATTCTGTGCATTTATTATTACGATTACGTTGCCTACTAATCTAAACCTTAGTTTTATCGCAGTTTAAACTTTAGACAAATGAACCCGAATTGGAGATTACATTATATCTAATATATATGAGTACAATGTGTACTAAGGATATAATTTTAATACTTCCTCCGTTTCACAAAGAGTGTCGTTTTAAGATTTTATTTTTGTTTCACAAAAAATGTCGTTTTATATTTTTAATGCAAAATTTTAAACAATATTCCAGTTTTAACCCTATTAATTTAATATATTTATTAGATAAAACAAATTATTTAATGTATTAATAAGGGACAAAATTGTACTTTTAATAATTTTATTAATATGTGTGAAAAATGTCAGATGACACTCTTTGTGAAACGGATGGAGTATTATTTATATAATTTTATAATCGTAGTTACAGAGAACCAATTAACGACCAGCTTAGTTCCCACATACAATGAATCGGATTCAGAATATATGATTTAGACTAACTACAATTGAGATATTAAAACAATATTTAACTGCTAAATGGTTTTAATAGATCTTTACAAGAATGTTGAATCCAAGTTAAATTGAATTATATTAAAATGTTGAACCTTACAATGAAGGATAGAAAGATAGTGCCATATGCTGCTTTCATTAGTTGTGTTGATATTTTTTCATGCTACCACAAAACAACGGAGAGCAAGGAACAAGATCTTGGGTCTGCTCAACCATTTGGGAGAGTGGATTGATACTGAGGAAGGCATTAAAGAATTGGCCGTGCAGTATTTCGAAGGCCTTTTTACTTCTTCGTGCCCTCAAGATCCAACCTCGGTACTCCACGGGGTTTCGGCATCGGTTACTGAAGCGATGAATGAAAGTCTTACCCGTGAGATCTCGGAAGAGGAAGTTCGACGAGCTTTATTCTCCCTAAACCCCGGAAAAGCTCCAGGACCCGACGGGTTAACAGCACTGTTTTATCGGAAATTTTGGGGTACAATTAAGATGGATCTCCTCCAGACGATTAGAGATTTCTTTTCTTCGGGGACGTTTGACGCACAACTAAATGAGACAAACATTTGTCTGATCCCGAAAGGAGATAAGCCACGTGAGATGACTGGCTTCCGACCCATAAGCTTGTGCAACGTTAGCTACAAGATCATCTCTAAGATTCTCAGCTTTAGGCTGAAAAAGTTCCTTCCAGATCTTATTTCTGAGACCCAATCAGCTTTTGTAGCGGGAAGATTGATCACGGATAACATCCTTATTGCACAAGAGAATTTCAATGCCCTCCGTTCTAACCCTGCTTGCCGGAAGAAATTCATGGCAGTAAAAACGGACATGAGTAAAGCATATGACAGAGTGGAGTGGTCGTTCCTCCGTGCCTTGATGGGAAAGATGGGATTTGCTCCCCGCTGGATTGAATGGGTGATGTATTGTATCTCGTCAGTATCCTACAATATCCTCCTAAACGGGAAACCGAGAGGATGTATTAAACCATCTCGAGGAATCAGACAAGGCGACCCCATATCACCGTATCTTTTCATCTTGTGTACCGAAGCCTTAGTCTCTCAACTCCGTTTAGCCGAAGCACAAGAGAAACTACAAGGCCTCCGGATCGCTAGGGCTAGTCCCACCACATCTCACCTTTTATTTGCAGACGATAGTCTCTTCTTCTGTAAGGCTGAACCCGTACAAAGTCGTGAACTTATTGGCATTATCCGCTCCTACGGCGAGGCTTCAGGGCAAAAGATTAATTTTACGAAATCATCTATTATGTTTGGCAACGATGTTCCAACTATCACCCGTCAAGAAGTCAATACCACTATTGGGATCTACCAAGAAAGAGGCATGGGCACATACCTTGGGCTCCCAGAGAAACTCCACGGTTCCAAAGCACAAGTTTTTGCTTTTGTTCGGGACAGGCTCCAAAACCGGGTTAATTCATGGTCCTCAAAACTCCTGTCTAAAGGGGGCAAAGAAATCTTGATTAAATCCCAAGCTCAAGCGATTCCGACATATGTTATGTCGTGTTTTCTTCTCCCGAAAGCTATTTGCTCCAAACTTAGAAGTGCAATTGCCAATTTTTGGTGGAGCTCCAAGGAGGAAAGCAGAGGTATCCATTGGGTATCTTGGGACTCCCTTTGCACCCATCTCGCAGAGGGAGGTCTCGGGTTCAGGACTTTTGAAGAATTCAACCTCGCTCTCCTAGCGAAACAGTTGTGGCGCCTCTTTCGGTTCTCCGACTCCCTTCTGAACCAGGTCTTAAAAGGAAGATACTACAAATACTGTAGTCCCCTAGAGATTACTGTCTCCAACCGTCCGTCATACGGATGGCGAAGCATCTTAGCTGCTAAACCCCTTCTAGCTTTGGGCCTTCGTAAGAACATTGGATCGGGGTTTGAAACGTTGGTGTGGTCAGATCCGTGGATCCCAGACGACCCGCCCCGACCTCCTGTAGGACTACATGTTGAACGAGATCCTCTTCTATTCGTCAACTCCTTGATTGATTTTGAATCAAAACAATGGAAATCAGCCCGACTTCGGGAGCTTTTCCCGCCCGAGGAGATAGCCCTTATCCTAGGGATTCGTCCGAGTCAAAATGTCTCGAGAGATGGATACAGCTGGTCCCTCACTAAATCCGGTAATTATACGGTAAAATCAGGCTATTGGATTGCGAGATCCCTATCTCGTCTTGCTTGTGACCCCCTCTTCAGGGACCTAGTACTACGATACTGTCGGCGCAAGCTTGGAAGTTAAAAACTACGCGAAAAATTAAACATTTCGTGTGGCAATGTATTACGGGTTGTCTGGCGACATGCCAACGTCTAGCTTCCCGCCATATTGGAAGGGATAAAAGATGTCCCCGGTGCGGTGCAGAGAAAGAGTCTATTAACCATGTTATTTTTGAATGCCCACCATCGAAGCAAGTATGGGCACTCTCACCTATCCCTTCGGCACCAAGCATTTTCCCCCAAGCTTCTATCTTTGGTAATCTTGACTACCTGTTTTGGAGAGCTAAGGAATTTGGAACATCTGAAGAAAATCTACGTATCTTCCCTTGAATTATGTGGTTCTTATGGAAGTCAAGGAACAAAAAAGTCTTCGGACAACATAGATGATCTTCCCCCAGATATTCTGGAGCATGCAATACATGAGGAGGAAACTTGGAGGAATGCTAACGAGGAGGACTATACCTTAGAGGTGACAGGAGTTAGACGAGAGCTTGGAAGTGCGTCTTTGACGTCCATCACGACCTGTTACTTTGATGGCGCTTGGCACGATTCAGATCCTCTCAGTGGCCACGGTTGGCTGGTATCGTTGGGAGACAGAATACTCCGAGTTGGACTTAGAAGCTCGTCGTGTAGTCTATCGCCCCTCCATGCCGAGCTAGACTCTCTTCTTTGGGCTATGAAGTGCATTCTCTCGGCCAACATCCAATGTGAAACTTTTGCGACGGATTGCCTTGACCTCCTAGCTATGACGGATTCCCCAACTGAGTGGCCTACATTTGCAGCTGAACTTGGGGATTTCAAAGCTATGTTTTCCCAATTTAGATCCTTTAAATTAGTTTATATTCCTCGTCTTTGTAACGTCCGTGCGGATAAACTTGCCAAGAGTGCAAGAACACGAGGTTTAAGATTTTCCCATGTAAACTTTTCAGTTCCGGTCTGGCTTTCTCTTGAGGAGAGTCTTTTATTGCAAACTTAATAATATGAGGGTTTTTGTTGAAAAAAAAAAATTATCTGTAGTCAATTATTTTAAAATAAATAAATTAATTTTGTTTACACCAAATTTATTATTTTTATACTATCTATGTACAAACTTATTTTATTTGATTTAGACACAAAAAATACTTTTTATTAAAAATTATTTTTGATCACAAAAACAAAAACATACAAGAAAATAAGAATATGAAATTAAACCACAACTACTGTAAAATGAAAAAATTGAATTAGTGTTGAATTATTAGCTGAAAGATTAAAAAATGATGTATTTAAAAAAAAATTAGAAAGTTGAATTGAAAAACAGTTTTTAAATAGTACCAATGAAAATCATTAACGACAAAACACCATTAACTATTTTAATGCAAAAGTTAGGGAATCTCTTGATGCTCGAGCCAGATGTAATCTTGTGCGGATCCAAAAAAAATGCCTTTTACTAATATTATTTTTTTGTGCTGAATTTTCGTTTTCACAGAACAGTATCTTTGTTAGTATTTTAAGTATCCCACGTTGGTCTATGACTCTATAATCGTCCGGTTTTATCTTGTACTTGATATCGAGTTACTTTTAATAATTGATGTGCATATCGGAAAGTTAACTTTTTATTTATAAGATATTATTATAACTTTTAATGCTAATTTTCAAGTTAATGCTTATTTGATGTCATTTAGACAAAGTGGATGAATCAACTCAAGACAGAGACGTCAATTATAACTAATACACCATATCCTATTAGAGAATCCGAAATATTAAGATCCCGATTAGATTTTGGTACTGAAAAGACTAGTACATAATTGGATTAAAAGATCATTTTATTTGATAACTTTTTTTCTTCTTCCACATATCTTTGGACCTGACCGGGCAAAGGCTAGACACAAGCATACTGATTGGTCTACCTATACTATTTCGTAAATTATTAAATAAGTGACATTTTTTTTAAGAGTGGAAATAATCCGGTGCTAGTTTCTTGTCTTGATCCGCAAATAGTTAGGTCTGTGATCACAAAGGAGAACTAAGAAGTACCATTTTTTTTTTTATTCCATCTCAATTTATTTTTGTAGTATAATCCGATGCTTATCTTCACGCCTTTCTTCACTCGTTTCTCTTCATAGTACTGTACAAACAAATATAATTTTCTTTTTTTATCAACACCAAGATTTTGTAAATTCATTATAAAAGGAAAAAAAATCAGGATACCACAAAATGAAAATATTTCTCTTAAGATATGACAGAATCTATAAACTAAAAGGAGTAACTACTATTATGTTTACCAATATAAAAACTAAAGATTTGTATGTTTTGAAATTTGAAACACGCAAAAGTGTTCTGAAGAAATCGAAGTGGTAAAGAGTAAACTGAAATTACCTGCAATTAACTAAGAGAGAGAGAGGAGAAAGAAGGATGATTTTTTTGGAAGTATGAAAGATTCACTGGAGGACTTTTTTGGGGTCAAGCTGTCCACTGGAGTAGCTAGAAGGAACCGCAGAGAGCTCGAGTCTTCCTTTCCATTCTTCTCCGGGCTTCAATGTGATTGGTCTTTCGATAGCTGCAGCTTCAACACAAAGCATTTGCTTATAGTCTTCATCTCCCAAGTCAGAGATCGACTTTGATTTCTTATCCCAAGGATTCCACACCACTGAAAGATGATTACCACATCAAATGATATCAGTTCTGCGTTGTGATAGTATAAAAACCTGGATTCTGATAAAGACTGGGTTTTGGGGTTTACCAGCATCAGCAAGCCCGTCCTTGCGAACAACGAAAGTCCTCTTTTTCTCGTGGTCCAGAATAGCAATCTTTGTAGGAGTGCTTAGGTAGATTTTGTCAATCTGTTTTTTGAACATGTAACAGGTTTGTTTTTTTTTAGTGATGATACGAGGCATAGATATATTTCAGAAAGAAAGGAGAATATTGGAATCGCAAACTTACTTCAGATTCAAAAGTTATAGCATCGCCTTGTTCGGTAAAACGTTCTCTGTTCTTTAAGTTGTCTAGATAATCCAGCGTCTCCAATCCTTCAACCCGTACTTCACTGAACACAAGTAAACCGATGCATATCAGTATTTCTATTCTAGAGATTCCCGGAAAGATAGATGAGTTTAGTACAACATAAACTCTATACTTTGGGAAAATGAAAACTAAAAACAATGGAGATCCGTGGCCTTCAAATATGACCAGTAAAATCGCACCAAGTCGGCATTAAAATACATGAATGCAGTGAGAGTTACCTGATGTCCGAGACAGAGAAATAGGTGTGGTAAGCAAATGTGAATGTAAATTGCTTTCCATCAGAGTTGGTGTTCCTGATACGAGATGTCAGTGTCAATTCTCCTTCAGATCCCAAAGCTACCCTCAGCCTGAACTCAAAACTGAAATGGATACACCGAGATGAAAGTTATGAACGTTCTTCAGCTCTTCGTTGTGAAAGTTCATGAAGAAAAAAGACCCAAGAATCTATGTAGTCATGTATAGCTTAATGCGTGCATACTGTTTTAAGAAAATATAGAAAGCGAGTTCTGAAGAATCTTACTTGTGAGGCCATGTCTTCAGATCGTCTTCAGTTGGCCTTAGGATCAGGTCAACGAAGCCATTAGAAGAAGAATTCGATGGCAAAGGAGGTGGATTAGCATCAACTTCCCATATCCTGTTTCTAGCGAATCCATGTGATTCGAGTGTACCAAGGTTACTGAACTGCACGTACAGAAACACAATTTCATGAGCATATTGAATAGTAAAATGGAACAAACAGAGGAAGAGATATAAACACATACTTGTGGAAAGCATAGTGGAATCCCTCCACGGATTGGTTTTGGAGGCTTGAATATAGCCTGCACAATTCATAGCACATGGTTTCAGATCTCCAATGCTTGGAGCTCATATACACACGTAACCGGACAGAACAAACTACTCTAGCATGAGTAAAATACTAGACTTCAAAATCAAATGTGCTCTATTCTTTCACATGCTTCTTTAGAACATTATGCTAAGCACGAAGTGAAGATCCTATATTTTAAAGTAAGGATCAATGTAAAGAATGAAATTTTGGCAAAGATTTCCCAAATCTTTCACCATATTCCTTGAGCCAATCATTTTAAATATGAAGAAAAATACTCTGTTGCATTATGGAGACACAAACAACCAGAGAAACAACATGAAATACCGTTAGCATCCGATTCCGACTTCTTTAAAGCACCATTTTAATTTCTTCATAAATCCAAGTTAAAAGGGACAGTATCTTGAGCTCTTTTTATATTTCTAATGGAGTTTGAAACAATTTTTTTCTTTTCATGAACCAAATGTCACATTTCGTCAACACGAAACTCAAACTTAAATCACGTAGAAGATGGTATAGATCTGCAGTACCTTGCTACTGAGGTAAAGTAACTCCTCTCCGTTCTCATTCTTCCAAGAAGTCACATGACCGCCATACAAGTACACCTGCATTTGTTCAAGATCAAAGTTATAATACAGAACAAACATTCAAACAAAGATGGAGATCAGTAACTAAATTTGCAGACAGCTTACTCTGTTTGATAATTACTGAATTTAAAAATTAAATCAACGGATCATCGCTCATGATTTCTCGATTCTCTATCTTACCCAAAAGATGCATAGATTACACTTACATTTGCACATTCCTCAACGAAGATTGAGCAGTAATAGACGCACAGATCCGGTTCTTCCGTAAGCAAATGCATAAAACAATATACAGTACACAATCACTACAGCTAAAAACCCAATGATCTAAGAGATTCACAATCGCAATCAAACGAGAACAGAGATCTAAGAACTGAACAAAAGATCTAAATCTCAGATCAATCTCGGCGGAGAAAGAGCAAGTACACAATGGAGTGAAAAAAGGAGATGAAAGCAGCGGCGTGGCGGGAGAATACCTCGGCGGAGCGGCCGCGAGACTCGCGGAGGACGATTTTGTCGAGCCCATTGATGCCTTTAGCGAGCTCAAAGGAAGGACGCTCCGTCGCCATGGAAAGTACAGAAACTATCAGAATCAATAAGAAGATCGAAATCCAGGAATTCTCCGTCGTTTCTGCTCTTCTTCTTCTTCTCTCACTCCCTTTTTCGTCGCTTCTTCACGCTAAAGGGGAAAAAAGGTAGCTGCCACACTTTTTGCCGTTTTTGTTTGAACCGTCTCTCTCCTATGGCTGCATAATGTTTTCTTTTAATTATATTTATTTTGTTTAAGATTTTCCTCCGTTTTACTTTCGTTATAAAATTAAGCAGATAGATTTAAAAGAAAGAGAATTTTAAACATGGATTAATGAAGATTAGTAGATTACTGAAGATAGATTTAATTTACATTGTTTCTTCAATAACATAAAGCAACAGAGAAAAGTCAAGCCCAGGACCCAAAAAAAGAATCTCACAGCCACACATATCAGTGAGATAATAAAACAAAAAAGAAATACAAAAAAAAGTCCTAAGAATCAAAGTTTAGATAATTTGAGTTATGTATATATATAAAAAATGTAGAGAATATACGATTTTTAAAAAACTATATATATCTGATTATTTGTAAGCAGCTCATAAGATGCAGATGATACATGTATGATGCTCTCTTTGTGTTTTCTTGAACTGCAAAAACAGAGGAAGACAGATTAATACTCTTTTTTTTTGGATGAATAGATTAATACATTAAAACTATACTCAACTGGATTTCTTGAAGTATCAATACATAAACATTGCATCGAAACATGACCAAGAATCTGAGTTAACAATTGCACAGAAACGAGATTAAAAACCTGGGAAAAAGGATCAACTTACAGGTTTTGGGTTGAGATGATGATGATGATGAAGAAGAAGAGTGAGTTCTTGAGGGAAGAGTGTTCAGAATAAATGAACAGCCATTTTAAGCTTGTTTTGTTTCCACTTAGGAAGTTTATAGAATTCATTCTTTGTCATCTCAAATTTCTCCTTGAATTCTGCTGAAGTCATGTATGCCTGGAAAGAGAAGGTGTTTTCATTAAATACAAACCCAATAAACGAATGTTATATAAACCCTATACTATATGTTAAGTGTTTGAAGAGTCTGACCTCTCTTCTAGTGAGGTCGATATCTGAAACAGGATCCTCTGAGTCAGTTTTAAGGCGTTCGTATGGGAAAGTAGGGAGGCTGCTTTCTTGTTCTGCTTCTTCTTCTTCTTTTGAATCTTCATGAATTCTACTCATTGATTCTTCCCCTGTCGTCTCTGTTGTTGGATTTGGTGCCCCCGCTTCGTTTGTAGCTTCATACATCAAAAAGATCAAAGAAGGGTAAGCTCAAGATCTTGACTTTTCTCATCAAATCGATAGTTTGGAGGTGTTCAAATGTTTTAAGTCTTTTTTTGCTGCATACCTTCAGATAAACCGGGGCTAGTTGGTGGTTCTTGAGGAGTAGGTCGAGATCGTTCGAAAAGCGCTGTGCGGGCTGCAATAGCTGCAGATTTGGGAGCAAGCTTTGTGAGGTCTGGTGCAAGAGATTTCGGGTAAAGCTTCCGGACCATTGGGCTAACCATAGGTGGTGGAGTTGATTGGTTTCTTGTGTTTATCTTCTCAAAGTTTGCAGCAAGTGCGTTGAAAGCTGGAGACCGTCCTCTCACACGTGCTCTGTCTGGACTAAATGTCATACTTCTTGACCGCGGCTGCGACTTTTCTGGAACACTGGACCGGCTGCTGTAAACGGGTACTCTCCTTTTAGGTTTCTAAGCAAAAAAAAGGACACAACATCTAAGACAGAACTCCAGAGATTGATTTCGCACAAATGTAACCAGATAAGGTAAAGCGTTTTACATCTAGAAGCGGCTTTCCTTTGTTTGTCAGGACTGCAAGCTTTCTCTGGAAAGAGTTTCCATGCATCTGCAAGAAGCAGTTTTAAAATACGAGTTAGATTCCGGGGAGCGAACTTCGGAGCAAGTTTGGAGAGAGAAGTTTCACTTACTGCAGATTTAGATGAGTCCCAGGTGAAGAACCGAGTGAAAAATGGAGGTTCGTTTCCTTCCGTTACAATGTATATCGGTGTTTCGCTTGATAGATTCTCTAGAAGGAAGTCATGCTTAAGGAATTTCTGTTGAGGAAGACAACGAGGCAGAGGAACTATTAGAACAGTTTTGCAGTTTTGTATGTTAATCTATTAGGATGTATCTTAGGTACCTCTCCAATGGCTAAAACTTGCGGTTTCTTCTTTTTGTCGACTTGTTGCCCCACCCAAACAAAGATCTCAGTGTGACAATCAAGAATGAAGATATCTTCAGTCATCAAATCATCTTGAGTGAAGTTAAAGATCTCTGTAACCTATATGGGAATATAAAGAAAGAAGAGCATCTATAAAACCCCGAGATATATGATCATTACAAAAACATGGCATATAAAAATGAAAACCACACGGTACCTTCAGATTTTCTGGTACCACAAGAGTAACACCGGATAACAAAACCCACCAGAAATTGCAAAAAGACATTTTAGATCATCAATTCTTGGATTGAGAAAATAAAGTGAAAATTCTGGGAACATATACTGGCAAATGGTTTTACCGTTTGAGAATGTGCAAGAGAAGAGATGAGGATCACTCTCTCCATCTTTTTTGATCTTTTGGCTCGGATATTCTGTTTTTCCTCCTAATAATTCCCAAAACTGTTCACACTCTGAGCCTTCCTTTTGTGCCTTGGTGTGTTCATTTGGCTGTATTACAAATAAAAAAACAAGAACCAGAAGTTCAACCATGTGAGAGATCTGACAAGGTAAGATACTAAGCTCCCAAATGCAGAAACAAAGCTCAGTATTACCTTAATCAGATCCAACATTCTCTCCATAAGTTCTTGATCATCCGAGGAAGTTAGATTGCCACACCAAGTGAAAACAGTAGAATTACCATGTAATATATAACAATGCGAAGAATTTAACCCTGTGGAAACCTGTTGGAACCAGATACTAATTGGATTACCTCTACTAAACTGATGAACAAGAAAGCTGGTTAATTATGGTTTTCAGTACACGTACCGCTTCTATCTGTATGGCTTGCATGTTCTCGGGTCCAGAACCTTGAACTCTAAACAGCGCAACACCTTCTGCATCGTAAGTAGTGTCAGGGACTTCGTTTTCTGCTATGTACTTTTTGAAAGCATCACTTAGACCACCCTGAGACAAAGATAAACGATTTTTTTTTTTGTAGAGATTATGATAAATATTACTTCAAATTTAACATATGAATACTTGAAGAAAAAACTTAGATAGTAGACCTTAAATGTGATGAAGCTTTGCATGATCACGAAAAACTGAATCGGTTCTTTTCCCTCATAAATGCGAGCCTGCACGGATTAACAAGCAATTGAGATAAATCGAAAATGTATATAGACCTTAGAATCTATAACGGAAAAAACAGGAAGAAGCACCTGAGCCGGCATAAATTTCATGGATTCAACCATCTTGCTTGCCATGGATATAGCAGATGCTCTGTCTTCCTATATATATATATATATATAATCATCAGTGAGGACTGAGCACACATAGAGAGCAAGAATCTTTATATATATATATATATATGTGATGAAATTTACCTCGACGCTTTGCTTTCCTAACCAAGTACCCACTAGATGTTCCTCTCTGTCTTCTCCGGGATATGAGTAGTGGAATATATAACAATCTCCGCTATAGAACTTTGATTGCTCCGCTGCTTCAAGAAGGATCTTTTCCTCGCGATTGATTCGCCACACCTGCAAAATTTCATAGTTAACAATCAAAAGACTATGTTTTGATTATGTTTAACTTATTCGAACACACCAACTCAACAAAGATATAGTCACTACCTGGAGATTTCCTGTACCATCAATGTATGGCTTAGGTTCGTCTTTAGAAGAAGAAGAAGTCTTAACCAGGCCTTGAACGTTAACCCCTTGCCGTTGCAAAAGAGCTGGTGAAGGAACAAACAGAGTATAAGTATCTCATAACTGAAATTTAAACTTCAAAATCAATGAAAATAGTATTAGTATACTACACCTGCAACTTTGCCTCTGCCTTGCTGGGGCTCAGCTACGGTACTCGTAGCCGGCCATGAATCAAACTTAGATCGGAACATCACTGTCTCAAATCCTTCCATCACACTGACTAGATTCGATTTTGGGCGTTCAGACGAACGGAAAAACTCCTGAAAAACGAATAATAACAATATGAGATTGAACAAAACCCATCAAAACAAGACTATTCGTTTGGTGGATGAGAAGAAATGTACTTCTGCAGCTTCACTTGCACTCTTTCTTTGGTCGATTGAAGTATTTCGTCCCTTCCAAACGAACAATTCAAGACCACAATCAAGAATATAACATTTGTCAGTTTTCAGAAGCTCTTTCTCCAAAGACTCAGCCTCTACGGGTTCTGTCTGTCCCTTCTCAACACTTGAAAGATCAAACATGTCTCAAGTTAGAACACAATCAGCTGTTCCAGTAATTACTTTTATGAAGATCCTAGGTGTTCTGTTCTACCTGAAGAGTTTGATCCCGTCAGATTCAGCAGTTTTGTCATCACTGACAGCTGGCTTCTTAGGAAGCGGAGCAAACCCACCAAACAAACCCCAAAACTCTCCAGCTTCAGCATCAGCCATCATCCTCCCATCCTCTACAAGAAATAAAAGCACTCTCAACTCAATAACGTTGGTAAGAAAAGCTTTACCCTTCCATGGTTTTAAACAGGTTAGTTTACTTACCAACAGCTGCGATATCGCACTTTCCATCATGGTAAGTGTCTTTAATGTACTGAACAACCTCAAGAGCTTTTGCTCTTTCTTGAATACTCGAATTGGAACCATTGAATTGAAATATTTTAGACTCAGTATCAAGAATGAAAACATCTTCGTGGTTGAGAGTCGATCGAGCAAACGGAACCTGTAAATGAGATAAGAATGCAAACCAAGATGAAATATAAAGAACCAGTTGAGTAAAAAGACATTTGGGGACATTCTTTCTTCAAAAGACTTGCCTCTTTGACACGGACGACATGTTTGCCTTTGCAGATATACAGACGCGTCTGATGCTCCTCGGGCTTTACATGGTTGAACCCGGAAGCAACTCCACCTTCTTGAGGTATTATGCAAGGTTTAAAGTAGGAAAGGAACTTCTCGGTCTCGTGGCCCTGCACTTCTCGGTACTGAACAGCACGCCCACCTAACGCTGAATCCAACTCAACTGTCTTGACGGCTACAGCACCTGCTTCATCCTGTTTTCATCAACAAACCACATATGATTCTTATTTCCTGAAACAAGGTTATGAATATGCAAAAATAAAATGAGACTGTTACCTGGCTGGAATCTTTACCGAGCCAGTAGTGAATATCGTGATGCAGAGAACCGTTTCTTGACGCTGTGGTCTGGCATGAGATAAGAAGGGTTTTAGACACTATCAAGAAGTATATATCATCAAACAGAGAAGAAACACGAAAGACTACCGACCTTTAAGACTATATAGCAATCCCCGGTGAAAAATTTACCGTGAGACTCTTTTGGAACAGTGACAGGCTTGAAGCCCTCGATGCGCCATATTTCAATCCCGCTGTATATGCAACCAGGAGATATAAAATATGCAGATGATTTAGAAGCAATATTGCAGGGACTTAACAAAAAAAAAAAAATTATAAGTGGGAGAAGGTTACGATTTCTGGCCACATCCTTGGAGAGCCTGATCTAAATCTCTCATCGAAAACGTCATTCTGGTTTTATGCAAAGCTTAAACTCTCCTTAGCTTCTTAGATTTCAAGAAACAAACCCAACCTGCAAAGATCATTAACGAGTAGGAAACTGAGACTTTTCCGGAGAAACTCAAACTCGGAGGTTCTTCTCGATGTCTCAATGCGTGTAACAAGCAAACAAAAAAGAGATATTCTAATCTACACAATGTAGTTGGAAACAAAAGGAGAAATCTCTTGAATGGTGCACACGATGTTTGGAGCAATGTAGGTACTAGAAGAATCGCTGTAACAACAGTTGTGATTGAGATACGAAGCTTATATTGATTAATTACAGCCAAACATTCTCTATCATTTACTCATGATCCGGAAAAGACCTGCAAATTTCAGACAAAAGCCACAATAACAGAGGATAATTCAACACGAGCAAGTAGTTTCATCATATCAGAGATGAAAATTCAGCCAGATTCGTAAGAAAAATGATTGGTTTCGCGGCGATCGAACCCACATGAATGATCCCCAAACAAAAACGAGTTGGACGGTGATAAAACTACATGCATGAAGCTGATGCATAATGGGATAATAAATAAATGAGTTATTTTTTGTCACATGGATTACGAATTAATTATCTCTGTAGAATTTCTAAAAAGAAAAAGAAGAAAATTTGAAGACCAGATTCACAAAGAAATACTTTTTACGGATTCTTTAGCATAAAAAAAAACTACCTTTTACAAATTTTTGCCAAGAACAGAGTGAAATGCTGCATTCATAGTTGTAAAATTCTCTTGATACGAAGAAAGGAAAAAATTGGGAAGAGGAGGAAAAGAAAATGTGATGATCCGAGAAAATAAAACGAACTTTGTGGTTAGACTTCCCGCTATTTCAGGTTTACACTTCGAACAACAAATGGAGAGAGGAGAGAGAGAGAGAGAGGATAAAAAAACATAAAAATGTTTAATCCAATATTAGTTCTTTCTTAATTAATTGATTGAGCTAATAATTAGATTCGTAGGAGGAAAGAAAAAAGATAAATTAAATTCGTAGACATGCAAAAATAAAAATAAAAAGAATTAATTGTGCCTTCGTATGCTAAATTTAACGTATGCTTATGGAAAACGAAAGCCAAAATAAAATCAGAAAAAAGTAAAATGCACTAACGGGTTCATCTTCCTCTTCTTCTTCTTCTTCTTCTTCTTCTTCTTCTTCTTCCCCTCCAAACGATTCTGGACAACCTTCGCTCAATATCGGCCATAACCGTATCGATAAACGGCGGATTTGACGAATTTTACGCGGCGGCGCAAATATTGACAACGTTTCAAGTGTTTCGCGTTTTTATAATTGTGTGTGATTCTTCTACATCCTTTTAAAGTCAAAAATTAACTCTGCCTATTTCACTCGATTGATCGAATATTTTGCTCTTACAACTTCGGATTAGTGTTCTCTGATTCTTCTTCTCTCATTTCAATCACCGGTGAATTTTTTAGCTAATTAAGATATGGGCCGAGACCAAAACATAGTGGGCCTAGCCCAATCTGTACTCCGTTGAGATTTGAGAGTTAAACAAAAACTCGCCGTGCTTCCTCGGTCAAAACTTTGGTCCGGTACCGGCACCGACATGTGCTGCAAGAATAACACGTGCACTGTGCAACACAACACTCGATCTCGGAGCTGTGAGTCGACGTTATTTGGGGTTTTCTTAAATTAGATTTCATTGTTATTGCTCTTGCTTCGTCGTTAGTTCCCTCGACTCTAGATTAGAACGTCCCATCTTCACCGAGCTTGATTTTGAAGGTTAATATTTTAAATTAGGGCTTTTGTTTTCTTTCCGGTGTGTAGGTGAAGCATTTTTTTTGTTCTGGGTTCTGTTTCAGAACTCAAATTAAGTTTTTATGTTTTCGTGTTTCTGAAAATTGAGCAGCTTTGGCGTTTTTTTTTTTTCTTCTTCTCTGCGTTTTAATCTGTTAAAATTGTGGGATTTGGTTCAGGAACAAAAATTTGAAGTAGAGGATTATAATTTCTATAGAAGCTATGGCACTTCGATCACTAAGCAAGAGGCTTGGGAGCAGATTTTTGAGTTACCGTTCCTCTGTTGCTTCGCTTCATTCTCATGCCACTAGTTTCGGTATCTCACACAAAAACCTACCCTTTCTCTCTTGATTTGGTTGTTTAGCATTCTTGTGGATGACTTCCAATTCAAGATCATATGTTTCATGCTAAACGAAATGCTTTTGTATTCAGATTATAATTTCTCTTCGGGTATAACAGTGTGATTTTAACTTCAATGCTTTGATTTCAGGGTTTCAAGAAGTAAAGGAAGAAGAGAAAAGCAAATTGGTTGGGAACGTTTTCACCAATGTAGCTTCGAGTTATGATATTATGAACGATGTGATGAGTGGTGGCTTGCATAGGCTATGGAAGGAAAGGTTAGAACCTGTGATGCTTTGATAACAAGTGTTATTAATTTCTCTTGTGTATAAAAATGACACTTTTGGTTGCCTTGTGATTTCAGACTCGTTGGGAAGCTGAGTCCATTTGCAGGGATGAAGCATCTTGATGTGGCCGGTGGAACAGGTTATTCGAACCAATTGATCCCTTTTTTTTTTCTTACTTTAATTTTGTAGTTGAAAATGTTCTTTACTCCTGTCATATATATTGTTGTTTATAATATGCAGGTGATGTTGCGTTTAGGATCTATGATGCTGTTTACAGTGTCAAACGAAGAGCATTGCAGAAAGTTGATGAGGCTTCACTTGAAGAAACTCAGATATACGTATGTGACCTTAATCCCAACATGTTAAACGTTGGGAAACAACGAGCTGCTGAGAGAGGTGGAACATTAAATGTTTGTTTGTTCATCATATATCTATCCTCTTTGATCCTTTTATATTGCTTCTTATGAGTGAGCTTTGGCTTCTTTTGCTATATATTTATTAGGTCTAAGAGATAACAAGTCACTCGTATGGGTCGAAGGAGATGCAGAGGCCTTGAGTTTCGATGACAATTCAATGGATGGATACACTATTGCATTTGGAATAAGGAATGTCACACATATCGAAAAGGCTCTCGCAGAGGCTTATAGGTACAAATATTCACACCTTCTTTAGTGCCTTGGTCTTGATTTTAGTTTGTCGGAAAAGTATTAGTTCGGGTGTAATTTCCTGTTTCGGTGTTTATGTATAATCCTATAAAACTCTTCACACTGTCAGGGTACTAAAACGGGGAGGAAGATTCTTGTGCCTTGAGCTCAGCCATGTAGACATTCCGGTCTTCAAAGATCTGTAAGTTTGTTTGATGATTAGATATGTTGTAGAAGTAAGTCCCTAAGTCCTTTTTTTTTTTGTTTCTTTGATAACCTCACTTTGTTTCTTGTGTTGCAGATACGATTTGTATTCTTTCCAGGTCATTCCAAACTTAGGGGAACTAATTGCCGGTGACCGGGAATCATATCAGTACTTGGTTGAGAGTGTTCGTCGGTTTCCTCCTCAGGTTCAAAATTTTAACTTTTTATCACCATTCTTTGGGATATGGTTGAACTTTTAGTTTTCCTGTATGTTCGTTATTTTGCTGCACGGTTCAGAAGGTTTGGATAAAATGGTGTAGTGATCAAATCTTTAACTTGTGGTTTCTTCAAGAACATTAGTAACAACATGCGATGATCAAATCTTTAGTTGAAGGTTGTGCTAGATTCATGTAAGAAGATAAGTTTAAAGTTTTGATAGCTAATCGATTAGATGAACACCGTGATTGAACGTGATGTTTGGTCTAGAAGACGTTTTCAAGTATAAAGCACGTTTGTAATCGCTAGATTTCATAAAATGAATGCAGGAGCGATTTGCATCGATGATCGCAGACGCAGGATTTGAGAAGGTGGAGTACGAGAACCTTGTTGGTGGAGTTGTCGCCATTCACTCTGCCCTTAAGCTCTGACCTTTTTTTTTTCTTTTCTCTTACTTCTGCATTTTCTCTGTTTCAAACCCAAACTGTAAAAGTTTAGATAGAAATAAAGCTCTGCCTAAGAGCGAATTTGCTTCATAAATGTTGGTTTCCTTCCATGGGAAATTTTGTTGATTTTTAAGTTTACAGTATAATCAAATTTAATATCCTCAGCATGTTTTAATTAATTTACAAACAAACTACTCCAAGTGTTACATAAAATGAAACTTCTAATAAGTTGCATAGTGTTAAAACCTAAATATAATAACACAAGACCAACTGAAAATATAGAGCTTTTAATGGGCTCTGTACCGGGCCTAACACATTACTCTCTTACTGGGCTCTTCATCTGACCTAGGGTTTGTAGGTTTCTTCTCTCACTGCGTCGTGAAATTGATTCATATATAAACGGAGTAAGCACTTTTTTCCCGTGAAGCTAGTCTAACACAGCTGAGAAATCTCGCCGCCGTTAGAAGAAGAAGAAGAAGAAGAAGATGGGAGTTTACACTTTCGTGTGCAAAAGCAAAGGCGGAGAATGGACCGCGAAGCAACACGAGGGTGACCTTGAAGCCTCTGCTTCTTCCACTTACGATCTCCAGCGCAAGCTTGTTCAGACTGCTCTCTCCACCGATTCATCCGGCGGCGTTACGTCTTCTTTCTCTCTCGTCTCTCCTACCTCAGCTGTTTGCCAGGTCTCTCGATTGCTTCCTCTCTGATTTGCTCAAAATTCTGTTAAATCGACGACGAGAAAGAATGTAGATTAGCTAGATCTGTTACCGTTTTGCTTGATCATTTGTGATAAATTGTTTAGTGTACATTGCTTTGTGGCTTCATTGTATACTTAGATCTAATTGTCGTTTCCTATAATCAATTTCTAATTGTTGTCTAGTCTTTGAGCATCTATTCAGTTGTAACAATACAAGAAATCAATTTCAATTTAGTGATGCTAGTTTAATTTTCTTGAAACGCATGATGTACACATCTCACTGTTGAAATGCGTGTATTGGATTATGTTGTATTAATAGAAAATGAAATGGAGCAGGTGATCATCGGTGGTGCTGTTGGAGGAGGATTTGCTGCCGGAGGAGGTGCAGCAGCTGGAGGAGGCGGTGGTGCAGGTGAGGCCGCCGCAGCCACTAAGGAGGAAGAGAAGAAGAAGGAAGAATCTGAAGAGGAAGAAGGAGACTTTGGATTTGACCTCTTTGGTTAAGAGACGAACAAAATCCTCTTTTGAAGCTTTTAGTTTGTTGTTTTCCATTTTTCTTTTTTCTTCTTTTTGAGATTGAACTTTTTATGTTAAGAGACTATATGTAACGTCAGAAATATATGTTGGTTTCTGGTTTCAACCCGAGTAATGCAATGCAACCGCGTTATGCAATGCAAACATATTTGGTCTTATACAATCCATAATTTCGTGTTGGTCAATTTGTTTATGATCTTATTCGCCATTATTATTGGAAATGGAAAGGAGATTCAAGATATCGAGAAAAATGGAGGGAGAACTAATGAAAAGATACATTTGGCAATACCAAGAAGTTAAGTTGATCAAATTGAGGAACAGATTATCACATAACCAAATTATTGATTGTGTTCTGTTATTTGTAGTTTGATAAGAAATAAACTAACCAAACAGGCATACCACAAAACTAGTACAAGAAGAGAAATCAACCAGCTTCCTTATCGACATATATCTAAATCAACCAGCTTCACCTCTATATGTTGTTTCAGACAGTTAACGCAGAATCAACAAGTTGAAGTGCATAGTTCTAGATTAAACTTATCACGCATTTCAACAGTTTAGGTACTTTAAAAAAATTACTAGGAGAGGGAGAGTAGTTTTTCTTGCATACAGCTCTGGATATTCCAGATAATTTGGCTAGTAAAAAAATATTAATTTAAAAGTTGAAAACAAAAAGAGAGGAGAAGGCTAACGCAAAATACAAGATGCATCCGAGCATTGAGTTGACACACAAAAAAGTCGAAACAGTAGAATGGTTCAATATTTTCTTTTTCATGACAAAACTTTTTTTGAGAAAACGCTGTATATTAGCGTTTCAAAATCATAAAGAATATCAGAAACGCGACTTGCGTTTTCTTGCGGTGTACTTGGAATCATGAGGAACATCGTTTCCTTTTCTTCTACTCTGCTCTTTCTTCCTCAAAACCCATTCCCTTCCTTTGCCTTTCTTGTTCGTTCTCTGCTTTTTCCTCGGCCTATTCCTATCTGATACACCCACCTTTACGCAAACAAAACCGAGAATGGTAAACAAGACTTCGTTAGAGTAACTAATAAGACGGTAATGAGACTTCGATATTTACCATTCCGTTCTCCTCGTCTTCGCTATCATCATCCTCAGAGCAACTCTCTTTATACCCTTCGTTAATACTGGTTGGCACAGAACCACATGTGAGGACCAAGAACTCCTTTCTTTTCTTAGTACTGCAGTTTAAAGAAACACCTGACGTGTTAACGTGTGTTTCCGCCATTACCAAGAAACCAAAAAACCAAAGATAGCTTTCCCCAAGAAGGTACCTGTGCGGGTAGTCAACGACAAGTCCACCACCAAATCCAGCTTGTAAGGCCTGGCGAAGAATCAGTTCACGCTGAGCAATATTCTCAGGGTACACTTGGAAAACTGCTCTTGCTCCTCTTGATAAGCATCGGTATAGTGACCCAAAGAAAGCCCTTTAAGAAATTGAGAGGTCAAAGATCAATTTTCTACCACACTATCTTATTGATTCAAGCTAAAGTAAAATGATTAACACATACTTTAGCCTCAAACGAGGTTCATGCGATGACTTGTCTGCATTGCATAACCACTGAAATCAGGAGAAAAAAAAAACAAAAGGAAGAACTGGTTAAACAATAAACATAAACTATGGTCAACGTAGTATATACTACAAAAAAAATCATATCACTTGGATGAGAAAGAGAATTATCAGGTAGTTTGAGAAGTAAGACCTGAACAGCTGATATACTGATGGCTCCGTCTATAACTCCTGCACGAAGACCTAATCCCTGACACATGAAAAGCGATTGCTAATATGTCAACATTCATTCTCCCAAAGTATATAACAATTACGAAAAATCCAAGAACGATGAAAAGTGAAAGCATATACATATACCTGCCCCATGTCACCAAGTAAAAGATCACCCTCAACTTCTCGTTCCACAGCAACGTCTACATTGTTATCAATAGATAAAATTGGGCTTAGAGATCTACAAGAGACAATGAATGAAAAGAAGAATCCTTTTTAAAGAAAGGATAGCTATCAAACTAATAATTAACTTACTAAGCATTGATGCTGAAATGTCAAGACCAATCCATTGGTGCCCGTTTTCAGAGAGTGTTTCCCCACTCAGGCCAGACCCACAACCTGAACCAAATTAGAGATTAGCCATTCTCCACTTTTTGTAACAAAGCTAAACCGATAAGTTTGTGCGCTAAGCAACAAGATACTAGGGTTCAAATTATCGAATTTATCTAAAAGACGAAATCTTGGGATATGACTACATTCATTGACTATCGAGAAAACCAGCTACCCGGATTTAGATACAAAATTCCAACTAAACATGTCGAAGTATATGCACTGTTACTACACAAACTTTGGTTATATTCTCCAGACGAATTGAAGAAACAATTTTCCAATAAAATGAAACCTGCAACAACTTGTAGTCTTGTACTAAACCATTCTAGGAAACAAGCAGAACAATTCACTCTTTATACGTAAGCAATTGACGTTTCTCGGAATTATTAGTTAATCAAAGTGGTTTTACCAATGTCGAGCAAGAATCTAGGAACTCCATCATCGGGCAAAGCAAGGAGCTCCAAAGCTCTCTCTGACAACCTCGCCTACAACCATAAATGTTTAAGCAGAGGAATTGAATATAAGAGAACACAATTCAGGAGAAACAGAGAGATATATCTTCGGAGAAAAATATTAAAAAAAAAACCTGAATTTCCACGATACGGGATGAAGAAGTATACTTCCGAGCCTCGGATTCGTCATAAAATATCTCCGGCGGCGCGAGCAACTCAGGCCGACTTGACATTATAAGTTTTGGTGGGGGGAAGAGAAAGAGAGAGAGGAAGAAGAAACAACTATCGAACGGCGTCGAAGCTTTTTAGGGTTTATGGGGAGAAAAAAATACAAACTTGTTTTTTTGTTGGGTATGTGCAGAATCAGCTTGATGATAGTCGTGGTCGGACCGTTTTCAAACCAACTAGATCAGTGTGGTTTTCAGACTTCCCGGTTAAGTTCGATTACTCCAATTTCGGAATTTCCCTTACGGGCCTAAGCTTAAAAGTGTAATTGGGCCTTAATAGAAAGAGGCCCAATTTTGTCTAATCTCCAATTTTGTTTTATGGCTTTAACTGACAAAAGTTATATTTCTTTTATATTTGGGCATAAGTTCAATTATTTGTATAGTTTCAGAATAATGTAAGCTTACTTGCTTACAAAATGTAAAATTTTAGAGATTCGAAAATAACGTTTCTCGTTTGTTTTCATTCGTCAATATAATGTTGTTTGTTTAAATTTGATGACTTATTTGCAACTGCTTGAATAGACAGTGGATTAACATTTTCCCACTAAAATTGGTTAAACTAACTTGTTTTCTGCCGGTAACAAACTAAAAAATTTCAACTTTGATTAGATTGTTCACCAGAAACAAAAAAGAATGAACCATATTAAAATAATATTAGAGTGGATCTGTACATAGGATCTGCTAGTATAAAAAGAGGCCTTTGAATGAACAATAATTTATCTCTATTTTCTTCTGATTCCACCATCTCTGGAGAAATTATGTCCGGTGGTGTTTGTTTACTTTATATTATACGAGAAAGATAATTAAAGAGTTTCATTTCTCATCCAAATAAATAAAAAAAGAAAAAGCCTAAACATTGGTTGATTTCTTTTCTTTATTTCAAAGCGAAGAGAGAGAAAACAAATCGAGGATCTGAATCGTCTTCGATAAACAAATACTTGTATGTTCTTCAATCTTTACTCTTGACGCACAGATTTATATACATTTATTATCTCACTCTCGTTCGTTAAATATTTCTCTCTCTCTTAAGTCTTGACTTGTCGTCATGATGTTTTTTTGTAGCCCTAGATCTTTAAAGCTAAGATCATCAAGCTTTCATTTTTGAGATCTGGGTTGGGACAAAGATTCTATTTTTGTCCACCCGTTTTTATTCCATTTCGAATTCAGCTCGAATTTTTACAGGTACTGTAATAACTCTAAGTTTGCTTCGCTGATAAATGCTTTGGTCCAGTGTCAGTGTGTCTTTCCTCTTTCTTTACAATTTCTGTATAATCGTATCCAATAAGTCTGAAAATTAATTCTACTTTGTGTATAGCTTTCGATTTTGGCATTTGTGTGGAGGCTTCCTTAATTGCGTCTTACGTGCGGTGAGAAGTGAGAATCTCTTTGTTTTACTCCTTTTTCAGTCACACGAACAACGTGCATTTGCTCCGGTTCCTTTTTCTTAAATTCCGTATAATTGTTACACCAAACGTGTGGGACTTCGAATTAAATTCATGTTCTAGTTGCTTGTTTAGAGAGCTGTGTTAAGATTGGGCTTAAACATTACTTGCTTTAATCTGTATTCAAAACAATTGTGTATTACTTATTCCATTTCTTTGCTCATTGGTCAGGTTTTGCTCAATGTAAAGAAGTTAAAGATTCAATCTTTTTTTTTCCGAGCTTCAATGGGTGAATCACAGAACCTGCACTTGCCTCTGCGAAACCGGTCTTCTCTAAAGAAGCCCTTACTGATTGTTCTATTAGTCTGCATCACAAGTGTGCTCTTGGTCTGCACTTACATGTATCCACAACAAAACAGTAAGAGCTCTTCTTGTGAGGGTTTATCTAGCAGAGGCTGTGAAGCGTCACTCTCGGGATGGCTCCCTGTTCATGTGAGGAAATACACGGACGAAGAAGTCGCAGCTCGAGTTGTGATCAAAGACATACTGAGAACTCCTCCTGCTCTAACTGCCAAATCCAAAATAGCTTTCATGTTTCTGACTCCTGGTACTTTGCCATTCGAGAAGCTCTGGGATAAATTTTTCGAGGTTTACAATAAGTTCTGAAACATTCTTGATTTCTTTGATTTTTGCCGGGGTGTGGTTTTGACTGTTTTGTTCCATATTGTGAAGGGTCAAGAAGGGAGATTCTCAATTTACATCCATCCATCAAGGTTACGACCAGTTCACATCAGCCGTCACTTTTCAGACCGTGAAATTTACAGCGATCAGGTCACGTGGGGAAGGATTTCTATGGTTGATGCTGAGAGGAGGCTTCTTGCAAACGCTCTTGAAGATCCTGACAACCAACATTTTGTTCTTCTTTCAGAGAGGTGAGCAATCAACTTATTGAATTTGCACCAAAAACATGACTTTGTTATCCCGGCTACATTCTCTTTACAGCTCTGTTTTAACTTTGCAGCTGCATACCGTTGCATACGTTTGACTACACTTATAGATATTTGGTTCACGGAAATGTTAGCTATATCGACAGGTAATAAATTATCCTCAGACACCTTAACTATCTCTCTACCAGTAAAGTTGACTTCTCTCCATTTATCTCTCTCAAGTTTTGAGGATCGTGGTCCTCACGGGACTGGTAGACACATGGATCACATGTTACCTGAAATCCCCAGGCAAGATTTCAGAAAGGGTGCACAGGTGAAAATACTCTTTAACTTAATCCCTCGAGTTGTGTATTGTTTCTGTTTGGTCTTGGAAATGTCGAAAAATGTACAGATTCTGCGATGAAAGATATTCTTTAATTCCGACTAAATATGTCCTTTGATGCAGTGGTTCACAATGAAGCGTCAACACGCTTTGATAGTGATGGCTGATAATCTCTACTACTCGAAATTCCGCGAGTATT
The DNA here is from genome assembly GCF_000478725.1 of Eutrema salsugineum. Lineage (NCBI taxonomy): Eukaryota > Viridiplantae > Streptophyta > Magnoliopsida > Brassicales > Brassicaceae > Eutrema > Eutrema salsugineum. The sequence continues at coordinate 9,354,695 of NW_006256829.1, forward strand.
GCAGAGTAAGTCCAGATTTCCTTTGTATCACAGTTTTCATTTTGCCTAACTGTTTATGACTGAGTTCTGTAGTTCGAAGTCACCAAGCTTAGGATTTACATTTATCTTAAGCTGATCTCTTGCTAATGAAATCGCAAGTCCTCAGATCAAAAACTCGAGAAAAGTTTTCAGTTTTGTCATACTCTGATCATAATTTATAAAACTTCTCGCAAAATTTTCAGCCAGGGGTAGAAGCAAATAAGAACTGCATCGCAGATGAACATTACCTGCCTACATTCTTCCATGTGAGTAGGCCAAATAAAAAAACTCTCTCTTTCTCTGTCTCCTTCTCTTATACAACTTTGATTCTAGTCCCTTTATGACATGTTTCTTCTTCTTCTTCAAAGATGCTTGATCCTGGAGGAATCTCGAACTGGTCAGTCACATATGTTGATTGGTCTGAGCGTAGATGGCATCCAAAGACATACAGAGCTCGTGATGTCTCACTCAAGTTCTTGAAAAATATCACGGTAATGTCGCAACAACACTCCTTTCAACACATCAATCATCTTTCAACACTTGAGAAAGTATCCAAATTCTCTATCTCCATTCTTTCGTTTCTTCGTTTTTTTCTTTAATATATACTTTCCCTCCTTGGTTTCTTGCAGACCGACGACATGAGTGTACACGTAACAAGCGTTGGCAAGGTACATTACTCGTTTACTGCATTCAAAAGCACTGAAAATGTGAAATGTATTTCTTCATTTATCTTTTGTGTTTTCTTTTTCTTAGCGTGGAGAAGAGCTGCATTGGCCTTGTACATGGAACGGAATTAGACGACCATGTTATCTATTCGCAAGGAAGTTTCACTCAGATTCTGTTAACAAGCTGGTCAGACTCTTCCCAAACTACACGAGCACAGTGGTCTGAGAGAGACAGATAAAGCCAGACACAAATTCTTGAAACAGAACCATACGATTCTTGGGACCGGAATGAAACGCTTCTTCCAGATTATATCGAGATTGGATCGAATTGGATAGCTGATTACTGTACATTTTCTAAAGAATCTGAAAAATGCTTTCTTTCTGGGATTTAGTGTCTCTTTGATGGGACAGGTTACTCTGTTTTTCTTTAGTATAACAGAAAAAGTTAGAAGCAGAGATTTTTGGTTAAGGAGAAATGGTTATTGCCATAGTAGCCATGGTTCGGTTAGTGTGAACCGGTTTATGTTGTTGTAGTTTGAGCCATTAGTAGTTGTGTTTAGCACGAATACGTGTTCTGTGCCATATAATACAAATATTCGGTTTTTTAAAACTCCACATGAGAAAGTGGACGGAAAATTTGGCTTTTTCCAACCTAAACTTTGAAAATATGTTAAATTCATTTCCGAATTTGTATTGGTGCTTAAACATACTTCAAGTTTGTAATTAATTGATTTTCATACCCAAACTTTTAACTTTGTGCTAAAACATACATTGATCAAACGGTGTTAGAGGAACCGTCAAGTCTTGTCTACGTGACCGATATGTCAGAACGATGTCGTCTTAAGTTTTCAAAATATAAGTTGTTTGTACGCTCAAAACAACATCGTTTTTGACTTGGGACTAAACTACACTTTTTTTTTCTTAATTGCTTCTCTCTTTTCTTCAACATTCGAGTCTCACACACGATTTTGGGGCTTTCTTCACATAGGTGGTTATAGATTTTTTATTTCTTCTGGGTTGGTTTCGTGAACCTCTCCTCCAACATATATGGTATTGTTGTCTTCTGAAATTTCGAACTTGAAACATTGCAACAGAGAGGTTCATGAACCCAGAAGAAATATGTTGGAATTATGGATCTAGAAATGCTATTAAGCAGAGGTTTGTTGTATACAAATCCAAATCGGAGACTGCAGGAAACTAAAAAGCTAACTAAAGCAAAAGGAGAGAAAAAAACATAAATTTTATATACAGAGAGTGGGCACGAAAAGAGATAGAAATTGCAAATTGCTATGTACAAAACAAGAAGATAGCTTAAGATGAGGATGTTGACCGAGGAATAGGAGCGTAAGGAACAAGATGAAGCACTTTGTTTTAAAGTTTTTACCAGTTTCTGTAGCAACTGACATCTTTCCTTTCTCTGTTCTGTTCCTTTTTCAATATCTTTTATCGCAGATCTCCTTTTGTTTTCTTTCTTCTACATCGGTTATCCCTCTGTGAAGTTGCAATAGCGAAGAAAACAAATCAGGCAGACAAGAACAAGATCCGATATGCGGAAAGAATAACAAGACAACTTATAAATAAGGATCCTAAACAATCCCAAAGCGCCTGCGAAATGACAATCTGTCCACTGGAGAAGGAAGATGAAGAGATGAGCCGCTGGGCTGTAAGACAATCTCATCTACACGCAAACAGCATCATACTCCTCTGGATACTCAGATGCCCTTCAAAACCAGATCTCATTTTCAAGCTCTACGTTTTGTTCTTTTTTATTTTTAGCAATTTTCGTTGAGCAAACAACTGTCGTTTGTGTCTTTTTTTTTTTTTAGCAATTGCTTATGTGGACGCTATGTATACAGATTTGACGAAATGTTTGACAGCATTTCGATGAAAATTGTTTTAAGCACAAAAAACAAAGATTAAGGATAAAATTCAAATTAGAATGAAGATTATAGAGGAAATTCAAATTATAATATAGATTAAATATGTTTAAATACCATGCATAAGTTTTGGGATAGATTTAACATTCTCAAAAAGTTGAGGTAGAAAAAAACCAATTTTCCGAAAATGGATCATGGATCCCTGAATTCAACTGGTCATTTTTATTGTAAATAATTAAAATAATATATTTTCTATAAAATAACATTCGTTTGTTTAAAATACCGCATGACAAAGTGGACCATGGACTTTGTCATTATCCCTGAATTCAACTGATCATTTCTATTGTAATGTAAATAATAAAAATCAAAATTTGACCCAAAAAAAAAAAATCAAAATAATATAGGAGTATTCTCTTTACCAAGCTATAATATTGCAGTAAAAATAATATATCTCTTTACCAAACCTATAATATATTGCAAAACTGATGAAAAAATGTGTACTGTGTATATAAAAACAAGAGCTGTGCTTCATCATCACTTACAAACGTGAAAAGTGTAGTAATATGGGTGTGATTTGGGTTCTATCACTTCTCTTCCTCATCTCTATCCTTCTCGCCGCCGTGAAACACACTAAACGGTGGTTGCGGCAACCACCGTCTCCTCCAGGCTTACCGATCATCGGCAACTTGCACCAGCTCGGAGAATTACCACATCAGTCTCTGTGGAGACTCTCGAAGAAGTATGGTCCTGTGATGTTACTGAAACTAGGAAGAGTTTCAACAGTTGTAGTTTCTTCCCCTCAAACAGCAAAACAAGTTCTTAGAGATCATGATCTCCATTGTTGTAGCCGTCCAAGCGTTGAAGGTACACGTAACACTAGTTCTTAGAGATCATAATCTTTACAATTCTTTTTTTGTTGACCTCTGATTCTCTAACACTAGTTCTTGTTTTCAGCCACAAGAAAGTTTTCTTACAACTATCTAGACATTGCTTTCTCTCCATATGATGATTATTGGAAAGAAAAAAGGAAACTATGTGTTAGAGAACTCTTTAGTACTAAACGAGTTAATTCGATTCAACCCATCAAGGAGATGGAGATGAAGAAACTGATTGATTCAATCACTGAATCTGCTTTTGAGAAAACTCCGGTTAACTTAAGCGAGAGGTTTATTTCTTTGAATGCTAACGTGGTTTGCAAGGCATCATTTGGTGTGAGTTTTCAAGGAACAGTACTCAACAATGAAAAGTTCCTAGATTTAGTCCACGAAACATTCGAGGTCTTAAAGAGCTTCTCTGCTTCAGAGTTTTTCCCGTATATCGGTTGGATCTTCGACTGGTTCACGGGTTTACACGAGCGGAGAGATAGGTGCGTGCGAGATTTCGATGCGTTCTATGAACAAATGATTGATCTACATCTACAGAAAAACAGAGAAGAAAGAAGCGAAGATGATTTTGTTGACTTGCTCTTAAGGTTGGAAAAGGAAGAAGCTGTTCTTGGCTATGGCAAACTCACAAGAAACCATATCAAAGCTATCTTGATGGTAAGTATAGCACTAGGTTATATCTCTTAAACCGTTAAATTATTTTGAAAGATTTATGAAATTTCATCTCAAAACCAATTAGCAATTGGTTGAGATCGTTTATATACCTTATATAAACGTAAGTCTTTTCATTAAACAATATTGAAAAGCTCTTGATGGTAGGTCCTAAGACAAAACTCATAATCAGTTTCTTGTGTTATCTACAAATCAGAATTTTTTTGTTTGTTTCAGTGTAGATTTCTAGCAGTTGATATTATTTATCTTTTATCTGTAGAACGTTCTTCTTGGAGGAATCAATAGTTCTGCAATAACCATGACATGGGCAATGTCGGAACTCACAAGAAACCCGCGAGTGATGAAGAAAGTTCAATCAGAAATCAGAGACCAAATAGGGAAAAAGAACAAAACAAGAATCGTAAGCTTAGATGAGACAGATCAACTAAAATACCTGAAAATGGTGATCAAAGAAACATGGCGGTTACATCCTGTATCACCTCTTCTAGTGCCAAGAGAAGTAATATCTGAATTCAAGGTCAACGGCTACACGATTCAACCAAAGACAAGGGTTCATGTCAACACATGGGCTATTGGCCGCGATCCCGAGGTGTGGAAAGACCCAGAAGAGTTTTTACCAGAGAGGTTTATGGATTGTGACATTGATGCAAAAGGGCAACACTTTGAGTTGTTACCGTTTGGAAGTGGTCGTAGGATTTGTCCAGCAATGTACATGGGGACAGCAACGGTTGACTTTGGTCTTGCGAATCTCTTGTATCATTTTGATTGGAAGTTACCAGAAGGTTTGGATGTTGAAGATATTGACATGGATGAAACTTCTGGACTCACTTCCCATAAGAAACATGATCTTCTACTTGTTCCTGTGAAATCTTTAGCTCTTTGATCTTTGAACCAAGTTTCTATGTAAACTATGAAATAAAGTGTAACACTAAACTTAGACTCAACCACATGTGTAAAACATTCAACCACATAGTGAAATAAAGTTGTGAAGCCTTATAGTGGCTCAGCGAGTAGCTTTTATGAACCAGTAAACTTGTTGGTAAACCAAGTAATCCATTGGTTAACCGAAAATAATCAGAACCAGACCGGTCCAGTTTTTAAAGCGATTCGCAAGCTTTCTGTGATCTTTCTTTGTCATGGCGATTCTGAAAATGACGATATAGCTTAAACTTAGAGAGAAAGGAGCATCCTTTTGCGAGTTTTGATGAAGTTTAATCCTCGTACTTCTTCAGGACTCTTTTCTCTCCAGTCGCTCCTTAAAAGCGGCTTCTCTCCCACCTTAAACTCCATCGACAGATTTCTTCGATATCTTTACCGTCGCCAGAAGTTTAATTGCATTCTTCACTTCTACTCTCAGCTAGATTCGGAGAAGCTCCAGGTTAATAACCGGATTTACTCCATCGTTTCATGGGCATTTCTCAATTTGAACAGATACGAGGAAGCAGAGAAGTTTATCAACACCCAGATTTCGAAAGCCTCGATTTTCCCCAGGACGCACATGTTGGATTCTCTAATTCATGGATTCAGCGTCACACGAGCTGATCCCGATAAGGCCCTTTCGGTTCTCCGGGATTGCTTAAGGAATCACGGTGCGTTTCCCTCCTCCTTGACGTTCTGTTCACTGATTTATCGGTTCGTTGCGAAAGGAGAGATGGACAAAGCTATCGAGGTTTTAGAGATGATGACGAACAAAATAGTAAACTACCCATTTGATAATTTCGTTTCTAGTGCTGTGATTTCTGGGTTTTGTAAGATTGGTAAACCGGAACTTGCGCTAGGGTTTTTCGAGACTGCTGTGGAATCAGGAGCTTTAGTGCCAAATCTTGTAACTTATACTACGATTGTGAGCGCTCTTTGTCAATTGGGTAAGGTTGATGAAGTTAGGGATTTGGTTAGGAGACTGGAAGATGAAGGATTTGAATTGGATTGCGTTTTCTACAGTAATTGGATTCATGGGTACCTTAAGGGAGGTGCGTTAATGGATGCACTTATGCAGGAAAGGAAAATCGTGGAGAAGGGAATAAACCGAGATACTGTGAGCTATTCGATACTAATAGATGGATTGTCGAAGGAAGGAAACATTGAAACAGCGTTGGGGTTATTGGGGAAGATGATAAAGGAGGGAATAGAACCGAGTTTGATCACTTTTACTGCTATTATGAGAGGACTCTGCAAAAAGGGTAAACTAGAAGAGGCATTTGCTGTGTTCGATAGAGTTCTAAGTATGGGAATCGAAGTGGATGAGTTTGTGTATGTGACTTTGATCGATGGAATTTGTAGGAAAGGATATTTGAGTCAAGCTTTCTCTATGTTGGGAGATATGGAGCAGAGAGGGATTAAACCAAGCATCCTTACTTATAACACTGTGATTAATGGACTGTGCAGGGCAGGGAAAGTGTCGGAAGCGGATGACATTTCGAAAGGGGTTTTGGGAGATGTCGTTACTTATAGTACATTGTTAGATAGTTATATCAAGGAAGAGAATATTGATGCTGTTTTAGAAATTAGGCGTAGGTTTGTAGAAGCTCAAATCCCTATGGACTTGGTTATGTGCAACATTCTCCTGAAAGCATTTATATTGGTTGGTGCTTATGGAGAAGCTGATGTACTCTACAGGGCGATGCCAGAAATGGATCTGACTCCAAACACAGTCACGTATTTAACGATGATTGAGTGCTGCTGCAAAACGGGTCATATCGAAGAGGCACTTGAGATGTTTGATGAGTTGAGGAAAAGCTCGGTTTCCTCAGCTGTATGTTATAATCGCATTATTGGTGCACTCTGCAAGAAAGGGATGGTGGAAACAGCCACGGAAGTTATTATCGAGCTGTTGGAAAAAGGTTTGTACTTGGACATCCATACATCTCGTACCTTGTTGCGTTCAATTCATGCTAGCGGAGGTGAAAAAGGAATACTCGGTTTGGTTTATAGGCTCGAGCAGTTAGATTCGAACATCTGTAATGCGATGTTCAACGATGCTATATTGCTTTTATGCAAGAGAGGTTCTTTCGACGCTGCGATTGAGGTTTATATGGTTATAAGGAGGAAGGTTTTAACTGTTACATCTCCTTCTAGATTTCTAAAAGCACTAGTGGACAATCTCAGAGCGTTGGATGCTTATTCACTTGTTGTAAATGCTGGTGATAGTACTCTGCCTTCCCTGGATGTTGCAGACTACACAATCATCGTCGATGGTCTCTGCAAGGAAGGATTTCTTATAAAGGCCTTAGATTTGTGCACTTTTGCTAAACAGAGAGGCATCACTCTTAATATCATCACATATAATTCACTCATAAATGGACTTTGCCAGCAAGGTTGCCTTGTAGAAGCTCTTCGTCTATTTGATTCGCTAGAGAACATTGGTTTGGTCCCGTCTGAGGTCAGTTATGGAATATTGATTGACAGTTTATGCAAGGAAGGGTTGTTTCTTGATGCTGAGAAATTTTTGGACACGATGGTAACTAAGGGACTTGTACCAAACATTCTCATTTATAATTCGATGATTGACGGGTATTGCAAGCTCGGGAGGACAGAGGACGCCATGAGAATTTTATCTTGTAAAATGGTAGGAATGGTAACACCAGATGCATTCACAGTCAGTTCTTTGATAAAAGGTTACTGTAAAAAAGGTGACATGGAAGAAGCTCTCAGAGTGTTTGCTGAGTTCAAAAGTAAAAACATCTCAGCCGATTTCTTGGCTTTTCTGTATCTGATCAAAGGCCTCTGCACGAAAGGGAGAATGGAAGAAGCAAGGAGTGTCCTGAGAGAAATGCTTGTTTCAGATCCTGTCGTTGAACTGATCAACAGACTTGATGCAGAATTAGTTGAATCTGAATCGATCAGAGGCTTCCTCGTCGAGCTCTGTGAACAAGGAAGGGTCCCTCAGGCTGTTAAAATCCTAGATGAGATAAGTTCCACGTTCTATCTGTCTGGTAAAAACTCTGGTTCTCGTCAAAGGTTGAAGTTCTTGAATGATGTTAACGAAAAAGAGGTAAAGAAGGAAGGCTATGTTCATGATTTTCACAGCCTTCACTCAACCGTTAGCTCACTCTGCTCCAGTGGGAAGCTGAAGCAAGCTAATGAGTTTGTTATGTCTGTGCTCTCTTGTATGCCTAGATAGGTCAGTATTATTTACTTGACTGGTCAAACCACCAAAAGCCAAAGTGAAATCTTCTGAGTGGTTCGAGCAGACTATCTGCAACTGAATAGCTATAAGGTTGGATTATCGATGTGGTTAGACATTTTGTCGGTTCATTCATCGAAATGAAACAAATTTTGGCCGTTGATTAAGAGCTTCTCTGTAAGATAAACTGGTAAGTAAAAAATCTCGTTGCTTGTGTTTCGGGAGCTTGAGAATCTCTTACAACTTTGTGTTAATTAGTACTTCTCATGAGTTCTTACTTCTTGTAGGACCCCTAGAGAGAATTAGCTGTGAATCAGAGAGGAACAATGATAGGCGCTCGAGGAACCGTTGGCTGTAGAGGAACACAGTCCCAGTCCTTACCAGCTCGAACCACAGAGAAATGCTTTGGAATCCATGATTGTCCAGAAACCTCTCTTTGCCTCAAAGACTCCCTCTGTTTCTCCTCCACTTCTCTCTTGCCTTGTCTTGCTTTCTCCCACTCCTTCCTCATAATTCCGTTACTCACCTCACTCCACACCATCGCCGACTCGCTCTCACTCACCTCCTGCAGACCATAAATAACCGAATTGTGAAGATCGATGGAAAATTGTAATTTCCCTGGAAAGTTTTTCAAACAGTAACCTGCAGGTTCTTGACAATGGGAGTTTTGAGCTTGTCAATGTTTTCACTTGCTTTGTATATAACTTCAAGCTCTCCAGTCTTCAGATTTTTCGCGGTAACGGTTCTGTAAACATTATGTTAAAATGTAAACTATGTTCTGTAACTGCAATAAAATTTGAAAAATGTATTTTTTATTTGGTTACCTGTCCCATTGTCCAAAGATATCATAGAGTCGTTTCCCGGAAGAAGATTCAAAGATCTTGCCTTTAATGGATCTCTTGTTGTTCCCTGTGAATCTACTCAAAAATGAATCAGAGAGTAATTGCAATTCGGCTTCGAGTCCAGTCTCCAGGCACTTTATCACGACCTTTCCAGCCCAATGAGCTCCTGTCGCCGGCAGAAATGTCATCACAAGCTTTGGATGATTCATTTCATAAGTCTCTCTCTGGTTTAGAAGTTTCACCACTCTTTTACCCTTCACCTCAACGTCCACATAACCACCTTCAATTTAGAAATGAAGAATCTCAATTTAACACAGAAGCACATTTTTCACTTTTTCCATAGAATTACTTTAGCAAAATCAAATGTGACAAAAGAGAAAAGTGTTAAAAGACTAAAAAGATATAAATTTGATTCATACCCAAAAAAAAGAGATAAATTTGTTACGTGTGTAAGTAAACATACCACGAAATTTAGGTGTAAAGTATTGACAGAACATTACGTCTATGTTTTCTTTGTCGTGAGTTGCATGAAGAGCAGACACTGGTGGATGATGCGATATCTGAATCAAAATAGAATCAAAATAAAATCAAAACACTTAATTTGATATACTTTGTAAATTTCGTACGTAAAACATTTTTTTGACGATATGTAGTAAAAGAAAAAGACTTGCTTGCTCGACGAGAACGTTGACGTGACCGTTGGACACGTGGTGAGTTTCGCCGACGACAGGGTTGTATGGAGCCATGCCAAAGATCAATGGCCGGAGAGTTGAGATGTTCCACGTCACCATCGATTTGAGCCGTTCGATTGGTTGGTCACGACGACCACACTCTCCGAGTAAATCCTGACCGTTGAAACTATAAACCATCTCGCCGTAGCATTGGAGCTGTGATCTCGGTAGGTTCAGTTGAGGTGGAAGCTTCACAGTAAATAAATATTCTTATTTTAATTTAATATAGAAGAGTAATTTTTTTGGGAAAAGGGAAATTAAAACTTCGGAAATAGCAAAGAAAAACAAAAAAGAAGAAGAAAAAGAATTCGTCCGGTTAGGATCAAATGTGTGTAACAAAAAATAGTCTTTTGTAGTTGAAATTTAGAGCCAAAAAGGGTAAATACTAAATATAGTAGATCTTCAAGGATTCTCAATATACATTACTTCACTTTTATCACCGAAAAAGCGACAAAAAAATAGAAAAAAGAATCGATGACCCCAAAAGAAAATTTGCGTACCTGAAAGTTAGTGAGATCGGATCCTGGCCGAACGTTTTTGAAAAGGCTTAGGATCCGTTGGATGAGACTGGAAGTTGTGTGTTCAGAATCTTTCTCATCTTCCAACGAGAAAGGCTTCGCCAACACAACGGGCTTTCTCATTGCTTCTCCTTCTTCTGCCTTTGCACACAAAACAACCCAATGAAGCATTACTGTATATACACATATACAGTGGATAAATCATATAAAATATTATAACATAACGAGAATTAATGTCTAACACATACCATAAGAGTGACAATAAGCGATTTTTATGTGTTTCTTTTTACGTTGTTGATCCTGAAGATTATTTGAAGCAATATAAGCGCAGAGAGAATCGAACCCTAATGATGATAGAAAAAGAAGAAGCAAAAAGGTATGTTAAATGTTAAATTTAGCCAGTGGGGGCTATTGATAGAACAATATTTCCATAGAGATTCGCCTAATAATTAAAAAAAAAAAAAAAGGAAAAGAGATTCACCTAATATAAGGCAAAAATCTTTGAAAAGGAAGGTTGCAAGGAAAACGCATGGACTAGCCTAATGTGCGTACATATAAATAAATGAACAGTTAATTCCCTTTTTTTGTTAATGGCGATGTTCTTGTGAAATATATATTTTTATTTATCTTAAAGTAACATGAAAAATTAACGATACATAACATTATTACAATTTATACCCAACATTAAAATAATAAAATAACCTTATTACTTACCAAGAATGAAATTTTTACAATACAATGATGATAATTAAAAAGAAATGATTAATATGTATATTTTATTTAGCTCATTTATATAGAAAGAAAAACGATAAAAGTGGTTTTTAGGTGAGCACAAAGCGAAGTAGCGAACTATTCTTTGGCCTTTTACTCTAAGATTGTGCCAAAAGAAAAATAGTTGCTCGTAAAGGATATAATACTAGACAAGTTCAAAGATGCAATATCTGTCGACAGAAGAAAACGCCAGATAGTGATATATTTGAACGAATTTATAAGATAATCAAATTCTCACAGACAGTTGTCACAGTTCTATACGCTAAAACATTTTCTAAGCAATTTGTTCCCCCCAAATATATATGCTTAATAGCAAAATTCTGATGGAATATAATACGTAAAGTGCATGTATGATCGGATCTGATAATTTTCATTTTTTAGAAGACAAAGTTGTATTTCAAAAACGTTTTCTTATATACTTTTCGTGTTTAACAAAAAGTGTTATTTTAATATTTTTAATTCAAAAAGATCAAGATAAAAATTTTTTTTTATACTCCTAAACTATCTATGTAATTACTATGATCTTTTTCAATTTATTTTAGTGTGATTTGAGCATTCATTCAACTCTTAGACTACTTCTGAGTTGAGTCAAAAGTCATTAATAATAATTAATACAATTCGCATCGACAAAAATCCCTCAACTCTTAGACTACTCTTTTAGTGGCTTCTGAGTTGGAGTATCATTTTTTTTTTTTTGAAATACTTAATCATTTTCATTTAAAGTTATCGAAGAAATGTTTTCATTTAATATATCTAGACGGTGTTCGGATCTAGGCTCTAAATCCCCTCAACCCCGGACCTGCCTTTGTTAATACGGCATAAAACATTTTTTTCATTAAAAATCGAACTAGCACTATATAGGACCAACCTCTGCATTTAATCACTAGCTAACCCACTTTATCTGGTGCTAGAATATATAATCATGTTTGACACTCTTTGTAAAAAGGAGGAAGTATATATATATATATGAATGTTCCAAATTAAAAATATCATTCCAAAATTTTCATTCCCAAATCCATAGACAGAGAAAGAAAAACCCATATACGTATATGTCAAGGGAACATTCAATAATTCGAGCACTGAATACTGTTATTGGGAAGATGCAGTAGTTGTTTGACCAAAGCTATCAGTCATTAATAGGCAGATCCATGCATGTGTTGGCATTTTCTCTGTATGATTGTATCATTACTCATTAGTATGATCCATCGAACTGATCACGGGTAACATAATTTTTAAGACTGTTAGGGAATGGCCCGCGCGCAAAGGATTCATGCATTTTTTTTTTTTCCTTTCTTTCACCATGCATGCAATTTTTATTTTATTTTTCTGTTGAGCAAATATTATTATGGAGTAATACATTAATATATCTATTGCTATATTATATGTAAATACAAAGTCCTATCTTATGTCCTCAATCTGGTAAGAAAAGATTGACATAAGATAGGAAACCTTGTTGAGCAAATATTTTCCTATCTTATGTCCTCGACCTGGGGTCAACGATCCAAGCGTTTACTTATCTGTAAACGATTAGAAAACCTTGCGAAGAAGCCAGATGGTTTGCTTCTTGTTGGTTATTTTATGTACATACAACTTTTATGTTACTAATGTGCATATGAAGTATGAAGTCACAGAGATGCCCTTCTTCCATTACCATTCTAATTTTACTTATCGATTCATGCAAATCGCAGAACTTAGGAACATTCTCAGACGTCAGAAAGAGTTTCTTTCTTTCTTTTGAAGAAAAAGATAAATTTAGTATCACAAGAGTTCTTAAAACAGTCAATGGTAGCTCAAAGAAGCCATTGATACACTCAAAACCTTCAAATACGCACCGACCTTCAAGTTACTTCATTTCGGATCAGAAGTACGAACCCCCTGGCGCTTGAAGAACTCTCTGAATCCATAGGGGCTCATATCATAATTGTACTGCCAAAAGAAAACAAACAAGAAGAAGAAACCGATCTTTAGAGACTGCAATAGATGAAAACGTGTGTATTTTCGCATTGTTTCAACAAGAAGACAGACTTTTGTTAACAAAAATGTAACAGGAAAAGACAATGTGTGATGCCTCAACCAACTTACAGGTACAACTTTCACAGAATACCGGGTGATATTTGGATCTTGTACCTTCCCTTCATTACCCGCCTGCATAAGAAAGATTTTCGTTTTACAAGATAAACCAAATGACCATGAATGGGTTAAACAGGGTTAGATATTGGAGACACAAGAAAAAGAACCATACTTGTTGTGGGCTATGGAATATTTCAATGAAAGGATATTCGCTTTTCTGGCGGGTAATGCAGAACCCAGGATACTTGGGGCACTCAACCTGAAAACAATCCAAACACAACAGTCACTTAACGTTTTTTAGGAAGTTTCCATCTATCTTTTACATTCTTCTATATTATTGTATAGGAAACTCACACGCATGAATTTTATGTTGGGATAGAACTCAGCAGCAGCTTCCTCAAGCATCCGATCAAGATGTTGTGTGTAGTTACTTCTGTTTTAAAGAATGAGACGCATGTGAGTTGGAATAATAGCAAAGGAGCGTATTTTGAGGGTTTTTTGAGGATAGTTGAAGTTACCTTATGGTGAATGCGACAACCACAGGATAGCCCTGGTGAAGGAGTTGGACAAACTCTCTTTCTGATGTAAAATGGATAACACGCGATGGCCCGAGATCCTTAGGGTAACCACTGTAATACCTTCATTTCAGCAGGGGAAAACAAAAAAGAAACTCATCTTCATAATTGGCTGTGTCTATGGTATCACAAGTTATAGAATTAGATTAAACAAATTCAAAACTCATTACTTGCAAGTCGAGCGCAGCTGGAGAAGCATTCTATCGAGAAATGATGTATCTCCCATCTGAACACAGCACAATGTATCAGACTCAACTTTGCTAATCAGGTGAAAACAGACCAATACTCAAGAAGATAACCTGTCAATCCTCCAATTACCAAAGCCAATGCAAAGATCAAAGATCCATCAGTATAATTTAGCTAATCCAGTTAATTATGTGCCGCAAATAGCTCTCCTGGATTTTTGTAAAATACATTTTTTATTTCTTTCAGGCATTTCATCGAACAACATTGGGACATTCAACATCATGTGGAAATCTATGGAAATCACTCAGGTGCTATCCAAAATCGTAGTCAAACTTTCAGTTAAAACGCATAAAGAATATAAATTTCGCCCATTAAAATAAGAACCCAGAATATAGTAAAAGGAATGTATGATATGTATCTCGCATCCTAATCACGAGTGGCTGATCTTATGAAAGAAGAGAAATTGATGGTCGCTTTCTTCTATCTATCTGAGCGAACGAAAATTCCAATTAACACGCAGAGACTTTGATGCAAAAGATCTAGACGAGAAATAAAACCTGAAGGCTGTTCGCCGCTTCTCCCGATTTGCTTTCACTGCTGGAAGCTTCGAACTAGAATCGTTGGTTACAAATCGAAACTGCAGATGAAGCCAAGTATGTATTCTGGGTTCCTCTAGCTTGACGTTAACCGTGGGAAGGAAGTGGCAAAATCTGCAAAGTCAGAGTTTTTGGAAACTCTGTTTCGCTTCAGAGTCTTAAATCCTTCTCCTCCGGGTTGTTTTGGGTTTCCTTTTGGGTTTCAGTTGTTATTTCTTTTTTGTGTTTTGTTTTTTTAAATAAAGATTTTAATCTTTAGCTCTTTGTTTTCTTATAGGCTTAAATTCTGTTTATGTTTTAACCTTTAGATTCTGAATTAAATTACACAAACAGCTACTAAATGATACTAACAATATGTAAGATTCGATGAAGAATGTTGAAATATTGTAAATCAGATTCGAATCACGAAAGGAATACTTTTTTTTTTCGGATGAATGTTAAATTTTATTCGAAAAAAAAACGTTTTCTACATCGATGATGCGAGCGTTTTAATCAAAAGAAAGCTACAGAGTTAAAAAAAACAAAATTTTGTGATCTCGATTAGAGTATTTGAAACTACTCAGTGTCGTGAGTTTGAGGCGAACCACAGCTGAATGCCATCCGCGTATTTGGTGTCTCCCTGGGAGCGAATGGAGCTTAGACTATTTCTGATCCCCTTATCAATATCCTTCACTATTCTGGTCCAATCTGAAGAAGGCGAACCATGCCTGCAACAGTTTCTCTCCCTCTATATTGCATGAATTGTCTGCTGGAACAGGTAACGAGTGATAAACCCCTTAACCAGATGCTGCTGACGCCGAGAGATTAGAGTGACTAGAGTCGTCCAATCTGTGGTGAACTCTTGTTGCATAATTCCTTTAGCTACAGTTGTCCATATCCGCATCGAAAAAGGACAGGAGAAGAATAAATGGTCTCGCGACTCCAATGTAGCTTGACAAAGAGCGCACGACACTGAAATATTTGGGTTCCATTGCTGCATTCGATCACCTGTTGAAAGTCTATTGTGCAGAGCCAGCCAAGCCATGAACCCGAACTTCGGAGAATGATGCTTGAACCAGATCCCTTCAGCCCAAGGGACTTTCGATGAACTTATAAGCTGGTCCCGAGTTGCTTTTGCACTGAAAATCGTTTTAAACGAATCCGCCTTCGATTTCCATAGGAATGTGTCATCCTGTGTCTGTTGATATCTCCTCCGTAATGCCTCTAATTCATCCTCAACTTCATTCAATTTCTGAACTCGATGCCTTCGTCTTCGATGCGATAGTATTGCGTCCTCAACTGTTGCCGTGTGGGGAATTCCCAAGTCGACACAGCCTCGGACTCCAAACAAATTTAATAGATTCCCAAGCGACGACCAATTGTCGTACCAGAACAAGGCCGATCTACCATTACCAACTCGCACTCTTAGAAATGCCTCTGCGAGGTGCCTAATGTGCAGTATTTGCTTCCACATCCATGATCCCGTAGATTGGGTAGTAGGAGGTGGAGTAAGCCACACCGAACCATCTCTCATTAGATTTACTTCTGTCCATCGAACCCATAATGATTGCTTTGTAGTGACTATCCTCCAAAACAATTTCAGAATACAAACATCATTTGCAACAGCTAGATTCTTCAGGCCCAGCCCTCCATCCTGCTTCGATTTGCACACTTCCGACCAAGCTATCTTGGCTTTCCTTGGTTTTAAGTCCGGTCCTGACCACAGGAAAGCAGAGCTCAAACTATCGATTTTATCCAAACATCCTTTTGGTAATCGGAAAGCTTGCATCCAAAAGTTCACAAGACTGGCGATGACTGACGAAACCAGTTGAAGGCGACCGGCGAATGAAAGCTGTCTTGCTGTCCATGAATTAAAATGAGTCCTGATCATATCTATTAGAGGAGCGTAATCAAGAGATCTCATCTTTTTTGTAAGCAGAGGCAACCCCAAGTATCTAACTGGAAGCTCACCTTGCTCAAATCTGTATCTTTGACCGAGAGTTTGACGATCAGCTTCAGAAACACCAGCAAGAAAAGCTGTAGATTTCTCCATACTTATTTGCAGTCCTAACATCTTTGCAAAGTCCTCGAAAACCCCTACGATTCCTTCCATTGAGGACAACTTCCCATCCGAAAAAATCATTATATCATCCGCAAAACATAGATGAGTAAGCTTGAAAATAGAACACTTTGGGTGAAAACCAAACTTTCTTTCCACAGCAGCCTTATCCAACATATGAGAAAGAACATTCATGCAAATCACATACAGATATGGCGGTAAGGAACAGCCTTGTCGCAGACCCCTCGAGCTATTGAAATATCCAGCTAGTTCCCCATTCACCTGAACAGAAAAAGAAGCTGACGAGACGCACAATCGAATCCAGTGAATAAATCCTTGCGGAAGATTCATTGCTTCAAGAACTGTTAGAAGAAAGCTCCACTCAACCGAATCGAACGCCTTTGAGATATCAATTTTCAAGGCACAGCGTGAGGAAACAGATTTTTTGTGATATCCGGCAACAAGTTCCGATGCAAGTAACAGGTTTTCCAATAACAGACGGTCTTTAACAAATATACTTTTTTTTTTTTAAATTACACAAACTGATTTGTATTCAGTACAATTAAAAAAAAAAAGTATTCCTTTGGTGATTTGAATCTACAACATTACAACATTCTTCATCGAATCTTACACATTCTTAGTATCACTTAATCTTTTAAAACAATAATATAAAGCTTTTAAAATGAATAAAAGTTTATAAAAGAAATCAGAAAAGACTCTTGAACAGGCAATCTTCAAAAGGGTATATATAGTGTTTGATCTCAAGCCAATAGATCAGTCATGATGGGACGGTGATGGCAAACGGCTCGTAACGGCACGAGCTTACGCATAGCCATCCCAGGATTCTCTGTCATATCAATTTCCTCACCGTTGACTTTTTCCCAGTCAAAGCATTGAATCAACGATCCTAAAGCCAATGACACCATCCTCTGTCCCAAAGCCGCACCGGGACACGTCCTCCGTCCATTCCCGAACATCATAAGCTTATTAGTGTTCGCAGCTGCTTGGTCTTCGAACCGCTCTGGCATGAACCTCTCGGGCTCATCCCAAAGCTTCGGGTCTCTCTGGATGGCCCAAGAATTCACTAGTACAATCGTGCCACGTGGTATGTCGTATCCACCAACCTTGAGGTCTTCAGAAGGTGTACGCGGGACAAGGAGCGGTGCGGCCGGACACAACCGAAAGGTCTCGTAAACTATGTTTTGGAGGTAAGGGAGATTCACAATGTCCGGTTCGTTGATCAAACGTTCTTGTCCAATCTTCTCGTCTATCTCAGCTTTGGCCTTTTTCATCACTTCAGGGTTTTTCAACAAATTCGCCATGGCCCATTCTAGCGTCACGGCTGCTGTATCCGTCCCCGCAAGCATCATACTCTATAATACATACATTCAAATCATCCACAATTTGTTAGTCCATCTATATATACACATATTTTTGTAAATATAATAAGTAATATACACAAACCATCTCTCTTCTCTCAAAAGTTAACTAAAACTCAAAATATTGATGTTTAATTGGAAGAGAGAAAAAAGACATTATGTTGTAGTATGTATGTGATTTTTTAGGTTGATGGTATGTGTGAATATACTTACGAGCATAAGGCCTTTGATGATGACGTCACTGTAATACTTGGGTTGGTCTTGTTGTAAAGACAACAAATGACTAAGCATTGTGTTGCTCTCTCCATCTCTTCGGCAATCGTCGAGCAGTCGCTGCAAGAAAGTGTCCATGGCTTCGCCGAGTGCTTTCACTTTCTTCTCGTAGCCGTGTCCGAACACTTTCAGAATCGGTAGATAATCTCCAGGATGGCTCGCACCACTATTGTCGTTGATCTGTGTCACTAGTTTCTTAAACAGATTCGCTTCTTCCTTGTTGTGAACCTTCAAAGAAATAATCATTTAAGAAAAAATAATTAGTCTAAATAATCCACCATAAAAAAGTAGGGAACAAACAAAATACATATAGGCCGCATATGTTTGGTAGGTAAATATTTAATAATTTTCTCCAAGAACAGTAAAAGTGTGAAAAGAATAGTAAATTGATTAGTATGAAACGTAATTATATGTTTATTTATAATTAAACAAACCTCGTCTCCGTAGTAGCGTCTCCCTGTGACCATACGGACAATATTATTGAACGTTAAATCGGCAAGAAGAGGTTCAAGCTCAACGACACGACCATTATGGTCACGTAAGAGTTTTGTGAGCAACCGTCGGATCTCGTCTCTACGGACGGAGAGGAAGCCGGTGAGACGGTGAGAGGAAAGGATCTCGAGAGAGCAAATACGGCGGAGATTACGCCAATGGTCGCCGTAAGCGGCGGTTCCAATCGTGGTGTAATCGTAGGCTACGTATTTGGCGGTTAGAAAATGCGGCCGGTTTGTTAAAACGACGTCGTTTTGACCTGTGAAGCATTCTCTGACGAGGGGTAAAGAAGAGATCACGACGACTTGGCGAGAGCCGTAGAGGAGGGAGAAGATATCGCCGTATTTTGCTGCGAAGCGACGGAAGAGACGGTGAACCGGCGGTTTCACAAGGTGGAGATTGCCGACGATGGGAAACGGAGTTGGTCCTGGCGGGAGATTAAAACGCTTCGTTTTGGATGAGAATATGAATTTGTATGCTAAGAGAAACAGAACGAGTGGGAATAAAACCAAAAAGAAATCCATTTTTTTTTTGTTTTTTTTTTTGGATTTGGTTTTGCTGTATGAGCTCACAAAGGTTTTAAGTGATGAAGGTTTGTGGTTTAGTATATATGTCTATATATATATATATATATGGATTGGTTTATGAAAACAAAATAAAATAAAGAGTGCATGATTTGAACGTTGACTCTTGAGTTTCAATTTCTTGTATGTACATAATGAATCAAACTTCTCAAGTGATAGTAACTTGTTTGGACGGAAAAAAATAATTATTCTTTCATACGACTTTTCTTTGACTTTGACTGGTTATTGTAATGTGTGGTTTACTATGGCGGTCCACCAGAAAAAAAGTGGACATAAGATTTATAAGAACGTATGCAAATATGCAGTGGATTTATTGTTTGACACTAGTCCGAAAGATCATAGGGTGAGTCTTCAATCTACTTGAAATGAATTGAGTTTTTAGAAAATTTTATTTTACATGATTTTGAAAGATCTTGGATAAATTAAAATAATAATATTATGATAGAATTTATAATAATAATAATAAAATAACGGAAATTAACAAATACTACAATAGAGTTTAACTGAAGTTACTAAATATTGTAACAAAACTCGATCATTCAGAATTTTTGTATACTCAGGCGAAACTAGTCAATCATAGGAGTATTTTAATAGAATTTATATTCATAATCTAGTGTTATTCAATTAATGATTTTAAATTATGATTTAAATATCAGTGTTATTGGATCTTTTATTTATAGACTATGTTTAAGATAATTTATAGTTTGGTGGTAGTCAAGAAGATTTCAAAAACTTCATTAAAATCTAATATGACTTATTGACTTTTTAAATCTTTGCCTATTAAGTCATTTTAAATGAATTATAATAGAATTTCATCAATAAAAATTCTTACAACAATATCTAAATATATTGAAGAGATTTTAAATACATGAAATTTTGAAGTTGATATTAGAATAAAAAATATTGCAGATTGTAAATTTTCTAGAGAATTTATTATTATGATTGTATCGATTGAGAAATTTGAATTTTGAAACACTTCTTTTTCTTTTTAAACTCATATCGATAAAAAAAGTACCTCATATATACACTTCTTTTAGGTATGTATATATCTAGCAGATTTTCAGATGTAACATTTAGGGGCGGAGGCAGATTAAAGGGTATGAGGTCACATGCCCCCTACTCATTTTTTGTTTTTTTATAAAAATAAATCTTAAGAAAACTGATTTTGTATGGTATTTAAACGAATTAATAGAAAAGTGCCTCCAATTATTAAAAAAAAATGCATTTTTTTGAATATACCTCCAATAAAAAAAATATTCTACATCCGCCACTGGTAATGATGAGATACAAGAAAATACGATATGTGTTATCCACCTTCTTAGCATATTTTATAATTACTGCCGCCGTGAAAATAAATAATACTCATACAACAAAACGTATAATAAAATCGGATAAGAAAGATAGGTGTGATTACTGATCCACATGCATAAGATTACAAGGTATTAATTACAAGCCCCCCTTTACGACTTTCTCAAACATGGCTGCTCTTAAAGGTTTAAATACAATAATTATAAATGGTGGGTCGAAGGTGATGACGAATGTTCATTCTTTAACATAGAACAAATTATTATATATATGTACAAAATTGACAAAAACAATAAAAAAAATAAAAAAAATAGAGTATTGTTCTTCATTAAAGTATATATAAACTGTAAAGTCTGCAAGAATTCAAGCTGTACGTCCCATTAATTTACGTATGTATAATGCAACCGGCTCGCGCCCGCCAGGCCGCCACTGTACTTCGTCAGAAAAGATGAAAAAAAAAGAGAGTTGACTTTTAAGTTTTAATGATGGATCGTAACATGATAATTATCATGAATGTGTATAAGAAATAATTTTGTGAATTACTTTTTTTCTTAAGAATTTTACTATGACCGAAAGAAACTACGTGGAGATGCTAGTTTGAAAACTACGTGGAGATGCTAGTTTGTTTCAATATTGTCGAAAAAGTGGGTTTTGACAAGAGAGAAAATCGACTCCACTTTACCAAAAACTGATTTATCGTTTTTATTCATCCGTGAATAATAACAAAATAAATTCGCAATAGCTACGAAATTTCAGACAAATTGGGACCACATTTTTGTGGATGTTTATTATTTTTTGTTGTGAAGTTTTTTGGATGTATATTATTTTTTTGGGGAAGTTTTTTGGATGTATTTGCTACTACAAATTTACAAATTTCGTAGCAATTTAATTGAATTGAAAAACTTGTATTTTTATTTTCCTGCGTCATGGCGTCATCTATGGCTATCAGGTATGGCGACAACGAGTTCTGGTTCGACAGTAATTCAGCGATGGTGATATGGTTTAGGTTTAGCCCATAATATATGGGGTTAGATGGGTCATTAATATGTCAAGAATATATTGTTGACTGACATGTATATTTTTTCTTTTTTTTGTAAAGATATTTCCTAGTAATTTTCCTTAATCTTTCTATGTGAAAAAAAGAGAGATTATAATTTTTCTTTGGATTTATATTTATCAAACTGCTGTAAATTAAAATATCCTTCGTTTTATATAAATGTTATTTTGAAACTTTATTTTTGTTTCATAAAAAAATGTTATTTTGTATTTTCAATGCCAAATTTTAAACAACAAATCCTAATTTCATTTTTGTAAAAAAAGAGGGAGTAGTTACTGATATCTAATTTTAATATAGAAAACACAGATATAAAAACAGTTGATTTTCTTCTTACTTTTTTGTCAACTTTTGTTTTTGTCAATAGTTTGATTTGCTTCTTTGTTCAAGTCCACAGTTGTGATGATAATGCAACTTGGAGGTAGTAAAAATGACCCGCCATCCTAGGTTGGCTTATGTGGGCCAAATTTAAGTTTTTGCCCTTTGCATTATACAGTTCAAGGTCTCGTTATATTGTCCAAACCTAATTAGTATTTCATTTTATCGTCAAACTCATTGTGTTAAATTGGATAAACAAACTTACTAGATAGTTTCACAGAGAGAAATATACAAACCTGTAAAGGTTAATTAATAACAATCCCACCAAAGGGATAATACAAGCCCAACGTGGGGAAACTGGCCTTTAAGTAAAGGTCAGCTAAAGCTCCTAGATTGAACAGAGCAAATCCCATTTCGAGATTTCAAAATCATTTCGGTTCGGAAGAACCTCTTAGATTCCATTTTCCCAGTACGAAATTGATTTAAGACATATCCTCGCGAGTTTTCCTGTAGTGACGAGATCATGACAATTAACATAAGAGCTAAATATAGAGCCAAAAAAAATCTAGTAGACATTTCGACCACAAAAATCTAGTAGACACTAGTAGACGAATTACATTACATATAAGAGGATAAGCATGGTGGTCATTGTTACCAAGTATTACTTGATTCAGTTGTTGCGGTCAAATCAGGTAATCACCTATAGTATTTTATTAGTTCTGAAACATAAAATGCAAAAGGTAGAACAAATGGGATGTGATTAAAATGAAAAATTAGATATATATTTCTAACCCACGATGAAAAGTTGCATATGAATTTTAAAATCTTTAGCCAGGTTATAAAGTTCGTTTTTATTTTTACTCATATATTATCACTTTCCTAACGATTATAATACCTAAAAAGTTCTCAATATGAATAAAAATATTTCCACCGTAATTGGTAAAGGATTTTGAGATAGTGACTAAACAATACAAGAAAACGTATGGTGTTTAGGAAAATGTGATCTGTATCTATCCGTATTTTATGGGAATATCCAATTTATTGACAATATGTGGTCAAGTATTCTTTTGTTTTCGTCGTGTTTTAACCACAATTCTCTTTCCTAGTTCTTACTAATTCAATAACAAGACTTTCTTTTTTGGTTTCCTTTATATAATATACCCAAGGTACCTAACAAGCCTATCATACTCACGTTTAGTTCACTTGTCCAACTATAGGTTAGGCCATCTCCAACACGGTATTATCCACGGTACGTCAGTGGGCTTGAAGGGGTAGAATGCAAATAAAAAAAACTTTGGGCCGAATTATTTGAACGTACCGTCTCTTTCAAATGAGACCGACGAGCCCGTCTCAAGCCAGTATCGTTGATGATGTGGCGCAAGGTGAGTGGCTGGAATGAAAAGGAAAGTGGTGTGTTTTTCGTTTTTTTTTGTCCGTCTCATTTTGTTTTCGAGAGAGAAATCGAGTGGTTTTCCCTGAGTATTTTCCTGTCACCGCCCAGTAGCACCATCCATAAGGTTCTCACAAAAATTCATGAGATGCTGAACAACCCAACATTGGGTGAGGGAGAGTACTACGATGAAAATATAGCAAAGATGTACAAGGAAGACAGGTCGGGATTTGATGGAAGAGCTCGGGAATGGACGTTGGAGCACGCTAGTGCTAGGGTTTAGTTCATCTATCTTTATCTTTTATGTTAAAAATTGTAGTTTAAATTATGGTATTTCATGTTCAACATATTTTATAGTTTGACTTTATCAATATTATGGTATTTCATGTTCAACATATGTTCAAAAATTGTATGTTTGAATTTTTTCTTAATTACAAAAAATTAATCTAGATGAACCAACCCTTAAATTGGGGATCAGGGTTGGAGGAGTATAAAACATGGAGCTCTTCCCAATAAAAAAAATGTTAAACGAAATTAAAAAATGCTAAGAGACCCAAACTGGATATCAGCATTGGTGATGCTCTTATATCACTGGTGGTAGAACGATTCCAGGATTTAACAACCCCATCGAATATGCAATGAACATAAATTTATAAAGAAATTTAACTTAACTTCTGTAGTTATATTTACAGCATTTGAAATTAATGAACACAAAGACAAAAATACAAATCACATTTTCTTCAACAGGTTTAAGATATATTGGTATCACTTTGTCGATCTTTCCTTTGTAAATTCATTATTATAACGTAAGTACACCAATACTCATTATTTACTAGTCAGTAGTCACACAAATATCAACTCCATACATCTGTTTCCACGAGCTCAAACAAGTAACAATCACACCTATTGACTGGTGAGCTATATGAGGAATACAGAATTGTAACATTTTATACCAATCATCTTATTGTTCTACATAAAGTTCTATTCTGTGTTCTATACTTTAGTGATACATTCTTTCTAATTTTTGTTGGTTCTTAGTTTTGTTTTAAAATGACTCGCATTCTAATCATCCTTGCAAAACCTAACTTTTACAATAGAACTAGATAAATATCCGTGTATACACACGGGTTTTCTTTCAATTAATAATTTTTAATTTAATATTTTGGAAATTTATGTTGCGATTATCTAAGTTTGGTGTTTTATTTGATATGTGCATAACATTTTTACAGAATAAAAAAGTTAACATGCTAATTCTAAAATTGAGAAACTAATTATATGAATTCATTATTGTTGATAAAATTTCAATTGTAGTTGTCGACATGTAGTAATCTTTAAACAATCTCTATTTCTCCGCTGGCTCGTATAGAGTCGCTTAAAAATTCATCTAGATCTTCTATTTGAACTAAACCACTGGCCACTATAATTGTTCTTTCAAAGAACTATTTTGGTCACCGTGCACTCCATTAGTAGGCTCAATGATCCTCTCATTCCACATAGATACTGTGTTCATAGCTTCTTCAACTTTCTTATACAACTCGGCTCTCTTTAACTCTTTCTCCATTTCATTTTCTGTGATTTACTCAGAGATTTCTTCTCAGATTTATAACCCTCCAATTCCAGTTTCTCTCTCATTTCCCTCACTTCCAAAACCGCACATTTTCTTTCTAAATCCCTAACTTTCTTCTCAATCTCAGCTCTCGCTTTCCTCAACCTCTCTCCTTCCTCATAGCTTTCAAACCTCTCACCTTTCTTTGTTAACCCTTTTTTGGATCATTGTACATTCACTTCATGGTGTTGTTAAATATATAAAGGCTCTAGTCTCCCAAAATATCAACCAGAAATTCAAAAGAGTAATTGAAGTGTTACCTTTATGAAATTGGTATAAACTGGGGTATGATAAATTTACATGAAAATCAACCAGTTCAGAAAAGTTGATGAGCTTAAAAGAGATTTTTATAACTTGACGTGCTTTGAGATATTTAAAAGCCAGCATTTCTCCATTCTAACGTCATCTTTGTTCCCTAAATCAATGCTGTTCTTATCTCAGTGTCATATTTGCTAGTGATCTGATCTTTTAATCAAGTCCCACTACATCATCAACTGAAGCATAAGAAATAAAGACTTATACACATGAGGCTGCAAATTCAAAAAGATCAAAAAAGTGAAACTATGATAATTAACGATGAATCAGAAGAGAAAGTAAAATTTCATTTACATGAAACTTCAAAGCTTTTGCTTGTTTTGAGCTGTGGACATTTCTTTTGTTTTTACCAAAGATATGTGAAAACCCAACAAATAGATTGTAAGAAATTTTTTTCCTGCGACATTTCTCTTCTTGCACTTCAAGTCGGATTATTTACTCCACTTTTGATGCTACTAATTAGTTTTTGCAAAATTAATACGACATAGAGAATTGAGGTTGAATTAATCTGATTAGTAATTTGAGTCATTTGACCATTAATTAATGAATAAGAATTTGAGTTTGTTTTTAAAGCTGATATGTCAAAATAATAAGAACTGATGTGTCAAGTTTGTGAGACACAACCCACTCTTTATATAATAGATTTGGGCATACTAATTTTCAACAATAATAACGTTTCTACTGATTGTATCCTCTTTCTCGATATCCAATCAAATATTTTTTTCAGAAAAAATAAAAACAAACCTATGGACGTGAAACTACGCCGTTTCGTAGGACCAAAACTATTCTCAGCTCAAAACCAATCCCAGATTCCCAGCTCAACGACACCCAAAAAAAAACACAGAGACGAGAATACAAATTGATTCGATTTGTCGAAAGAAAAAAAAAAGCGACAAAAGTTTTTGCAATATTAATCGTATTCGTTGTTTTCCTCATTAAAATCCAATTGTTTTGTTTCTTTGCACCAAATCGAAGATTGGATGAAGCAAGAGCGTTGTGTAAAACATGGCGATTTCTGAAGAAATCCAGAGAGCGAAAACTCAAGACCCGTGCGCTTCCAACGTCACGCCGCCTGGAGATCACCGGTTCGAGAAGCTTCGCGGTGTCCGATGGCGAATAAACCTTGGAATTTTGCCATCTTCTCCTTCCTCCACCATCGATGAGCTTCGCAGAGTAACCGCTGATTCCAGAAGAAGGTTTTGACTTTCCCTACATTTTCACCATTCATTGTAGTTAGAAGAACGATTGGAGATTTTGGGTTTTTGGGCTTGTGTTTCTTCGCAATTTGTTAGCTCCAGATTCAGACTCTGGTAAATTTCATTAGTATCTCGGAAAAGTAAAGTTATGATCTTTATACGCTGTTTCTTAGATATGCTGCATTGAGAAGACGACTCTTAATTGATCCACATTTCCCCAAGAAAGGAATCAATTCTCCAGATCTAACGATTGATAATCCTTTATCACAAAATCCTGGTAAAAAACAATACTTCTCAGTGAGATTGCGATACATTCAATTGCATTATTCTCCAATGTAGTAATCATATCTAAGTCTTGGTGTTGTGTAGATAGTACTTGGGGAAGATTCTTCCGTAACGCAGAGCTGGAGAAAACACTCGATCAAGATCTTTCACGGTTGTATCCAGAACATGGAAGTTACTTTCAATCCTCTGGATGTCAAGGGATGCTAAGACGGATACTTCTCTTGTGGTGTTTGAAGCATCCAGAGATTGGTTATAGACAAGGTTTGATTCGATAACTTAATTTGGATAGTTTTTCTCGAAAGAAGTTATGTGATTTAAACTTCGATTATGGTGTTTTAGGGATGCATGAATTATTGGCTCCTTTACTTTATGTTCTTCAAGTGGATGTACAATACCTCACGGAAGTGAGATCAAACTATGAAGATCAGTTCATTGATTTGTTTGACGAGCTAGCCTTTCAAGAACGTGATTCTGCTGCTTACGATTTCGATATAAAAAAGGTTCTTGATGATTCCATGGAAGAAGAAGAAGAAGAAGGAGACGAGAACGCTCCACACTATGGAAGCACCAAGAAGAAAAAACCAAAGAGTTTCGATGAACTCGACGCCGAGACACAGACCGCTGTGCTGTTGAGCGATGCGTATGGAGCAGAAGGCGAACTAGGAATCGTCCTCTCTGAGAAATTCATGGAACACGACGCGTACTCCATGTTTGACGCTCTCATGTACGGTGGATCCTCCATTGGCTCGGTTTCCGTGGCTAATTTTTTCGTGTACTCTGCTCCAAATGATTCAGTCACGGGACTACCTCCTGTGATAGAAGCTTCTGCAGCATTGTATCATTTACTGTCTCTTGTCGACGCTTCTCTTCACAGCCATCTAGTCGAGCTCGGGGTTGAGCCGCAGTACTTTGCGCTCCGTTGGCTACGTGTTTTGTTCGGTAGAGAGTTTCCACTGAACAATCTGTTGATCGTGTGGGATGAGATATTCTCTGCTGACAATTCCGAGGTAGAGAGAGGCGTTGAGGCTGGTTTAGGGTTTGAGTTCAGGATCCTTAGCTCTCCTCGGGGAGCTCTGGTCACAGGAATGGCGGTTTCGATGATACTCTACCTGAGATCATCGCTGTTAGCAACTGAAAACGCAACTTCCTCTCTCAAGAGGTTACTGAACTTTCCCGAGGAGATCGATCTGAGTAAAGTTATCGAAAAGGCCAAGTCTTTGCAGAGTCTTGCTCTGGAAATCAATGCTCGTCGTGATTTGATACCTAAAGGTCCGAGAAAATCGACGAGAGGTCACAGCTTATCGGTTGATTCGATTTCACTTGGTTCTTGTTCACCTGTGGGAATAGTACCTGAGAGCTACTGGGAAGAGAAGTGGAGAGTTTTGAACAGCGCGGAAGAAGAAGAAAGGAAGAAGAAAGCGTCGCAGAGACCAAAAGCAGGGAGAAAGAGTTGGTCGGAGAGAGTGAAGCTAAGGCTTTCGAGGACCGAATCTGAACCATCACCTGCTGAAGCAAATAAAACCGGGAACAAGCCGCCTATTAGACGTAGTTTACTCGATGATTTATCACGGGAAAAGGAGATTGAGCCTCCCGAGTTCACAAACACGGATACTGATATCGAACGCTCGTCTACAGTATCTGATTCACCGAGCGCTGATTATGAGGATAACAGTTCCGATATAGGCAGAAGCGAGAAGAACTACGCGGATTTGCCTCTTCCGGTTCGTGAGAGCGAGTCAGTGGCGAAATCAGGGACTAGTAACTCCACGGAGAGGAAGACATTTTCGGGTAAGTTTCAGAGGCTATGGTGGTTAGGGAGAAGCTCGTCAGGGGAGGAGACCTCTGAGACTAAAGAAGCTAAACCGCTAGATCCTGAAGCCAAACCGGTAGATCCTGAAGCCAAACCGAGAGATCCTGAAACTAAACCAATAGATCCTGAAGACGAAAAGACCAATTCGGATTCAACAGCAGATAATGGAGATGCATTAAAGAATACAGGACAGTCCATACTTGAACATGTTAAGGTAAGATTTCGTGGTTTGAGTAACGGATTCAATTATTATGAACCAAAATTAAGCATGATTGACCCTCTTTTTTTTTTGAATGTTTTGGTATCAGGTGATAGAGTCGGTGTTGGAGTTAGGTTCACCGGAGATTGTGACTGAGAACGGAAGACTAACAATTGAAGAAGCTCTTAAAGAACTTCGTAGACTTGGACATAAGTTGTTGTCGGAAATGTAAAGTTTATTTGTAAACTACATAATTTCATTTGTATCATTTTGTAATCTGAAAATTCATTTGTCTCTGTATGTGTGTGTGAGAGAGAGCGTGTAATTGTGTTGTATATATGAGAAATTTTGAAGAGGGTTTTGGGTTTTTTTTAGCAGTGATAGAATTTGAGATATAGGTTTCTTCTAGCACAAGGGACATGAGTTTCTTGGGATATTTTTTAGCCCTAACGGTTTCGACGGTTTATAAATGCCGAGGGAGGTCAAGAATGCATTAAATTATAATTTTCCCTCCTTTCTTTTTTGTCCCGGACCGTTAATTCTATCCGTTGATATAGTTTGCTAAAAATAGTTAGCTGAACATACGAGTCTTCCGCATATGAAAAAGACTAATTTAGTAAATGGTTTTATGCAGAAATCAAGAAAATGGATAATTTTTGGTTTCTATTTTTTTGAATATTCTAAAAAGCACAAAGGAATATATAATAAGGTCTATTAAGCTGAAATAAATATTAAATTACGGGAAAAAAAGGAGAAGAAAAATTCTGACAATGTAAAGAGTCTTAATAATACTAGAAAAGAATAAATGAATTAATAGCCTGAAATCGAATTTAAATAAAAAAACAAGAGACGAGTTATTGGAGGATGACCCTTTCTACAGTAGCATATGATTATGGTTGTGTTGTTGCTGAGTAGCAGATGAAGGAGGAGCAGGGAGAGCGAGGAAAGGGTCACCAAAAGGATTAGGAGAAGAAGAAGATGAAGGATTTGACGAGAAGTGATGTTGATGATGATAAGGTGGATATTTGTTGTTATAAGGATTTTGATTATTCATCATCATCATTTGTTGTTGTTGCATTGCCATCTGAACATTGGTTGGTGGAGCCATGTTATTAGACATTGCGAAAGGATCTTGTTGCATCCCGAACGGGTTCGGGTTCGATGAGGGTGGTTCTCTGGTTGTAGCCGTGGCTCCAAATCCGTAACCGGCATTGGTTAACTGGATCTGTCTTCTTGCTGTATCGTCTTCGTAGAGACTGTCTAGCAGAAGGTTATCAAATCCTCCGCCCTATAAACAGAGACACCATGTGAGTTGAAATACAAAGTTTTTAATCAATTTGAGAGCAAGTTCGAATGAGAGACTTACAAGTTTTGTTGCTATTGCAGGACGAGGATTGTTGTTATTGTTGCTGTTGTTGTTCTGTGGGGTAACAAGTGCAAGCTCCCAACCACTTCCTCCGGCTTCTATTAAGCTTAGACTCTTAGATGGGGCTGAAGTTTCATGTCCTGCAGAGGAAATGTTCTTTAATTTTAATATCCATATCTTACAATGGTAATGTTTGAGAAAGTTGAGAATTTTTTACTCTACCTGGTGGATATATGGCGAGAGCAAATGCATTGCTTTGCTCTATCTCTGCGGCTTTTGGGTTTATTTCATTCAGACCCTGCACCAATCCAAGGAAAAGGGTCACTTAGTTTTGAGGTTTGGTTTTACAATGTGTAGAGAAGAGGAAGACTCACCAGTAAGTCATCAGTGTCTATCAATGGTGAAGGTTTAGCTTCTTCCTCTTCTTTCTCCTCTTTAGGCTCTTCTTCCTCTTCTTCCAGAAGTGGCTGATCTTTTTCGGTGTTTTCGTTTTGGTTTTCGTCTTCTGCAGGTTCCTCAGGCTGTTCTTCTTCTTGTGGTTCTTCTTCCTCCTCTTTTTCCTGATACTCCTGTAAATATAAACAGAGCAAAACATCAAATCCTCTGTTGATCATCAAACATTAAATGAAACCAAATATTGTGAATATGATGAGCTGAGATTAACTCTTACCAGCTTTTTCTGTACAGAACCACTCTGAGGCGCTTCTTTAATGTACTCTTCCATTGTTGCGAGAAACGATGGAGGAGGCTGAAACCGGTTATTATATAAGTAACAAAACCTTGAGAAGTTAATTACACAACAGTTTTTGCATGTATAAGAACCAAACCTGTCTCAAGGTTGGGAACTGAAAGTTCCTTGCCAGCTCTAGACCTTTGCAGTAATCATAAAACTCAGCCAGATTTTCAGCCTATGCAAAGAAAGAAAAAACATTAGCAAGCAAAGCTTAACAACATATGTTGGAATTAGAAGAAGAAACTGTAGCTGCGGATCACCTGTTGACCAGCTCGTTTGTATATGTTTAGAGCTTTCACTGCATCATGCCTCGTCATCTCAAAGAACTACAGCAACACAGAGAAATATATACAATCTTTGAATAGATAAGCGTAGAGCTGAGCCAAAAAGCAGGAAATGAAACTTTTTTTTTTTTTTAACACAAACCATGTCAACGAGATTAATGATTCCATCATTGATGGCACAGTAGATTTTGAAGCTTTCTTTAAGCACCAAAGCAAGAGCATACTGGATTAGATAGTTGCTATAAGCTGCTCCTTCAGGCTGCAAAACTGAAAACAAATAAGAAGAAATCTTCTCCACCCTAAAAACAAGAAGTAGAAACTCTTTTTTTTTTTTTTTTTTGTTTCGAGTTTGCATATGACTTTACTTGACATCCAATAAGCCGGTAAAGAAGCTGTTGCAACGCAGGTAACTGTTCTAACAGATCTTCACCAGACAACATCCTTGTTCTATGCGTCTATAGAGAGATTGGAAACAACACAAAGATTTATAATGAAAATTTTATTGACTGTTTCTTGATGATGAGAAGAGTCATGAGGGCAACAAACCTTGGAAGCTGCACCTGAACCTTTGGGCAAACGCTCTGCCTCGATGTCATACTTTAAAACCCGATAACATTCAAGCCTCTCTTCTAGAAAGAGTGCGTATGTTCGAACCCAAGCAGAGCAATCCCAAGCTGCATCAAAGAAGACACTTATGATAAGTGAAACATACCCAAAAAAAAAAAAGAAGTCATGCATGAAGAAACGTATATATATATATATAGAGAGAGAAAGATTTGTATTCATTCATTCACCAAGAGGACTTGTGTCGTCTTTGAAGTTGGAAATTCTGAGAATATGTCTTCTGTGAGAGTAATTAAGAAGCTCTTCTCTAAAAGTGGGATCACCTTCTCTCAATGTTCTGTGAATTACTATTAACACTTTCATTGCAACCTGTGCGTTTGTGGAATCAAACGCGATTAATCAATCAAACGCGATTTTGAAAATAATAATATTAATTAGAAAGCTTGAAGAAGGGAAAACTTACAACCCAATTGCGAGTTTTGGATAATCTTTTTGATAATGCATGAATGCAGTAAGCTACATCTGCTCGTGGTTGTATTACAGATGTCGCCGAGAATATTTCTGCAACACGTGAAAATCATCGTTAATTAAAATTAATTTCGCCGATTCACTATTCAATTTCAGGGTTTGATTGATTAATTCGAAGACTTACTACGAACGTGGCGTTCTTTGGGAGGAGATTCGACGTGATTCGTTGCCTTGACGATCGCGATATCTAAATCCTATAACGATCCAATATCAAAAATCACACACCTTTCGTTGGATTTGTCAAAAACGTACATTTCAAATTTCGAAGAAAATGTTGCAAAAGGTGAATCAAGAAAAAAAAGAGAGGAGGGATCTAGACCTTGAATTCGCTGTTGACCTTAGCGAGACCGACGGTGGTGGAATCCTTGAGCGCTCCATAGGCTTTTCTGAAGCTCGTGAACGTTCCCATCCAGCCACACCTTTCTTTTTTTTTTTTTTCTTTTCTTTTTAAAAATAATAAACAATTTAACGTCTCTCTGAATTTCGAAAGTGCTCTGATGGGAAAATGCGGAATAATGAGATGATCAATATGTGATCTGAGTTTTTATGAAGATCTGGGAATGAGGTGATCGAGCGAAGATGATTAGAGAAAGAGAGAAGATGATAGATTAGATTAGATAAATGTGTATTTGTTTAAATGAGGAGGCTGTATGTACAAATAAACGGGAACACGATAACAGACTTTCTTCTTCCTCACCCTCAAAACGTGCGTAACAGAATATCAATGATCTGTATTATTTCCTTTTTCGTTCCCTTTTTTTTCCTTCATTTTTTATTTATAAATATTAAATTATATATTCTCTTGTAGTCGCAAAAGTAATTTTCTAATTGATTTATTTGAACGGAACATTAAAAAAAACATTTAAGTGATAGGTGTTTTTTTTTTCGGGCTAATTGATACTTGTTTATGTATTTCAATATTCCTGAACTTAAAAATAAATGAAATCCGCGCCAAATATTTTCCTTGCTTAATGAACGAAATAACGGTTGTATTAGTGTACTTCGACGACAAAAATAAAATATAATCGGACGGTGCATATCACAAGACTTTCATTACATCCTACGGTGGTGAATACATACTACGTCTTATCCCACTATATATATACGTTCCATTTTACGGATCTTTATCTCACAATTTATAGGGTTCTATAACTATCTCATTTGCATCGAAACTCTTCATGGGAAGTGTGTCGCTTTCAATTTTGAATAAGTTTTGGCTTAGTCCAAATTGATTGACTTTTTCCATCCTTCTTCTTTGAACTTCTACGGTGTTTGAAGACGGTGTAATGATTGATTATGACATAAGCTTTGGTGTGTTTTGTTTTTTCTTGGAATTTTGTTAAGTTAATTATCAAGAACTGACGGTTCCTTTGGAGACATCCGATAAAGTTTTGACAAAAGAGTGACTGTTGTTGCCTCTAATCGAAAATTGATCTGCTTATTAGGCTATTAATATTGAGGTTATAGCAATATACATGAAAAATACATATTGAGGGATTTCCTTGTTGGTGCTCTTAGTTACTTTTCTGAATTGAGTATTATGAAGCTTATGTAAAGCCAAAAACAGTTAGAAGAACAGTACTCATTGTCCATAAAGGCAGAATTTTGTTAATCATCCTCATCATGCATGACTTCTTATAATTGGTACAATTCTTATTGAAACCCTTCCATTTGGGTTTTCTATGTTTTGATTCTCATAGTAACAAAATCATTCATGTTCTTGAGTAGTGTTAAGTAACGCTGATCTTTGATCGACTGTTATTCCATCTAGATCACAGATACAATTATTTCATTATTCAATGATTAATTGGAAACATTTTCTCATCTCTTTTTTTTGTTCGATAGAATCAACAATGGACAGCGTTGACCACTCATAGAATCGGATTCAAGAATCTACCAAATCACACACTTTGATTACAAATGAAGTACCAAAACTATTTAGACCTAGTCAAAATAACATATTCAAACCTCTTCTTCAATTTGGGTTTATCAACATATATAAAAGTAGTGAATTAATTTATTAAATAATTTGTATATTATTACAAATACGGAGGTTAGATCAATATGTTGACTGCTAATCTTATCACCGTAGTACTATTTTTATTTCCATAGACTATCGGAAATATTTAAAGACACAATACCTCTCTACCTTTAATATTAAAGGTCATCATTATTTTCTCACATATCATATTCAAATATTTTCTGGAGTTTTTTAGTAGTCACATATACTATTGCACGATTTTGGAAGTAAAGACTACCACATAAGTTATTGTTTATAATGTTTCTTATTTATTCTTAGATATATATAAATTTTTTTGTTATATAATGTCACTAAACAATATTAGTAAACAATAATATATATGATACATTATTTTCATAGTGTCAAAAACTATTCTCAGAACCTCGCTTTAAAATATCAAAAGAAGCTGGTACTCGAATTTCTCTTTTATATGCTCATAAAGTATATAAAACTGCAAAACCGTGTTACTGAAAAAGAATAGAATTGCCGTAAAAGCTCTGTTCCGTAGAAGGTGGGAGAGGAATGACGATTGCAAAACATTCCCATTTTTATTCATCTTTAAAAAAAAAAAAGTTTTTAAATCAAAAGACC
Organism: Eutrema salsugineum; assembly: GCF_000478725.1. Classification (NCBI taxonomy): domain Eukaryota; kingdom Viridiplantae; phylum Streptophyta; class Magnoliopsida; order Brassicales; family Brassicaceae; genus Eutrema; species Eutrema salsugineum. The sequence goes on from NW_006256829.1 coordinate 9,389,553, forward strand.
CGAATAAAAAAAGGGCCCACCTTCTCAAAGTCCATAACTGAGGACGGTCACGTTTCGGATTTTCGGTCAACGTAAAATTCATTAAGAGTAAAATAAAAAATATATAAAAGCAGAGGGAAAATTAGAACTGTGATCTCTCTTTCTCTCTCGCTTTCTCTCTGCCTCATTCGTCTTTCTCAATCTCGAATCCGTTAATATATACAGGTGCGTTAGGGCTTGGAAAATCGTAGATTTATGGGAAACGGAAACTCGAGGGAATCGAAGGAATCGAGACGGACAAGGCTGAGGCAGAAGCTTCAGAAGTTTCGCAGTCACCGTCTTCTACGTAGCCGTTACTCCCGAAACGCCACCGGAACTGTGAATCAGAGAGCTGTGACGGCCGAGGATTTCTCCGGCATTGCGCTTCTCACTCTCATACGCGTACGATTTGTTCTTCTTATTACGTTTTAATTTTTTTTTTTTGGTTACGGTGCTTAGTGATGTGACATGTAAAGTCTTTGTCTTTTTTTTTTTGTGTGTGTCTGTTTTGTTGTCTTTAGGCGGATATGAAGTTTAAGGACAAGTGGCTCGCCTGTGTTTCGTTCGGTGAACAGACATTCAGAACTGAAATCTCAGATACGTAAGTCTCTGCCTGAAAAAAATCTTAGCTTTCGAAATTTTGAAAATATTTCTTATAGTTTGATAACATTTTTGTTGTTGTTGAATTTCAGTACGGAGAAGCCAGTTTGGAACTCGGTAAGTCGATCAAAACCATGTCTGATTCTGAGCGTTTTAATTTTAATACTTTGGTTCTGCACTTGTGTGCTAAATTCCGGTTAGTGTTTCTCTGTAAACTTTAGGAAAAGAAGCTTCTTTTGGAGAAAAACGGACCAAGTCTCGCTAGAATCTCAGTATTTGAGGTTTCTATTATCCAGATTCTGAGTTTAGTCCATTATGTTGCTTTTTTTTATTAGTAGTTATCTGAAAAGGACCATCCTTTCTTGGTGCAGACTAATAAGCTCTCGAGGAACAAGATCGTCGGCTATTGCGAGCTTGATATATTCGATTTTGTAGTGCAGGTAATTTTTCTTTATATATGATTATATAAATACTGGGCCATGAATGGTAAATAAATAAGAAAATTACTTTTTTTTTTTTTTTTCTTTTGGATTGATTCAGGAACCAGAGTCGGCTAGTAAGTCATTTGACTTGTTAGATCCCGCATCATCCAAAGTTGTCGGCAGCATTTTCCTTTCTTGCGCTATTGAGGTACACACTAGGCAACTATCTGAGAAAATACAGGAGAATTAGTGTCTGAGATTTTGTTACTTGACATTTGCAGGATCCTGTTGAAACCGAGAAGCGGTTTGCAAAGCGTATCTTGTCCGTAGTGGTATGTTTTACCTAAATCTTCCAATCTTATCTACTATACTCTCGTAAAATTTTTGATGTTATCCTCTCTGTATGGTACGCTTCAATATTTATTTGATTTCTCAGCTATTTGTTATGAATACAATGAGTTCATGTGACGCTCTTGTGTGTTTGTTTGTCTGTCTCTTGTTCCTCACTATTTATTCTGTGGCACTGCTTCTTTCGTTGGAGACATTTTTTGAATAATTGATGTAGTGCATTTGAAACTAAAAAATTTGATAGTTGGAGTTCTTTGACAAAGTGCAGGACTACAATGAAGATGGACAACTCTCGTTTTCGGAGTTCTCCGATCTAATACGTGCATTTGGAAATCTAGTGGCTGCTAACAAGGTTCGGCTTTAAGCATCTGTTGTCACGTATGTCATTAGTGTGGGATTGAGTGTAGTTTTCTCTTCATTTGCAACTAGTCTTTGAGAGTCTCAAGTGTATTAAAAGTATATATTTACCAGAAAGAGGAGTTGTTCAGAGCTGCTGACCTGAATGGTGACGGTGTTGTGACTATTGATGAGTTAGCTGCACTTCTTGCTCTTCAACAAGAAAAGTAATGACCCTTCTTGATTCACTTCAAATTATGTTCTAGTTTTTCTTGGTTTTCTTAACAAGTCAGTTTATACCTCCTTGAATCACAGTGATTTGAATATTGATCTCTTTAATGCAGGGAGCCAATTATAAATAACTGCCCGGTTTGTGGTGAGGCTCTTCAGCTATCTGACAAGCTCAACGCGATGATTCATATGACTCTCTGTTTTGACGAAGGAACCGGTAATCAAGTGATGACTGGAGGTTTTTTGACTGATAGACAAGCTTCATATGGGTGAGAAATCTCTTTCTTATAAGCTAAATAGTCAGAAATCTCCCCTCTTAATCTACACTTCGTATTTTCATGTTCAGATGGATGTTCAAACTAAGTGAATGGACACACTTATCAACTTATGACTTTGGTTTGAATACTGGTTCAAGTGCTTCACATATTGTGGTACTCTTTTCTTTTGGCCAAAAATCTGGCTCTCTAATTTTGTATTCTTAAAAGTTTTTTTTTTTCAATGGGGAACAAATGTATTCAAATTTAAAAACGGTTTTTCTTGGTATTTTGTTTCTTGCTTTAGGTGATTGACCGGAAGAGTAAGAGGCTTGTGGAAGAGTTGATCGACTCAAAGATTGTTCTGTCCATGAGAGCTATTTACCAGTCAAAAATCGGGCTTCGGCTTATGGATCAAGGTAAACTAATTACGACTCTTACCTCTCAAATGCACATGACCATTTCTAACCTATGTGATAAGCTATATTGTATTGTCACTACACAGTTTCGTTGTGCCTTAAAGCTTCACGTCCTCTGCAGCATCACGCCATTCTAACAAATCGACACGAATTCTGCATACTTTGATTGATCTTTTTGAATCCAGGGGCAAAGGAGATTCTGCAGAGACTTTCTGAGAAGCAAGGAAAGAAAATGAACTCAGTTGAATCAGCACAAAAGATACCAAGCTTTCTAGACTTCTTTAAGGCATGGAAAGTTACTACCTGTTAAGCTATAATAATGTGTTTCCTTGGTTGTTTGGTTTGGAGTTGAGATTGTTTGTCTGTTGCAGGATCAAATAAACATGGCTGAAGTCAAGTATCCTCTGCAGCACTTTAAGGTATGCAAGGGATTGAATTAAATGTGAACTTGTGTAACATTTTTTTAATTAAACTGAAAATATTTTTCTTACTTGCAGACGTTCAATGAATTCTTCATCAGGAAGTTGAAACCTGGTGCAAGACCAATTGCTTACATGAACCGTGATGATGTTGCTGTATGTTCTGCTGATTGTCGATTAATGGCATTTCAGTCCGTGGAGGATAGCACCCGATTCTGGATCAAGGTATAAATGGTTTCTAGACTAGCTTACTACATGATAATTGATATGCAAGATCTCAAAACAAAAGATGTAACTGATATGTTGCAACAGATCCTTATTTGTTCTGTACTCATCTTACGTTGATAGGGTCGAAAGTTTTCGATTAGAGGCCTCCTTGGGAAGAGTGTGAATCCAGATGCCTTCCTTGATGGATCTTTGGTGATATTCCGACTAGCTCCACAGGTGACTAGATATTTCCTTTTGAAATGCGACTAAAACACTACACAATCGTTTTTGGCTCTCCGTTACACTTGACAAATTTCCTGAAAAAATTTTACAGGACTATCATCGCTTTCATGTCCCTGTCTCTGGAGTAATTGAAAAGTTTGTGGATGTTTCAGGAAGCTTATATACGGTATGTAGTCTAGATCATTTCCTCTCATCACTGCTATGCTTATTTAAGAGAATCACTTTTGTTTCCCATTTGTTGATGAATCTTTGCTTCACAGGTTAATCCAATAGCGGTCAATAGCAAATACTGCAATGTATTCACGGAAAATAAACGAAGCGTGGTAATTATATCAACAGCAGAGTTTGGAAAGGTTCGTACCCTCCCAAGCTTTTCTATGTTTCGATATGCGGCTTACAAATAGAATGGCTAGAAATTATTAATGTGAGATTCTGAAGCTGCAACGAGTTAATAAATTTTTGCAAGCCATCTTTAGAAACGAATCAGAATAATAAACATATGCAACATAACTTCAAGGTCAAGTAATAAATATGTAACAGGTGGCTTTTGTTGCAATCGGTGCAACAATGGTTGGTAGCATCAGTTTTGTCAGAAAGGAAGGGGACCATGTCAAGAAAGGGGACGAAGTAAGCAGTTTTGACTTTTTTTATTTTCTCAAGAAATGATCACTTGAAGAAAATATCTTCTTACCTCATCTTAACTTGGCAGCTTGGTTACTTTTCGTTTGGTGGAAGCACCGTTATATGCGTCTTCGAAAAGGTTAGCCTATTATAATAATCTTAAGAACACTATTTACACTTATAATAATTAATAATAATACATTCACTTGATTTTTTCAATGTGCATCAACCTTCTTTTTCACTTAACACATTTTGCAGGACACGATCCGGATCGATGAGGATCTCTTGGCTAACAGTGGTAGGTCCTTAGAGACGTTAGTTAGTGTTGGAATGCAACTAGGTGTCTCCACAAGGACACTGGCTCGTTCTACACTGACCTGAAATTTTTTACCTCTGAACTGAATATACCATTTGTTTTGGCTCTGCATATATATACAATTGTGTATAAAACAAACAAATATCTACGGGTATCATTTCTACAAGACAATGAAATGAGTTCAACACATTTTTTTGTGCAAATACAAAAGCTTTTATTCGTTTTGATCCCTCACTTTCTCTCTCTCTCAACTAAAATCTCCTTAATAATCCTTATTTTAAGGGCAAAAAACTACATTATAAACCAAAGGGACCATAAATTAAGGGAAAAAAATGAGGAGGGCAAAATTTCAATAAAAATAAAATACAAAAACTAAAAAGAAATTGAAAAAAAAAAAAGATGAAAGGAGTGAATCTTGGCTCCTTTTTATGTTTTGTTATCTTTGTCCACTTGGAGTGCTCGTATTGGGCCTCCTTACGAATCGTCCCTGTTTACATCCCATCACCAACCACATAAAAGAAGGAAACATTAATATTAGGCTCTTGTCTTAATCAAAAATCCAATTTATATATCCTTTGCCCTCTTGACCCAAATCTTATTTAGGCGCTTGTGACTGGTTAAAAATTCAGAGTAATAATAAGAGAAAAAGAAAAGTGATTGTAGGAAAACATCTTTTATATTGGGAAACAAATCATTTATTTTTATTTTGATTTAATGTTTGAAATATTCAAGTTTCGGTTTGGTTTTATATTTTGGTTTGGTTTGGTTTGAATTTTTATCTGTTGGATTAGCTCAGTTGGATTAAAGATTCACGATAGAGTTTTTTTTTCATCTTCGTAGAAATTATTTTTATGAATTGAAAAACATTTAAAAAACAAACTAAGTCCTACAACTAGATCTCCTACATTAAAACTATAAAACTCAAACTAATCTAGAAAGACCAGTTTAAAACTATATTAAAAAAACATATAATAATCATGGATGGTAAAAACCTACATGTGTGTTAACCACGGATTAAGGTGGGTGAGATACCTTCATTCGAGGACGTTGATCTGCGTTGAGTTTGCGAACTTGGTATCGAATTTTCTTGGAAAATAGTCGAGTTCGTCGTTTCTCTTTGTACCTCAATACACTTGCTTCTCGCATTCCACTGTCTCCGAACAAATCTATCTGAGCTAATCTGGCCTGCCCCAAAACCCATACTCCTCATCAGTTCATGGATTTATCAACTAACTCATTTCTTTTTAATAAAAAAAAAATTATTGAGGCTTAAAGAATAGGTGTAAACCTCACAAGCTATAACATATATCACCTTTTATTTCCCGACATTGTTCTAGTACATTACTTATGGCTAACATGAATTCATTGTCAATGTTCTGAAGACTTTATGCTAAAAAGAAGTATACGACGAAACGGATATATACAAAATCAATTTTGAAACCTCTTCATTTATCTTATACGTGAAAATTCACGTGCAAAAGTCTAAAGTTCCCCTTGAATAAATAAATAAAAGAGAAGAACTTTTTATTTTTTCGCAATTGTTAATTAATTAAAAAGTCAGAGGTTAATTATTAAGAACTTTCCACAAATTTAATAAATTCTTGTCAGATACTGTGAGAAGAGCTAATAAATTACTCTAATAACTATTGATTATTTAAATCATGTAAGAACACAGTCCCGTCAAGTTCCGACGCTGAAATAAGAGCCACGTGGCAGCATACTAGTAGTTATCACAGAATTCCGATTTATCAGTTACGAAGAAACTATTTCAAAATTACCATTAAATTAAAAAACTATAATTCAAATTTCGACGGCGAGGAATTGAGATTAGAGAAGAACACATACATTGACGTCGGCTCTCGAAGCTTCCGAGCCCAGAATCTCATCGGAGAACGGCGACGCTTTATCAGACCAAGCTTCTAAAACGCCGTCGTAGTCGAGCTTCAACATCGGATTACCTGATCTCTCCTCCGCATCTTCTTTACTCGACTCCGTGCTCTTCGATTCCGTCAATGGCGTCGCCGCCGCAACTTTCTTCTTCTTCTTCTTCTTGCTCTTCTCTCCGATCGACTTTTTAATGTCGGTTTTCTCGTCATCGACGACGACGTTTTCCACTGTGGTGGTTTGGATTCGCGGCGAGATCTGCTCGAAATCTACGGTGTGAAACCTCCACCAGTTTGCGTCGTCGTTTTCTCTGAGAGCGCTTCTCAATCCAAGCCCCAACGGAAAATTTCCGGCGAATTTGAATCCCTTAGAGCTTCGATTCCACGGATTCATCATCATAATCTGCTCTAGCCGGCCAATTCGGTGGCTACGATTGATTCCCGAAACCCTAGATTCGAGAACCTCTCCGGAATTTGACTCGACACTCCCCATTATACTATCGATCCCTTCTTCGATTTCCTCATCGAGAATCGACTCCGCATCGAATTCGTCGGAAAAATCAAACTGATTCACCTCCGATTCGTCGATTTCTCCTGCCCGACCACCATTGTTACACACTCCGGAATTCACCTCCTTCTGCTCAAAGAAGAAATCCGATTTCGATTGAATCGTCGGATGAAACAGGAAATCGGGCTCCTCGATAGATTCGAAGGGGAGAAGCAGCTCGGAACCGTCGTCGTTATCACCGAGAAGAGGAGATCTAACGAACCCGTAAAACTGAGAATTCGAGTGAGTTTTCTTCTTAGCGTACAAGTTGTTGCTGCTGCTTGAGGAGGAAGAGAAGAGGGTTGGATAAGCGGTGGAGAGAAGAGCCGCCGCTTCGTTGTAAGTCTGGTTAGGTCGTTTTCGCGGCGTTCTTGCCTTTCTCGTTGAGATTGCGAGCGGCGAATTGGAAGATTCCGAGAGTGTTGATGACGGCGATGTAGCTCTCGTCGAGGTTGAGCTTGACGGTGGCGATTTCACTTTTTCTAACTCGAAGCTATATGCTGCGGTGGCGGCTCCGCCGCCGCTGTTTAAGCAAGCGGACATTTCTTGGCCGAGAAAAAAGTGAGCCATTTTCCCGAGAAAGTTATAAATCAGACAGCTGGATTAACTCAATTCGAGTGGAGAATTCAGGAAAAAAATCTCGGATTTGAGAAGGTAATAATCAAAGTTAAAAGCACCAAAACTTTCTAAGTGGAAATTTTGGTGACAGTACGAAACTCTACTGTTTGTGTGGAGGAGAGAGAGTGACGAAATTAAGGTTTATGAAATTGAGGGAAATTAAATTTAATTGAATTGTGCTTAAATTTAAGATGATAAACCCTAAACCCTCTCAAGAAAACTTTAAAAGTTTTGAGAAACTACAAAATTGAAGAAATAGAAAAACAAAAAGGTCAAAACTTTAGGGAAAGAGGAAGAGGAAAGAAAGATTCTTACAAATGTTCATCATTCTTAAGAAATATCAAAAAAGGAAATACTAGAAAAAGAAAACTAATTGGAATCTGAGATTTTCATGAAAACCAAAGAAATTGGCCAACGAGTGAAGTTTTACAGAAAGAACCCGATTGGTTTGAAGAGAGGGAGAGAGAGATTGGAGGAGAAACAAGAGTCACGAGATATATAACAAGAAAAGATTAGGGTTTTTGTGATGAAGAGCTCTGTAAATAAAAATTGTGAAGAGAGTTTTAATTGTTATTGATTTGCTTGGGTAATTTAACTGAGATGTGGCGAAACATAGAGAGAGAGAAAGAGAGAGTGGTGGAAGAAGAAGATGAGAGAGTGAAGGAGCATATGGTGAAGAAGGACAAGATAGCTCGCAATCGGCAGTTCTGGAGTGTATGGGGTCTACTGCTGGATTTTTTTTCACTTTTGTATCAATTTATATATTTTTTATAAAACAATTAAACGATATTTCTTATGGATATGGATTCTCCCAGAATAAGAATTTTATATTTTTTAACCGGAAACATCGAAATTAATAAGGAAAAATTTTTATTTGCAAATTTTAAAATTATCTTCATGACTGTATCAGAATACAAAACATTAATCGGCTCATGCATCTCATGATTCATGGTGGTGTTTTTTTTATTTTTAATTAAAACAAAACATTTCATCTGTTGATTAATGGAGTACATTTCTATTTATCTGTATCAGTATCTAATCAAATAAGAAACAATATTGCTAACAAAGAAAGATTATGAATTCCTAATTGGAGTTGTTTATGCAAGGGAATTAATTTTCCAATTCATGGCACGAAGTTGGTGACTACATGTTTAGTCTACTTAAGGTTTCGATCCGAAACTATCATATATACAAAAAAATAATATAAAAACATTGGTATAAATGTTAAATGAAACGTTTTAGTTTAATAGTGTATTTGAGTCTTTAATTGAATAAAAATGTTGTTCCTTTTTTTTGTTTAGGCTTTTCACTTTGTAATATCTAGAAGTCAAATAAAAATCGAATTTCAATTTAATCAGTTAGATATGGACCATATTGTGTCAGTTTAGAGTTTGATTGATATTTTGGCGTAAAGATTTAATTTATAAAAGTTTCACAAACAAAAGAACTTTTTTTTTTTGGTTGGATCTTGAATTTGATTTGTTATCTTATTTATTATTTTTTTCATGAAAATTGACTTATGTAATTTTTATATGCGTTATGATTTTTTCATTTTCTAAACTCTATATTAATTAATTACATTTCAAAAATAATTATGGAGAAAAAATGTATGAATATTGATTCATGATTAAGAAAAAGTGTTTAGTATGAGAACATAATAAAAAAAATTTTAGACACAATTCATTATCAATTTTTTTGCTTATGTATACATTATTTGAAAAAAATCAGGTTTTATCAGACAGGGTTTATCCAGGTTAGACGCTGAATAATTAAATATGTGGGTTTAGATAATAATCAATGGTATGAGGAAAAAATGTAATTCTGCTTTTGGATTATTTTCAAAAAAAAAAATTGCACCCCATCATCGTCATCCCAACCTGCAAATCTTTTTGGGATCTTAAAGAGAAAACGAGAAAAGGTCACCTTATCCATCGACGTGGCCTAATATAATTGGTACTACTAGATTTCTTAGATGACGTGGCGTTTTCTCTATTAACTGATTGTGGTCGTCTGGTCGGAGACGTTTTGACGTGTTCTTAAGAACCGACTTTACAAATTTGGGGATCATTTTTGCTTAATGCTTTCCAATTTTACTAATTTAGCATAAAGCACACAGATTATTACATTGATAATTCTTATCTGTAGTTTGTGTCAGATTGGTTTTGGTTATATATATATATATATATATATACATAAGTCTAATTTTTTTCCTGTTGATTTATTTTAATTAAAGTACGTGACTGCTTATATAATATACAAAATTTTAAATTCATATAACTTTTTCCCCCTAAAAAAACAACAGAAAAATAATGGACTTAACATAATATACGTTGACATAAATAAATTAAAATATTTGACGTGTGTTATATAGCTACGGCTAATTGGCTACGTAACTAGAAGCAATCAAGCTTACAACATTGTCATACTTAAAACTAATAATAATTTTTTCTATTAATGCCATTTTTAAACCCCAAAGTGGGGAGAGAGAGAAAATGGTGGGCTAGTGGATTGTGTATGTGAGAGAAAAAATGATTGGAACCTTTTTGGTATCATTTGAAGTAATTTGTGGCGAAAGATAAACCTACGTTTACCTCATTATGTTCAATGACTCCTGATTAGATATCAGATTTTCTATAGTATGTTATAAAACACATATCCATTATATATATCTAGAGAGAGATAAGATACCAACTAGTTATCCGTATATTATCAAAACTCTACATTTTATCCAAACATTATGACGACACTTGTACTTAGCAAAACATAAACCAATAATTTTTTTCAACGGCAATCTATAAAGTCATATATCAGGTCAGTTAATATTTTCGGCATTTAAAGACTGTTCAAGGTAAAAAAAAAGGGGAAAAAATTTATGACAGAAGATAATTTCCTAAGAAGCAAAGGCGGACTGGACTATACATGCTTCTCAGTCTTTTTTTGAAAAAACGCAGACTAGGCGGTGATCCCAGATATAACCATTGTCAAGATCAACCCATCTAACTTTGAATGTATCGTTGAAAGGTTGCATTAGTGATAATTCATCCCTAAAAAAGTGGTGTCTTTTCTCCAAATTTGCATATTCAATCTATACCTGAGAATCATTTGTTATTTAAATATATAAAGTCGATGTTTAAATAGTCAGAAAACATTCGAAAAATACATAATTTATCGTTTCATTTTCTATTCCGCATTACGAACATAAAGTACTTTTACTATGAATAGAAGCGATAATCACAACTAAACATTCAGAAAAAAATACATATAAAATTCACTTGTATACATGAGAGTGATAAGACTTAATTATTTAGTATTGTTATCCATTGAAGAATCTATGCTTGAGTATATATTCACTAGCCATCAGTGTAATTCGGATGTTCCTCTTTTACTTATATAATTTTTCTCTCCGATTCATCCATTGGCCATGAATCTCGAGGTAAAAAGTTTGAGGTAAAAAAGTTACAAAATTCAATCAATATTTTGTGATAGGTAATTTGATACTTTCTCGGTTTCGTCTCCATTTCTTGATTTATATAGTTGGGTATAAATATCTAGATGAAAAAACTCAAACATGTTGACAAAATTACAGTATGCCCGGAAAATATCTTGTTCCAAAATCTGATTTTTTTTATATATATAACATAAATATATACAAATTTGTTTACTCATCAGCTATAGTTTACTCATGATCATACTAATTCCGGTGATGATGCATATTTCTTTTTCGATTTGCTTAGAATTTGTCATGTGCTTTCTTTTAAAGTAATGCTTATCATATATCTTCAAACTAACGTTATATTGTTTAAGATAATTTCTGGTCAATCAGCTGTTCCATATGCATACTTCTTATTAGTAGAAAATATTTAAAACATACATTTTTGGGGGGACCATAAACAGAACTTGAAAGCCGAACTAGATGCTTTAACATAATTCGCTTGACAAAAAAAAAAATCTATAGGAAAATTGAATTTAGAGAAAAAGTCTAAAGACGGTGTACTGGAAAGAATTTGAACCTCAAGATAAAAAACAGGATAACCCTTGTTATGGCACTGCTCCAAAGTTAGTTTTGTTCGTATGTTACATTCTTTTCTTATGACAACATGTGACATCTCTTTTTTTTTTTTAACTAAATTATCTACCATATTACCGTGAAAGTTCTGGGGGAGATAAATATATTAAGAATTTCCATTTTTACTGCACGTGTGATTGGAGTTTATATATATTCGAAGATACCATTTTTTCTAAGGATATTAGTCTGTTCAATCTATTTTGCTTCGTTAATTTTGTAAAAGTTGTCTTTTGATAAATTAATGAAATGGAACCATATGCGACTCCCCTTGTTTGTAAAAAGTAAGATGAGATATATTTGAGTTGTGATTTATGTGGACTTAAAAGGATTATTGTCTTAGATACCGTTATTAACACAGCGATTGTAAAAAATTTAGATGTACTGTAAAAAACTGACTTTAACCGCTTTATGGTGGTTTAGTGGTTATTAAGATTCGTCTTGTGGGTTTAGATTGATCCAAATTATTTACTGCGCTTTTGATCATAAATTATCTCGTATGATTAGTTTAGATTTCGGTTTGAAACTGACTTTTTCTGTTTCACATTTTAACTATTACAAGTTACAAACTATTGCAATCAAAGAGAAGATGATATTAAAGCTTTCACTACAAGAAAAAACAGAGTTAGCAATGATTTTTTACGACGAATTATTGTCGTCGCAAATTAACGACGAATTAACGACGATTTAGCACACAATCGTTATTAATTCATTGCAAAGAAAATCGTTGTAAAACCGTCGTCATTTACGACTTTTTTACGATGTTTTGTTTTTATAAAATAATAATTAAAAAAATTAAATCGTCGTAAAATCATCATAAATTGCGAAGAAAATTTTCTTCCCTAACGGTCATTTTCAATCGTTATAATTCACATCGTGGTAATTTCATCAAAATGTAAGTAATCAGAAAGGATGCGGATACGTTGAAGCCCTAAAATGTCACAATTATAAGATTCTTTTTTTTTTCCTTAAAGTTTAAAACTATTACGTATTTGGACACTCTGTTCTTGTGGGAACTTGTTTACAATTATCTTACCATGTGGTTATTTCGGCCACATTTAATGGGTCTTAGAAAATTTTGGTCTTATATAATAAGTTAACAGAAACCACACGATAGAGAAAATATATGAAGGTTAACTATTTGTTGTCGAAGAAATATATCCCATCTTATAAACCCCATTTAACCATAAATTCATCTGACATAAACTGTAAAAATATCTCAAGGGTTATACTATCTTAGTTAATCTCTCAGACTCAAGTGTACGTATATTTTGTATTCTAATTTTGACGCAGATAGACTTAAAGAATTCATTTGAATATTACTGTACATCAAGTCATTACTAATTAACGGATTTTTTTTTTTTTTTTAATATTGAGAGTTAGAATCTATGTGAATAGACATGAATGGTAGAAGTTTGTATATTATGTTAGTATAAATTTATTAGTAATTGTACATTGAAAATTTGAGAATCGAGTAAAATGAAAACACAGTTATAGAATATAAGAAAAATCCAAGTGAGATTGCAAATGTGAACTTAAATGTTCATCAACTGGGTCATGGCTCAAGAGTAACCCAAATAGTTGCAAAGAACAAGTGAAGTATTCCTTCTCTTACAAATTGGAGGGGATCATTTCAATTATGCTTGGTCTAAACTTCGAATTGTTTGTTTTTTGAAGTGATGTGAAGTGATAAGTGGTTTAATTATTTGGACTTAACTTTGAATTATAAATCACATGGATGATCAGTACACCCTGTGACACGAACTGATGAGTAAAGAATTGTGAGAATCTCTAACTCCTTTGAAACTGCTTTGGTAAGTCTCTAGGACAAAGAATCAAGTCATCCTTAAGAATGAGCAAAAATCTAAGAAAACCTTTGTTGATTTTAAATTTTTAATCCTTAAAAATGGCACATTATTTCAAACTTGTTACAAACTCCAGATTCCTTGGTTCACCAACATTACGATAGAAATATTCTCATGAACTAACTTCCCTTCTTTATTACCATAATTTTCATACATAATGCATTTAGCAAACCAAGTTTCGCATTCTCACAATGTAGACTTCATTTATGTACAACGATTATATTTTCTAGACCACGTGAGTATGATGGATTCTTTTTAATCCAGGCAATAACCAAAGCGATGTAGCAATGGGTACAAAACTCCAACACAGCCACAATGGAAAAGTTGGACATACAACAGGAAAAATCAAAATAATTTTGACAATTAGAAATAAACAATACCAAACTTTAGGAGAAAACCTTTGTTTATATAGTCTAAAAACAGATTAAAAAATAAAATTCCAAAAATCAAACGTGAAGGAACACTTTCGTAAGAGACTTTCTGGCGCTAAGAATGCCTTCAGCGATAATAACACCACTGCAATTTACAAGAGAAACAAATCCAATATAGCACAAGTTGTGCTGGTGAACGGATAGAAAAAGGAAAATATAATTGTTTTTTCTTAGCAAAATTTTCGAGTAACTAATTTTTGTTTGTACTCAAGTATAAAAACTAATATGTTTACAATATAAGCGACCATTTCCCTGCAAAATTAAGCACAGTCATATGCTTACAATATATATGTAAATATTTTCCTTACTTATAATAATTGATGAACAAAAGAACTCTGAGTTGTAAAATACCAGAAGCGATGTAAACTTTGGTGACTGATACCAGAAGAGTTTCATGGAAATATATACATATTTATATATAACTAAATAAATAAACCAAGACAGTTTTATTTAATACTTATTACTCGAAATACTACAATAGAAAGCTCTCTAAAGAACTTCATCAAACAATTGAAATCAAGTCGTGTTCATCTCTTTACACTGGTATAACTTAATCTAGATGCAAGGAATAACCTCACGCAAACCTCTTTTCGTCAAGAAAGGAACACCAAGCGAAATAATCTGAGTATTTCCACTCAGATCCGAGCCTTTTTAATTTCATTTGTCAACTTTCCCTTCAGACGGTTCAAATTTGAATAAAAGAGTTACATATGATATGACTATCACATCCGATCAATCAGTTGAACGAACGAGCATATATCTTTAAGTGTCGAGAATCACCACAATCCAAGTGGAAGCAATGAAATTATAAGAGTATCTGATGAGATACAATTATGAAAGGTGAGGAGGGAACTAATGGTTTTCCAAAATAACTATTAATAAGAAGAGAAATTTGAATCGAAAAGAGCTTTGGAATTTTCATTGTTAATTAAATTCATCTTGAACTATGTGATTTAAATAGAGGAGGCTGTGACGTACTCTGATTCTTCATATTCTTTTTAAAAAAAATTAAATTCTAAATTAAATTTTAGAGAGCTGATGTGTCAAAAGAAAATGTGATGATGTGTCAAGTTTGTGAGACACAACCCACTCTTTATATAATAGATTGAAAAATGTTGTTTGTTTCATTTTTACTTGTCTAATGCAAACATTATTTCATTTGACGTAATTATCCTAAAAATAAACGCTATTGTTATTCTTTTGTCTGTTACCTTTTTTCATTGGATCCTAAAAAGGTTAAAACTTAAAAGATTATCAGAAGCATGGAAAGGCAAAGGTGAAAGAGTCAAAGAGTTATGCGATTGCATGATTCTCCATGCTGATTCCAATATAAAATGAAAAGAAATTAGGAAAGACATAATCATATTGGTCCCCTCCAAACAAACTGTAAGAAGAGAAGAAAGAGTTCAAATCTTTTGGAGTTTCGTTTTTCATATTCGGAAATTTTACATTTGGGTACGAAAATCACGTATTGGTGGGCCGAATTGTAGCCACTAGCCCATTAGACTAATTTTCCGATTGGTTCATGTGAAATTTGATTCTATTAAAAAAAAAAAAAAAAGAAGCTAGCACTAAAAATAACATGGTAGGTACTCGTTATCCTGTTGCGTTTCTAACCTGAAAGCCACTGGTTTGCGAGAGATAGCTTTGATTTTGTCTGAAGAATCAAGAAGATGCCCACTTTAAATCTCTTCACTAATATACCAGTCGACGCCGTCACATGCTCCGACATACTCAAGGACGCTACTAAGGCCGTCGCTAAGATCATCGGCAAACCTGAATCCGTAAAGAAACACTAATCCTCTGTTAAAACTTTCAACTTTTTTGTTTGCTTTGCCTCCTGTTTAGGGTTTTGGTTATATGAAATATATTGACAGTGTTTAAGTAGCTGTTTCGCTTTGTACTGCTGCTAAATAATATATGCAGATGAAGTGTTTGATGAAACTCCTGTATGAATCGCAAGTACTCTGAGATATTTCATCTAAAATATTATCATTTCATAAAACATTGCTAGAAAAATATAACTTGAAGGGAAATTCTTGCTGTTCAGAGCCAAAGAAAGTGTTCAACTCTTGAGAATTTTTCTTCATATTTACCAATTCATGGAACCTTGTTAAAAGAAATAAAGGATTCTTGTGTTGTGGTCTTAACTTGTGAGCTACGTTTAATTATTATTTTATTCGCCTGTTCATCATCACTTATACGATGTCTGCTCTTGTTCTTCTTCTTCTTCGTTGGTTTCAGTATGTAATGATACTGCTTAATAGCGGAGTGCCTATTGCATTTGCTGGTACCGAGGAACCAGCTGCGTATGGAGAACTGATATCTATCGGAGGATTGGGACCAGCCGTTAACGGAAAGCTTAGCGAGACGATATCCGAGATTCTTCATATCAAGCTCTCTATAGATAGCTCCCGCTTTTATATCAAATTCTACGATTCCCCGGTATGTTTTGCTTTTTGCTAAAAAGCTAGCTTTGCATAAGAAAGATGTTACTTGCGTCGTACGTGAAAGCATTTTCAAGGATTGACATAGACTATCCTGATTTAGCTTAAATCTAGAATCTTGCGAATTGCGATGATGAAAGCACAGTGTTCTGGATGCACAAATATATCTTGTTTACCTTGTATCAGTGATTAGAAAGTATGTTTAATTCTTGGATCTTTTTTTATTTATTTATTTCAGCGACCCTTCTTTGGATTCAACGGATCAACTTTCTAAAACTCCGGAGTCAAAGCCAGGACGAAAGAGGCGAATTCAACCTTGTATATCATGAGCTTGATTTATACAATTTCACATTCCTTAAAGCCAAATATAATCTTCATGTTTTCATTGGCTTTTCGGACTAGTTGTTACTTCTGATATGATCTCAATCTCATTATCTGGGACTAGTAGATCAGGGGCTTTAATATTTCCTATCATAATCTGTCAATATAATTTATTCACGTTCATTCTATTTATAAAGATTATGGTTCTATACAAATTTAAAATATATATTTGTTTAAAATGTCAATAAGAAAAATGTAACTTCAACTCATAATTTAAAACTGTATTATTGACATTTTTCTGGCATCAGAACTTTGTGCCAATCTACTATACTGTACATTTTTTTCCCCAGTTTGATACCTTTTTTTAAACCAATTCCCAGTTTGATACCAAATCTAAACAAAATCATGCAGTCTGACAGTCATTTGATCTAAGGCTTTGAAATGTTATGATTTTCTAGAAAATAATTGTCTTACATATTGGACTAAATTGATCGATTAATTAAGTTTTAGGGTAAATGTGTCATTCCGAATAAACTGGTACCGGGAGAGAAGAGTCGCTGTCAATTTTAACCAAAGTTCGTTCCTTTTAGGCCGTGCGACTTTCAAACGCGACTTTCTTCTCCGGCAAGCTATTGGCGACGCTTCTCAGTGTCTCTCCGACGGGGAATCAAACCCTATTCTGATCTAAATTCACTGTCTTCTTACGAAGAATCACGAATTCCGGTGAAGAAGATGACGGAGGAGATCAAATTCAGTGTTCTAGTGTCTCTCTTCAACTGGATTCAGAAGAGCAAAACCTCTTCTCAGAAACGCTCTAAGTTCCGAAAGTTTCTAGACACGTACTGCAAACCCTCCGACTACTTCGTCGCTGTCCGCCTCATTATACCGGCGCTTGACCGAGAACGCGGTAGCTACGGTCTCAAGGAATCGGTGCTCGCCACGTGTCTCATCGATGCCCTCGGCGTCTCTCGCGATGCTCCCGACGCCGTTCGTCTTCTCAATTGGCGCAAGGGTGGAACCGCTAAGGCTGGGGCCAACGCCGGAAACTTTTCCCTAATTGCCGCTGAGGTTAGGATTTCATTTGACTTTCTGGGTTTTGGTTTTGGGTTTTAGGGTTCGGATTTCGAAACGTTTTTGTTTGTGGCGAACATCAGGTACTCCAACGTAGGCAAGGAATGGCTTCGGGTGGGTTGACTATTAAGGAATTGAATGATTTGCTTGATCGTTTAGCTTCGAGTGAGAACAGGTCTGAAGATAGTTTTTTACATTTTCTTCATTTCCCTGTTTGATTCGATGGTTGAATTGGCTTGTAATTGTTTATCCTCGTATCGTGTTTTGAAATCTATGGAATGCAGAGCAGAAAAAACTTCTCTTCTTTCCACTCTGATTCAGAAGACGAATGCACAGGAAATGAAGTGGGTAATTAGGATCATTCTTAAAGGTAGAGGGGCTTTTCCTTCTTCTTCATACATTGTTTCCATCCTTTGCTTTCCATCTTCATTCAGATTTGTTGTTGATTGCTTTACAGATTTGAAATTGGGAATGAGCGAGAAGAGCATTTTTCAGGAGTTCCATCCAGATGCTGAGGACTTGTTTAATGTCACATGTGACTTGAAACTAGTCTGTGAAAAGCTGAGGGATCGACACCAGCGGCACAAGCGCCAGGTGTTTGCTATGAGAAATACTTGAATGCACGAACTGTTGTACATTTTTTTTGAGATACAATTGAGCTATAGAAATTATCTTAAAACTGATGAACATAAAGATGAGTGTGAAATTAGATCCTTTTATAATAGCCTGTCAGTTGATGATTGTTGTTCATTTCCATGCTCACCAAAGCATATGTCTTTTCTCATGTATCTGGCTGCTCAACCTTTTATTGTGTTAAATTCCTCAGACTTTGTGCCTGGTGTGTTGACTTTCTCTCTACTGGTGGTGGCTTGTTTGTTTCTTACTTTGTAGGATATAGAGGTTGGAAAAGCCGTACGACCCCAGTTAGCTATGCGCAGCGGTGATGTAAATGCTGCTTGGAAGAAGGTATAGTCCATCAACTCTATTGTTAGCTTACTCCATTTCCCTGTCCATTTTTTTTTATAAACATTGTCTTTTATTGGTGTTTTACTTCTTTAACCAATGCGTGAGATTTTCCCCCTCTTCATAGCTACACGGGAAAGATGTTGTTGCTGAATGCAAATTTGATGGGGATCGCATACAAATACACAAAAATGGGACTGAGATACATTACTTCTCTAGGTGAGCGACATCTCTTTTGTCTGCCCTGCTATTAAAATGTTTGATTAAAAAATTGATCTGCATATGGCTTTATGACTCTTTTGTGACTTAGCGGTTTCTGGTCTAATGCTGTAGTTTTTTCAAGCTCTCTACCGGTCTCTTTGTGTCACAGATAGGGAATTCGCAATTTACTTTTTATAGTGATGCTGCAGGAACTTCCTTGACCATTCTGAATATGCACATGCTATGTCGGATCTTATCGTACAAAACATATTGGCTGACAAGTAAGAATCTAGTTGCTGTTTATTTAGGTTCTGAAAGGTTTTACGAGTTTGGAAGATTTACATATACGATTTCTTTTCTTATAATCCTAGGTGTATACTTGATGGTGAAATGTTGGTCTGGGATACATCTCTTAATCGGTTTGCTGAGTTTGGTTCGAACCAGGAAATAGGTTTGGCATCTAATCAGTATCCTTATTTTGAAAAATATAGCCTTGCTTGCAGTAGATTTGATCCTTCGTGTCCTATTCTTCACAGCCAAGGCAGCAAGGGAAGGTCTTGACAGCCATAGACAGGTTCATTTGTGAAGTTCCATTTGTCTGATTTTATGATGCAACTTTCTGAGGATCTTTATAAACTCTAATGTTCTTTTATTTGCCAATGCAGTTATGTTGTATCCTTATGAGGAGATTTAATCCCCACACTCCAGAATCTCATGACGGAACCATTTTAGAGTTTCTTTTTCCTTGACCTTGTACTAGATGTTGCCTTTGATGTTCTTTATGTTGGAGATACTAGCGTCATCCACCAGAGTTTAAAGGAACGACATGAACTCCTGAGGAAAGTTGTTAAGCCTTTAAAAGGTCGACTTGAAGTTTTAGTACCTGAAGGTGGTCTCAACGTTCATCGTCCTTCAGGTAAGGACTACTAAGTCTAGCTGCTGACTCAGGAAAGTTCACGTGTGTCAGAGTTAAAATAAAGATAAATAAGTGATGGGATTTTTCTTTAATATGTGCTATGGTTTTAGAGTCTTGCTTCATTTTGAGTTTCTTTACATTGAAAACAGCTATTTAATTTCGTATGGTACCTCCACCACACATTTTACAACTAGTTAGCGTTACTTTTTGCAGGGGAACCTAGTTGGTCTATTGTTGCTCATTCTGCAGCTGATGTTGAGCGATTTTTCAAAGAAACAGTGGAAAACAGGTTTATTTTCTTATTCTAAATCCAGCTAAAGTTTCTTTTGCCACTATTCATAAATTTTTCAAAACGTTTGGATGGTGCCTTCTTGACCTTATGTGAACAATGATACTTCTTGTCAGAATATACCCTCTAGTATAGAGACTTTTAGTACGATTTTCTTCGCAGATGTGTGTTCCAGTATTTTTATTCAATTTTTATTTCTCCTCAGAGATGAAGGAGTTGTACTTAAAGACCTGGGATCTAAATGGGAACCTGGAGATCGTAGTGGCAAGTGGATGAAGTTGAAGCCTGAATACATTCGGGCTGGTTCTGATCTAGATGTTCTTATAATAGGTGTGCACTTGATATGCTTACTTTTCCTTGTTCAAAAGTGGTGTTCTTCTCCCATTAGATCTTATGGGGGATTTGTTACATCTTTACCAGGAGGATACTATGGCTCTGGGCGTCGAGGAGGGGAGGTAGCACAGTTTCTCGTCGCATTGGCTGACCGGGCAGAGGCGAATGTGTATCCCAGGCGGTAAGTATTTCGATGGAGTCAGATGTTCTCATAGACGTTGAATCAGATTATCAATAGAAACTACTGGAACAGTCTTTAGAGAACTTTGAAAACTTTAAAGCTTTTCTTGTCATCAGAATTGGTAGTTGTTTGCCTTGACATTTCAGGACTAACTATCAATAATAAGGTATTCTCTTCCTGCAGATTTATGTCTTTTTGTAGAGTTGGCACAGGACTTTCTGATGATGAGCTTGACACTGTTGTAAGCAAACTGAAGCCTTATTTCAAGTAAGAGACGGAATCGTTTACTTCCTTTCTCATTTCATTTAAACAAAAATATATATAACAATATGGGATAAATTAAATTGATGTAAGAAAATTCTCCACTATAAGATATATCTCACAAAAAACAGCTACATGTATTGTTATACATCAAAACTAGATGGTTTTTTGGTCTAGTATTTTGACAGTTGAGAAAACTGCCGCTTTCTATACTAGTTATCACATATCTTGTTTGTGTTTCAGAAAAAATGAACACCCAAAGAAGGCTCCACCAAGCTTTTATCAGGTCACAAATCACTCAAAAGAGAGACCGGACGTTTGGATTGAAAGCCCGGAAAAGTTTGTTTCCTGTCATTTAGCCAATTTTCCTCTACTGACGCAGAAAATCCATATTTAGCCAGTCGTTGAATATTTTTCCTGTTTGTTGCAGATCAATAATACTTTCCATCACCAGTGACATTAGGACAATAAGGTCTGAGGTATGTCTATAAGATTGAGAATGTGAAGATTTGTCAGTAACCTCTAATATTTTTGTCTTTTATTCGGTATCAAACAATACAGATTTGTCGCTTATGATGCGTATGCTGTATTCCATGTAAAACTCTGCTTCTTTTCAGGTGTTTGTTGCACCTTACAGCCTGAGGTTTCCTCGTATTGATAAAGTAAGATATGACAAACCTTGGCATGAATGTCTCGATGTGCAGGGTGAGTATTAAAAGAATCAAACAAAGTGTCCAAGGTTCCCATTTTCATGAAAGTTTTGAAATAACCGATTTCCTTCCGCTTTATTCGTCCGGCTGATGTTTACTTTGCAGCTTTTGTGGAATTGGTGAACTCGAGTAACGGCACCACACAGAAACAGAAGGAATCTGAAAACACACAGGACAATCCGAAAGCCATTAAATCCTCCAGGAGAGGAGAGAAAAAGAATGTCTCTCTTGTCCCCTCTCAGTTTACTCAAACCGATGTATCGGATATTAAGGGCAAGACCTCAATCTTCTCAAATATGATATTTTGTATCCTTTGACATGTTTCAATATTGAATCGTCTTCTCTGGCCATCCTCACCAGGGTACTCTTTTCTTGCTGATTGCGTTTTCAGTAATTAGATACCTTTTTACATGGATAAGTACTGAAATTGCTTGAACTTGCAAACTTTGATAATTTTGTCATACTCCACTCTTCGTTATTTCCTTGACAAAGCTAACAGATTTTGTTAACCTGCCTCGGTCCCATTCGCTTGATACTTTCCACAAAATGGTGGTTGAGAATGGAGGGAAGTTCTCAATGAACTTAAACAATTCAGTGACTCATTGCATTGCAGCGGAAAGCAGTGGTACATCACTTTCTTACTTTGACATATTGATTTCTTAGCCAACCCTTTTGTACATGTGATTACACTTTGAACGATAAAAGAGCATGACAATGAGATAATATTTCAGGAATAAAGTATCAGGCATCAAAGCGTCAGCGAGATGTCATCCACTTTTCATGGTTCTTAGATTGTTGTTCACGAAATAATCTGCTGCCTTTGCAGCCAAAGTGAGTCCTTGCAGCATTATCTTATGGTATAAGCTGCTTTAGGTTTCTTGTGCTATTGATATCTCGTCTAATGAAAAATTGCCCACTTCTCGAAGGTACTTCCTCCATCTCACTGATGCTTCAAGGACCAAATTACAGGATGAAATTGATGAATTTTCCGATTCTTATTTCTGGGATTTAGACCTTGAAGGTCTCAAACAGGTATCCATCTTGAAAATGTTCTTTCACTTCTTGAGATCTTTTATTGAAATCATATTATCGAGTTGCAATCTCTTTTTCTTCGTTTCCAGGTCTTAAGCAATGCCAAGCAATCAGAAGACTCAAAATCCATTGAATACTACAAGAAAAAGTTATGTCCAGAGAAAAGATGGTCCTGCTTCTTCGGCTGCTGCATTTACTTTCACCCGTATAGTCAAACATTGTAAGGCTTCTCTTGTTTTATTAAGTTTTTTAAAGATGTCAGTTACCTAAAGCAATACTCATCATCATTATCCTCAATGTGTTATTTCTTACTTGAAGGAGCACTGAAGAAGAAGCCCTGTTGGGAATTATGGCTAAGAGATTAGCGCTTGAAGTCTTAATGAGTGGTGGTAAAGTTAGCAATAATCTTACTCATGCGTCACACCTTGTAGTCCTTGCTATAGCAGAAGACTCTTTGGATTTTACTTCAGTTTCAAAAAGGTATTCCACAATTTCTGAGTTTCTACTATTCATTTTTACAATGCATCATAATGAGGATTAAGGCTCTGTTCTCTGGTCTTTCTTTAGTAGTTTCAGCGAAATGGAGAAACGTCGTTTGTTGAAGAGAGGGCTGCATGTTGTTAGCGCGCACTGGTTAGAGGATAGCTTGCAAAGAGAGCAAAAACTGTGTGAGGACGTCTACACTCTGAGGCCAAAGCATATGGAAGAGTCTGATACTGAAGAATCAGAGTGAGTCAACAACACTTTTTGATGAGTTCTTATCTACAAATGAAATATAAATTAGTCTCTCATCCATATTAGGGCTTGTTAGTAGAAAAAGCTTCTACTGATTTTTTCTCTGTTTGCTTCAGTAATTCCGAACATGATACAACGGAGGAAGCTTCCTGTGGTAATGCTCAAACCGAAGAGCCAGCTTCCTCTAAAACGGTTAGAGGACGGTCAAATGCTCGAGCTAGTAGTAAAAGGGGAAGGTCTTCTACAAACTCACTGCAACGAGTACAGAGACGCAGAGGCAAGCAGCCTTCTAAGATAGGCGGAGATGAAACTGAGGAGGGTGATACTTCTGAAGAAAAGGTTTCAACAAGACTCAGTGATATAGCAGAAGGCACAGATTCGTTAGGTGAGGCTCAAAGAAACTCTAGGAGAGGAAAATCTGCAAAGAGAGGAAAGTCTCGTGTGGGACAAACCCAGAGAGTACAGAGATCACGAAGAGGCAAGAAGCCTTCGAAGATAGGGGGAGATGAGTCTGAGGAAGATGATGATTTTGATGACAGAAAACATGAGTATGCAGAAGCGGAAGAGAGTAATGCAGCTGGTAGATCAGTGGAAGACAACAATGAAGAAACCCGAGAGCCTGACGTAGCAAAGTACACAGAATCACTGCAAAGAGACAACACAGTAGCAGTTGAAGAGGCCTCACAAGATTCTAGAAATGCAAATACTGAGATGGATACGAAGGAGAAGCTACAAATGCACGAGGATCCAGTACAAGCTATGTTGATGGACATGATACCGAGCCTCAGTCTGAAAAACACAGAGACGTCAAACCGAACCACCGGGGAAAGTAGTAGATTGGCTAATGTTTCTGGTGAATGCGAGTCTTCAGAGAAAAGAAAACTCGACGGCGAGACTGATGCTACTTCTGTGAACGCAGAGGAAGATGCAGACGCAATTCCTCCTCCTGTAAAGAAAAAGAAAGTCAGCTACCGAGATATTGCAGGAGACTTGCTTAAAGACTGGTAAAAACGCTGCCGTTTCAGACCAGGTAGCGAAACTCTGAAGTCTGAACTCCTTCATGTACATATATGTTGTGCAACTCTAAAATTCTCTGTATTGTCTCCTTTTGTTCCTAAATTATTTTGTGCGCTGCGCTATCGAAGAGTTTTCTTTTTAATCGTATGAAATTTTCATCATTTTTATTTTTATTTTCTTTTAGTTGTTCTACCTTGTTTCTTTACAAGAAAAAAGACCTTGATTCTATATTGAAAATTGAAAAGTGCACACTTGTTTAACAGTGCGAATATTGAAAATTAAAACATATACAAGAGAAAACACTAAATGTATTTTTCTTTATCTTCTTATTCTTATGTTATTATCATTTTGTTATTAGATATCTTTCGAATTTTTTTTTTTTTTTTACGTCTAATTCACCTTTATTAGTTATCAAAGTTACAATCGTTAATTACAGTATGTTGGAGGAATCGAGGACAAGTGTGGTACAATGACCATTGAGTATTACATAATAATGCTTGTTTAGCCAACATATCTGCGCATTGATTTGCTTCTCGGTGTCGAAAGGTGAAGCTCACTTCGGAGAACATGGTTTTCCAGCTTTTGATAGCCTCTATGTAATGGTGGAGACGCAAATTATTTCCTTGCCCATTGATGAGTCGGATAATGGTTAGATATCTTTCGATTTGTTAATTTTTCATTAACTTTTTTTTGTTAAGTTTTTTCATTAACCAACCTTACTATTACAATTGCATTCTCTAGCACAGTGAAAAATATGAAGCACATCTCTTTTTCTTTTTCTTTTTCTATATGGACAAATATATATACCATTCCACATCCCCAAACAATGCGTACGATTATTATAGACATTATATAAACCCAAAAGAAGTCTTCGTGATGGACAAACAAAAAGAAAAGAAAGAAGAAATTGAAAAGAGGCCATATTATTCATTGTAATGACTAAAGAGAGAAGCCAAAAAAATTACTTAGTAATGAGAGTCGATGCTCAAAGAGGGACTGTGAGTTTCGTTATAAGCTCCTATTCCTGTTTCTATTTTTGACCTCAACATCTCTTGTTCTTCTTCATCTGCCTGTTCAAATGAAAACATAATAATGCGACAGGTCCCATTAAAGAAAAAAGTGGCCACGTATTATTTAATTAGCAATTGTGATCATAATCTTATCTCTAAGATCCCATAGTTATTGACTCTTTATTTATTTTTATTTTTTCTACGAGGCCTTTGATCGAATCAGATATATTTTGTAAAGTCCAGACAATATATGATGTATTTGGCAGAAATCAGTTATATTTTATCATAAGTATATCCCATTGTTATTTAATTCGAGCGGTTGAGCAAAATTCATATCAAAGCAATCAGATTCTGCTTACCATAGATAATATATTATCTTTAGCCAAATGGACCAAATTCCAATGAATGTGGGACCAAAAATAAAAAACTAAAACAGAACGCAATAAATGATTGGTCGAGACCGGAAGCTTCCGATATGGCACCATTAGACCAGCTCCAACGTGGGGTAATATGGGGTTCATCAGGGGTTTATTGGGCATTTATGGATTTAAAAAAAAGAATAAAAGTCCAAAATTGAAAGCATCGCTGTTTTGTGATGTATCTGAAACAGCGGTTCAGAAAGGGATAAATTGGCCACGTGTATCGTTTTTACTGGGTGAAACAGAAAAGAGGGAGAAACTAAAATTTAGGGGTATCGGATTTTTTTTTCTGGAAAACATTTGCTCGTTCTCTTTTTTTTTTTTTACGACCGAAGCTCTCTTTTTGGGCGATTCAACTTGTCTTCGCGATTCCGGCGATTTTTCCAAGATCGAAGTGTTCTACGACTCCAGTTCGAAGGTATGTTATCCAAGCCTTGGTTTTTTTTAATTGAATAGAGTTTTTATTTGCGTTCTCGTCGAGTTAGGGTTTATACGATTTAGAGAAATTTGGGGCTTTTTAATCTTTGGTCTAATTACGGGTCTTAGAGGTCATGCGATGGTCTGTCTGATCGGGAAGTACTCGTTTAGGTTGAAATTGCATGGATTAGTTTAGGGTTTTGTCGATTTAGGGTTTGCAGATTTAGGAAAAATTGGGGTTTTTAAGTTTTCTTGTGAAAAAGGGCTATCGGTGTACTTTGAGGGTTGATTTCGATTTTGATTGCGAATATGTGAAACCCCAACTTGAACTAATTTGCGAGTGAATTGGATGATTCATAGTTGATATGGTTTGCGATTGAAATGGATGATTCATGGTTAGTAGTTGATATGGGTTTACTGTTCGTTTGACGAGTAGTCTATGCGTATGAATTCTGATTCTTGGTTTTAGGTTTGAGTATTGCAGTCTCGTTTCGCAATTATAAAAAAACCCAGCTCTTGTTTGGGATAAGAGAAAAATTGGGAATATTATGTGGGCAAGCATCATTCTGCATAATATGATCGTGGAAGACGAACACATTGGATATAATCTAGTTGATACAACACAATACGAACAAGGCGACGTTAACAGAAGTTCTCAGGTGGATATGTCGTATTCTACATATATGCCTACAAAAATTTAAAATTTGATAGGCAATCGCGAAGAAGTTCGACATTCAGAAACACATGATAAATTGCAAAAAGATTTACTTGAACATGTTTGGCAGAAATTTGGACATTTGGATTAATTTGTTTTCTTGTGTTTTAATTATATGTAATGAATAAGTTTGTTTAATCTTTTTATCATGTAATTTTATTTATATGTAATGAATAATTTATTTCAGATTATAATATATTAAATGTGTAAAATTGATTTTCAGAAAAAAAAATTTAATAAAAAAATTATTAAAATAATCCAAAGAACTCTTTTAAGAGGTTTAGGGTTGGACACCAAGTTTTTCATAGAGTTTATCCAAAAAAAAATTCTCAAAAAAACTAATAAAAAAATCTGATGAACCCCTCAATAGGGTTCAGGATTGGAGATGGTCTTAGTTACCTTTCCATTAGAAACATTGGAAGTATTACCACTAGTTACTAGAGAAGAAAACATCAAACATTTTAAAAGCTTTCAACTACTATAACTTTTATATAAATTGGCAAACAAAAGAAAATTGAATTTTGTTTGACAATCGACAGTTTTGACGGCGAAAATTAAAAATATACTATATTAACTTATTAAGTTTTCAATATCATGCACTTCACTTGATGACCAAATTTACAAATAAGGCCACACCGTTAAGTGGCCAACAAAAAAAAATGTGTTGACTATACCAGACGACCAAACCCAAAATATAGACTAAGCCGAATATTTTCTACTAATTTAATCATTAGTTTACTCTATGAAATCTTGCTTTAAATCAACCAAAAAGGTCCATGTCGTTTATCAAATCAAGAAATTTTGCATTTTGGAAAAGTATTTATATTTATTATTTCAGGTAAACAATAAAGTAATAACACAATCGCTCATCGCCAGCATCACGAATAAGACATTTAATGCTAAAATAATTTGGCACGAGCAGAGACTTAAAACCACAGAAAATCATCGAATGATATTCCAAAATCTAGAATAAGAAATTCGACGCACGGTTTACACAGATTAGGAAATATATTACAAAAGCTATAAGAAAACTTGAAAAAACAAAAGCAAAAAAAAAAACTTATTTTCACTATGGTAAATTTATTTGAGAAAACAAGAGAAACATTATATCGTGCGATTTACATAATTAGCATTCGATGATGGAGGCTTTAAGAAAAGTTAGCTAAAGTAATCTATGTATGATTGAATGCTTCCTTTTACTTTTTCTTGAAAAGTCTACTATCCAGTTCTTGACTAATTTCAATCATTACTTGAAATTAGTAATCAACTAAATTCCAAAATGAAGATAGAGAGAGAGAGAGAGAGAGAGAGAGAGAGAGAGAGAGAGAGAGAGAGAGAGAGAGAGAGAGAGAGAGAGAGAGAGAAAGAGAGAGATGCTGACCTCAATAAAGAGAGTATTGAAGATCATGCCAGAGAAAGAGGTGAGACTGGAAGTGAGGATTTTGAGATTCAATGACTCAAAGACTTCACACAGTTTCACCATTGTGTCTGTCCTCTTGTTACATGTAACATTCACCACCATTGTTCTCTCTCTCATGAATGTTACCTTCAACTTCAACCACCCAAAACGACAATTTTTAAATGAAAATTATTTCTTTACTTTATGATCCAAGGTGAAAGTAGGAACCCAGAGACTTACATCGAGAACTTCGATGAGAGAACGGGAAGAACCAGTATCAAGCTGCTTCATCTTCTTGGATGTGACAGGAACCAGTAAATCACGATCAAAATCTTTACTGAAACTCAGACTACTCTTTGGAGTAGATTCAAGTTCTCTGATCTCAGCTTCAAGTTTCGTTTCTTCATATTGCAACCCTTGTATGTAACTAATAGCATCTTTGATTATTGATGCTTTATCCATCTACCAGTACAAAGAAAAAAAAAAACAGAATCCATAATAAGCTTGGATCTTGGAATTAGAAGACAAACAGGTTGGAGTTTCACAGAGGGAAAACAACAAAAAGAACCTTAGTGATATTGGGAACAACTGATCGGAGAGCGAAGAGTCTCTGGTTAAGTTTCTGTCTTCTGTTTCTCTCCGACACAATATTCTTTGAAGCCGGCGACGAAGCCGCCCCATCAGGCGAACTCGAATCATACGACCCAGAAATGGCTTCCTCCAAAGGCCAGCTTTTAAGAAAAAATATCAAAATCTCAAGTGTTTCTGGGAAAGTAAGCAAGAAAAAGATAGAGAGAGACAAGGAAAAGAAGAAAGAACCTGTCGTATTCAAAGTCTTCGTTTGGGAGGAAGGAACTGGGTTCCCAGTAATTGTTAATTTCTTGTTCGATACTCTCCATTTTCAGACAAATTTCTAATCAACTTTTGTCTGATCGTTTATGTGGTGTCTCTTGTCTCTCTCTCGACCTGTGAGCCTTATATAGAGAAGTAGAATGAGAATGAGACAGACCAAAGTCTCGGGAGACAACAACGTAGATTTCCAGTTAATTACACACCGGCGTTGTATCTTTACTGAAAGAAAAATAATGTCAATTATTAGTAGACAATAATTGCCCAATAAAAAAATTGAAAAAGAAATAAACACCAGCATTATTTTCTATATTAGGATATGATATTCGGCACGAGGGCTTATTCATATAGTCTAAATATTCTGGGACCTCTGTTGTCAATATCTACAGTGTGAGCACTAAAGAAATTTGGCCCTTAAAAAAAATTCATATAATCAAAAT
The DNA here is from genome assembly GCF_000478725.1 of Eutrema salsugineum. Classification (NCBI taxonomy): domain Eukaryota; kingdom Viridiplantae; phylum Streptophyta; class Magnoliopsida; order Brassicales; family Brassicaceae; genus Eutrema; species Eutrema salsugineum. The sequence continues at coordinate 9,419,120 of NW_006256829.1, forward strand.
TTTAAAAATATGACCAAAAGAAAAAAGAAAAGAAAAGAAAAATGCAGAAACATAATTTATTTAAGTCGAGCTAGCAACAAAATGACAAAAAATGGTGAAACAAGCAATTACCAAACAGAAAAATAAGAACTGATTTTGATTAGACAATCAAAATATTTGTAACTGACTATACCCAACAAATCGAATCATATGATCTTAATTAGCTAATAAAAAATACCCAAATAATTTTTATTGAACATGTCAATTAAATGTTTCATAATTAACAAAATGAATATAATAGTCAAAGAGATCACACCAAAACAACACCGAAAGAGCCGTTTCAAAGAACCCCAAACGAAAGGGTGTTTCATTCACATATGTTTCGTCAGAAATGGTCCTAACGAAAGATGATGTCCCTAGGCCTAGGCCCTAGGGACCGAATTTTGTGACCATCTGAAAAACGTTTTTAAGAATAACAGACCCAAATGTATCAAGTGCAATGCATGTCGTTATGTTTACATATAATCCAAGCCTAAACGCAGAGACTCAGAATTTTCTCACACAAAACATCAAAAGATGGGCAATCATGAAGAAAGAAATATATAACTTACTTGCCTTGTCCCTTGGTCACTTCGGAAATGTGTAGGAAGCTTCCCATAAGACTTGTTCGTCTATCTTGCTCAAGTCTTCATCATCTAGACGTTTCCACGTCTTGATACGTTCAACTCCTGTCCATGTGTCTCTTCCTTTCCCGAGCTTAGCCTCTATCACTCTTGCTCTTCTATGCCAATATGGTCTTCCATAAGCATGGTATCCAAATCCTCCACCGTAACAAAACCATACCCCTTTTAGATTTCCACAGAAATCGTTGACATGGTCGTGTCCTATGAACGCGGCTTTTACATTTCCCATGGACACAAAGGTCTTTAAGACTCCTGATTGAACGATGGAGCATGCTACACCCTCCTGAAACTGACCAATAAAGGGTGTGTACCACAGATCACGAACTTCCGGAATTGGAATGTGGAAAAAGGCTAGCGCTGAAGGAGGATCACCGGTAAAGTTTACTACGTTTTGGTTATGACCCTGTTTAGTCAGTGAGTCTCTTTAGAGGTTAATGAATCTTGACCAACGTGTAATCATGATCAAATATCTACATATGTGAATATTTCCCCAGTTGTAATAAGAAATGCATAATCCCTTTACCTGTTTGGAAGTATCTTGAAGCCAACGAAGTTGAGATTCCTTGATCCATCCATATGTTCGTCTACCTTGGACTGTTTCTCTATCTCCACTATCTAGAAAAAAGAGGTCAAAGATAGTGTTATTTGACAGCACCGAACCAGGTGCACCGTGTACTCTGAGGCGGTAATTCCCAAATCCATCAATAGATCTCAATGCGCCTCTTTCAGCTTGATCCGAGTCATCTTCGACAGGTGGATTGATCTGAGAGACAGAAAAATCCATAAGAGAGAGGAAAGTCATCAGTTCTTCACGGTTCATAGTGGATTCCTGGTCATGATTTCCTAAAATGGCAGCCCATGGGATTCCATATTCAATGGCTGGACCAATGGCTTGAAGAAGAGATTCCGCTGCATCAGTAGTGCTTGATCCAAATATAGTATCCCCTAAATATCAACAACATAACCACACAAGACTTAGTGAATTGGCTGTACCCTTCTTTGACACATTATCCCTTAAAAGTGATATACAAAATTGGTGAAAAGATTTTCAATGAATTGGAAGAGAATCGTGAATGACATGTGTTTGCTCATTCAAATTTCATCATCAGTAAAAAACACAGAAACCTTTACTTCCATCAGTCATAGATTTCTACAACCAAACATAGATCCCTTAGCGCAATTATAAGCTTACAAGCTATTCAGTTCACTTGTAAACAAGAAAAATTAAAAGAAGTCTAAATATGAGATACCCAAATTTTGTGCAACAATTTCCACATTTGTATACCTCGTTCTTAGTATATTTGAAGATCAATTAAGAAAAAGGAAATAACCTATAACTATAGCTCAGTTCAACCCAAAAACTTTTCCCTCGTGCTGTCACAGAACATCAAGGAAAAATTTCATGAAAACCAATTATCATGAAAATATCTAGAAATTAGAGAAACATGACAAACTGTACACCACTGAATAAAATTTGAACGAACAGATTCTAGTAGATTCTCAAAGCAAAGACAAATTACCAGTAAAGGCGATCAAATCGGGTCTCTCAGCTTCAATCATCCTTCGAAGGAACCGTGTGGTATTGAGATCAGAACAGTACTCGAACTCTGCATCCAACACATCTCTGCATCGAGTAATACTCCCCATTCCGTAATGCATATCCGCGACCTGTAACAACCCAAAGCGATGTCGATCAAAATCCAATCAAATGCTAGCGAATTGCACGAATCGGAAAGGGCAAAACATAACCAAAACCTGGAGGATCTTGAAAGTGCCATCATCGCGGAAGCGTAGAGGAAGATTCGGAGACCTTTTCAGGCGGATTTTGTTGTGGTTGATGTGCAATTTGTGCGAGATTAGGGTCTCGACGATGTAGAGAAGAGAGATAATTAGTGTTGAGTAGAGAAGAGTGTGCTTCCAGTTTGCAGAACTCATTCTCTCTTCGTTATTCGCCGATTCGCTAGACGGAGAGATCGATGAATCCTCCCGACTTTCTAAAATTTTTGATTTGGAAGTTTGTTTGTAATCGCGCTTTGCAATTAGCGCGCGTTTAGTGGATTTCAAGTCGCAATTAATGGCGTTTTGAAGCCCATTGGGCCTTTTTCTCACATGCATCCCATTGGATTGCTTACTAAATTGGTGAATTTTGTTCATTTGACCATGTTGTATGTAATAGTTATTTTCGCATAAACTTCTACACTAATGAGCGTTTTTGCAAAAAACTAAAAACAGTTTTTGTGGCCAAATTTAAAACGCGTTTATATTACATGAAAAAGAAACGAGTTACACCAGTCAAACCCCCACATTAGTAATGGAAATTTTACATTCAAAAGTAAAATAAACGAAAAAACGAAAGAAATTAACCGAAAGATCTATTCGAACTTGGAAACTTGGACTTTGTTCGGAAGACATGTACCCATGTACCCACCAACACCCCCACCATATTGTTTGTTGTTGTCAACTATACCCCCAAACACCATCCTAATTACACCCGTATCCTTTTTCCCGCCCTTTTTAACCGTTAGTAACCCAGTTTGAAAAACCTCCTTTAACCAACTTTCAAACGCTCCGTTTTGAACGTAATCACTGCCGCAAATCTCCTCCACTAACTTCTCCTCCACACTAAACCTAACACCCCCAGCTTCTTCTTCCCCCTCCGGGAATACCTCCCTGAAAGCCGCCGTTATCATAGCCTTTTCGATTCCCTGTTGATATGGCCGGTTTAGGACAAACCGGTTTTGAATCCGGTTTAGAAAATCGCTTGAAGAAATCTCCGTCTCTTCCCTCTCCAGTTAAATCGCTTGTAATTGGGCTGATGTCTCCTTCTTCTTCAGCTTTTATGTTCAGATCGAGATAAGAACTGTTGAAACTCGAGAACCCTTCCTTCTTGATCCAAAACCCATTCTCCATCTCACCCGCTTTGAAATTCTTACCCTCCTTAACCGATAAATCAGACTCCGGTTTTCTCTTTCTCCCCACACTCTGTCCCGTGATCTCCAAACCAATCTGCAAAACAGAGTCTCTGTTTCTCGCGTTGTCTTCCTTTGTCAAAATGAAGATCGCTTGACGATGATGATCAGTTCCGGTTTTGATCCTGCGATTCTCCTCAAACCGTTCAGCAAGGAGTTTCACGAACCGGGAATCCGCCGAAACGATGCCTTCGATCAAGAACACAACCTTCTCACGATTCTCCAATCCACAAGCAAGAAGCCTTTCCGAGTTTTCCTTTGACTCGCTGCCTTTCTTCTTAAGGTCAATATGAACAAGAGACTCGAAAGACCCGAAAACAGATTCAGATACAGTACGAGCTATGCTCTTCTTTGACGCTGTGTCGCTGCCTTCTATCATAATCCAGCCATCTTTCTTCTTCAACACGCAATCCATTAAACTCTCAGCGATCAAACGCATTGTCACTGTTTGCCATGGAATACTCTCCTCCAAAGCTTTGACCAGATCAGCCATCTTCTTCCTCGTCTCTGTTATGGAATCTGATCGGAACAGTGAACGTCCCAAATCAAGAGTGATCTTCACGTTTTCGTTGTCATCTTCTGCATCATTGATCGATTCACCCTTCTCGTATTCGTTTCCACCCAAATCAAACTCAATAGTGCAAGAATTCTGACGTCGGAATTTGGCAATCGAGTTTGTGACTCGCTGACTCGGCTTTAACCCCAACGAATCAATCAAAGACGACTCGTTTGATGATCCATAAGGCAAGCCATATGAAGAGTTTTTGCCCATCAAACTCGATTGTCCTGTCTGATTACTCGTCCTCTCTTGGTGTAGATGTTCACAAAACCTATTCCATTTTCTCCTCAATCCCATTAACTCATCCTACACCACAGCAAGAACAGGAATTAGATCTCCAATTCACTGCTGAAACGATCTACTAACGGCCGGTAGATATAAATTAAAATATTCTACCTTGTGTGGAGAATTGTATCCATCATGGGATTGTAGCCAAGAAGGCAAGAGCTTCTCTTGATTAGCTTTAAGGGCTTTCGCTTCTCTCTCAAAGCTAGTAACACACTCAGGACAACAACTTAGAACAGAGCTTATTGTCTCTTCTTCCTCAGCTTTATTATAACTAGAAAAGGACTTTGTTGCACTGACATTACTCATGTTCCTTGCCTCATGTCCACTGCAATGAACAAACGGTAAAAAAAGAGATAGGTTAGTGGCGTTCGCGTAAACACCGTCTGAAAAGCCAATAAAGTAAAAAAGCGATTTTGGATTGTTGTTAAAAGAGTCCTGTAGACAAGAAGACAAGATGTTTCCCTAATATAGGACGGTCTCTTAGCTTTCAGACATAAAAGAAAACTTGAGACTAATTAACCAAAGTGGTAAAAGGGGTAAAATCGTCCACACATTGCTACAAAACAAAAAACAAAAACAGAAAATCAATAGTTTCAACTTTCAAGCTTTACTACTATCTTCTTGTTGCCGGAATATTCTCCACGATGTTTTCAAATTAATGTGTCTACAAGACCATTGAATCTGAATATAATGAGCATTGAGCACCTAAATGATTACTCTTAAGCATATTATATATATCTGATTTTTACAGCTATCTTATTACTACCTATCTCCACATCTTCAAATCCAAAAAGCCGGAATGGATTTTAATCTGTATAATTTTTACCTCCCTTTTAGCCACACATAGGTGGACTCCTATGAAAGTCCAAGTTATAATAATAATTATGGTATAATGTGTGAATGGACAGGCATAGACACAGAGGGTTTTGGCTTCAATGAGACACTGATCTGAGTAAGTCAGAGAACAAAGACAGACTCTAAAGGGACCATTTTTAAGTAACCTCTGCAAAAACACAGCATTTTCAAAAAAGAAATTATCTAATTATTATTTTTGAACTAGACATAAAGATTCGTTTTTTTTGTAAGTTTAACATAGATATACTAGCTAGTGTCACTATCTACGCAAAACCTTTTTGACCAACATCACAAAAAGATGTCACTTTTGGGAAATAACTGACTGAAAATTTATCTTTTCATAAAAAACCGTAGAGTAATTAATGGTAAAAAGTAAGAAAAAGAGTTTACCTTGTCGCATGAAGGCTTAACCCAAGATTAGCAGACGAAGGGACAGAAACAGGATGAAGAGCCCACAGTGTTTCTAGCGAAGGTTGTCTCATTTGACACCTCATGTATGTCTGAAACGAAGCTGTTCCCATTACCCAAACCCTCCTCATTTTACAATCATCATCGTCTAATTCGTCGTTATATTCAGCGATTAACTTCCCAATTTCCTCAACAAGATGATCCAAAGGACTGTAAGACGAAGAAATCTCATTGGTTCCTCCATTGTTGTTGTTGTTATTGTTAATCTCTTGGACTGTCCACCTTAAGTCACCAGTGAAGATAATTACATCTTTGCCACTCGTTGTGAGAGAGACGACTTTCTTCCTTAGCTCCTTCATGTTCGTCTCCACGTCTTCTCTCCTCATAAACTTTGACGCCATTGGTGAAAACTGAAACTTGACGAAATGGGTTTGCTTCAAATCCCCGATTTGATCGATTTCTCCTCTTTCTATCCTCGCCATTAGCTCCGAGACAAAACCTTCAGTGAATGAAATCGAGTCCCCAACAATCACTGGATTCTTCTTCTTCGTTTTCTTCCTCAGAAGAACATCGACAACGAGTTTCAAATCGATTTCTCTAAGGCGTTGATGGTGATGAGAAGAGGAGGAAATCGAATGTGGGTTTTGGTCGGGAGATTGGTTTAAGAAATGAGTTTGCCATAAAGCGAAGCTAGGGTTTATAAAGTTGAAATCTTTAGGGTTTTGGTAGTGGTGAAATCGGTTGATGTTGCTGTGGTGTTGTTGCTGTTGATCGGGAGAATTCGGAGAAGAGAAAACTCCGACGACTGAGCCACCGTAGAAGACGGAGGAGCCGGAGCAATCCTCGACACAGTTTTTCACGGCTGTGCTGTTAAATCCAGCTTCCCTCATGACCCGACTCACACTCGGGTCATCGAGAATGGATATAACCAACTGTTCAAGCTCCACTTTAACAGCAAGCAACTGCGTCTGCTGCGTTTGAGTTTGCGTTTGCTGTTGTTGTTGTTGCTCGATGCAGCCTCGTCTCTGGTGAGCTTGAGCTCTTTTGAGTGCAGCGACGAGAGCGTTTGCGAGAGAAGGCTGACCATGGAACATAGGACCAGGAACAGTGGGAAGCCTGTTGAGTGCGACATTGAAACAAAGCTCGAGAGCTCTGCATTGAAGAGGATGGTTTTGGTTATGGTGAAGACGAGAAGGGGCAAACTGGTAATTAGTTGAAAAACCAGGGTGAGATTTAATGCAGGCCCTTCTCAAAAGACTTGTCCTTGATGACAATAATGTAGCTGCAACATGGAGAGGAGTGACCTGAACAAAAATAAATAGACAAAATAAGCATCAAACAAAATAAAGTTGGAAGATTTTTTTGAAAAAGCTTGAAGATTTTTAAAAAACCTGAGCATGGCCTCTTCTCCGAGCTAAAGTGAGAGATTGCTTCAAGACAGAAGCAGCCTCTGTAGTGAGTGTCTGTTGAATCGTATAACCACCTGTTCGCATAACTTGTAAACCCTAACCCTAACCCCCCACCCCCACGTTTTGAAATTGAAAAACCTCTCCTGAAAGCTTTCTGGTGTTCACTGAAAAACTTCTGATTCCTCCTTTAACCACACACCCCAAATAAATATAACCCAAGTGAAAGAAGACAGAACAGAAAAAGAAAAGGAGCTTCCTTTCTTATGTTTGGAGACTGAAGAAGAAGATAGAACCAAAGAGACGAAAGAAGAGAGGAACAGATCTAAGAGAAGAAGAAAATGGAGAGAGAGAGAGAGAGAGGTTTAAGAGAGTTTTAGACAGATAAGGAAATTAGACCAAGCTGGTTCCTTTATACTTATTTCGTGCTGGGTTTTCTGTTCCTCTTCTTGAATTATTTTTGAATTTTTAAAAAAGTTTTTATTTATTTTATTTTTAAAGGGGTTTTTGATCTCATAATGCTTTTACTTTATGATGGGTTTCTTTTTGGACAAACGAGCAGCTTTTGTATGCTTTTGATTTTTGCATTTCACTCAACTTTTTTGTCTTTTTTTTTTTCTTTCTTTCTCCTCTCACTTAATTTACAGTTGCAGTGCAGCTTCAGTACCATTTTGCTCATCATGTCTCTTTTATTTTTTGGTAATTATTAGGGAATTAGAGCATAGAAAAGATACCTTTTTTTCAAAAATAATTTACACGTCAATATATGCCCAGCCATTAAAATAATTAATAATCTATAGGGAGTATTATGTTTGGTTTATAATTTTTGGTGGAAAACCTACCGTGTTATTATTATTAAAAACCAAAGTTAACAATTACTTAGGATTTTTTCAGAGATATGAGAAAACAAAACGTAATTAATTTATATAACGCATGCTAAAATAAATTAATTAAATGGATGCATGGGTCTGTATATTATTAACATTGTAAGATAAATTTTATATTTGTTCTAAAAGGAGTAATAGAAAAAGATAAGTTTTATTTATTTCATAGTTAAGACGTTAGTCTCTTTTTTGCATTGATGTGCGTAGGAGTGACCAACAAAGATCTTCTCGATCTTTTTATGAATATCTTAGGTTGGCCCTAAAAAGGTTATTTAGAGTCTCATTTGTTTAATCTCCAATAAAGGCATATTAAAATGATAAAATATTTATTGAGAATGTATCATTTTATTGTAATAGTGAAAATCAATTAATTACAAGAAGGACAAAAGAGAGGAATGGACTCTCTCTCTCTCTCTCTCACGCCAATCCTAGGAGAGAGACAGCATTTCATTCCCGGAATACTGCAAAAGCAACCTTCTGTCTCATCTCTCTTTCTCTTTTGTTTATATCATAAAGTCATTTATTTTATCTAAACTTCAATCAAGCTTGGTCTTAAGTGAAAGCTGTTTAGTATTTTAGCGAGTTTCAATAAATCAACCGCATTTTCTTTTCTAAGTAAAAAATAAATCGGTACAAATGAATCTGTGAATACTCTAAGTAAATATGGGTACTCGTACCCATTCGAGTTTGGGTTCAGTTCTTTCAGTTTCGGATATTTGGGTATTAGAGGTCTATTTAATATAAATCGTAATTAATAAAGTAAATTTAGATTGGTATTGCAAATATTTTTGTAAATTTATGTAACATTTAATTTTGTTAATTAATAAATTTAAAATTTCAACACAACTTTTTCAAAATGTGTGAAAATCACAAACTATATATACAGTTTATTAGTGTAAAGAAATGGAGGAAGTATATATTTAGAGTTGTTTGATACAAAATCCCAACAATATTTTACCTTAAAAAACCCAACAACCCACTTTAATTCTTCTTTTCCCACTAACTAAAAAGAGCTAAAAAGAAGGAAAACTAAGAATGCCGCCCAAAAATGGCTTTAGAATAAATCTTTTGTTAAGTATATGTTTCGAACTTTGCATATTGGTAATGACGAAGTAACTACTATAATATATAAATATTTTGTAGTTTTCCAAAAAAATTCTTACTAATTATTCATTTCTTAAAATAAAGTAAACTAAAGGGTTTTGATTGAAAAAGCGGCTAAGGGGACCAAGGTTAAAATCAAATGGTTGCCCGCAGATCGCTCGAGGATTGGTCTGTTTCAAGCAATCTCTTGCTTGCCCACATTAGATCATGAGAAAAATCTCCCACCAAACATTACAAGAACTCCATGGAAGTTTTATTCTAAATTGTTAGATAATTATTTATAGTCGGGTGATTTAGAAATTAAAAATCGGTTTTTAAACCATCAATCTAATACTACAATTTCTAGATAGCAGTTTCCATGTCGTATTTGTTATTATTCGTATAGGTTTTAATACGGAATACCGATAAAAATTTTGAGTTCGTTGAAGGACAACATTCGAACACAAATGTGATTACTATAAAAGCTAGCAAATTAGTGAGCAATTTTAAATTTGAATGATTATACTTAAAATGATTAGTAATTGGTTTGATCATGGTATTAAACTGTTAATAGACTCCTCAAATGAATATAATGTGTTTTTTCTCTCGACTATTGTGCAAGCACACTATCTTCCACTAGCTACTCTTGCTTTATTTCATAATATACATATCTCAACTATGTAACGGATCTTATTGAATCTCTTTTTGGTCAAAATTTGAAAAAGAAACCTCATGGTAAAAGGGCTTTATTATATTCTCTACTTCAATATATATATAGTCTTCGTCTATGTGCATAATTATGTAATTTAGTTTAAAACCACGTGGTAAAAGGACTTTGTGCTTAACCCCACCATGCATATGTTGTTTGACCGATAAAGAAGACTCATAAAATTAACCAAAGAGGATAACAAGAGTTTAACATTTGTGTTAAATTTAGATTAAGTCTTTACAAACTAGGGCTTTCTTGACAAGGTCCTCGGTTCAAGTCCGAACCTACCAAACTATAGGTCGAAGGTTCAAAACTCTTTGATTACAAGGAAAAACGGCGAGGATTTGCTGCATGTACCATATGTGATGGAGTGATGGACTGATGGTTCTTCGAAACGCTAAGTAAAAAGAATTTTAATATGCTTGAAAGGATCTACTGTTTTTTTTTCTATATAATGCTTGGTCTTTAGGATTTTTTTTGTTGTTGCGACATTCAAGTAGTATAGAGAACCCAAATCACAGAAATTATCAAACGATTAGGAAACACTCAAGGTTCCTACTACATTCAATCAGATGTTAAGCAGCACTAAGACATAGTTAAGTTTGCGACCGACCAATTTCTACTCTAACACCCAAAAAAAATCCTAAAATCATCTTTAATCTTGTAGCACTAAGAATTTCACAAACTATCGTCTATCGTTTTCTAAGCACAAGAACAACCAAGACCTTTGTTAGAAGCTTCTCCATATTCATCGTACCACCATGCAGGCATGCACTATCTTCACATTTGTTTATGAATGAGTCCCTCAACGCCTTCGCTCCTAGGTTTTTGTTTCTTTGCTTAGATCTTAACTCTACCATATGGTTGCAACAAAAATAAAAAAGAGAAAAAAAATATGCACCATAATGTTTTATATGATGATTTACCATCAACACCATCAACAGATCATTTCCATAATGACGTGCCAGCATTTCTGAGTAATATTGCTTCAGCTCCAGCGCCAACCTTCGCAGGCAGGTGCCAGGTATATACGTACTCATCGAGTTCTTTCAAGATCAATTGATTAGTTTAGTAATGCATATATAATTTGGGCTGGTGGATCTAAAAACATAACTCTAAAGCTAAACCTACAATTTCTCGCCATATTCAACTTAAACGGCACAAAATATTTGTATTGTGATAGTTAGATCTTTTGAGGTCGAAGCTCAATCAAAATATCTGTAGTAGGATGTGAAAATGATAAAAGCAGAGGTGAGATTAATGAAAATGATCTCCAGCCCCGATCGCACAAGACATCAAAGGTACTAGGACTCGTGAAATATTATCAAACAACCTCTGATACTTACATCCTAGTTTCACCTCTACTATACAAGAACACCACAACGATTTCTTGTGCAAGCTTCTTGAAAATCTTATCAGTACCACTATTTCCTTTATTTCTTCTATCTTTTCTCTCTCTTGCAAGCCCAAAAGACAACTCTGTTTATTTTATTTTTATATTAAGACAACTCTGTTTATTTTATTTTTATATTATATAATTAACATTTTAAAAAAAAAATATTAGCAACAATATCTGATTTATTTGAAGTTTTGGGGATATATGTGAGTTTTACCTCACGATTCTAATAATAATTAAAAAACCATAGTACAAAATGCTAACCAGGGCATAAAAAAAAATTAACTTCATAACAAATGCAGATAATCGAGATATGTTTTATGATATCATACTCGTTCTCATTTTCTAACCTTAAGTCAAAAATTTCGTCTAGAGTTGAAATTAATTCATACCAAAACCAATAACCAATTAAGTGTTGCTTTATGGTAAAATATTTAATATGTGGAATACCTCATGATTAATAGCAAACACAAAAGAAAATAATTAAGAAAAAAAAGGCAAAGAGAAAGCTAAAGATTTTGGTTTTACATGATATAGCTGATGAATATTGGGGCACTACTTTTCTATTTGTTTAGTGTAATGATCATAACTTCTAACTTTTGTGTCATCAAGAAGCCAATAAGGGTCTAGTTATGGTGGAGAGAGTCCAAATCATTGGGGAATAATATTCCCACAGGACCCATATAGTGAAAAAAAGATCAATTTAAACATTAATTAATTAAGGCTACTCTATTTGCAAGGAAAGTATATACTGTTAGAGATAGATATTGATCGAAAAAAATGCAAATGAAGTATTCTTTAACACCGATATGGAGCTAAAGTGGCAACTTTTGGAGTTCGAATGATTTGGTTTGCATTTTGCCTTACATATTTCCAACAATAGTTGGAATATATATAGATAAAGATGACCCTGTCACTGCAAATGCATCTTAAAAACTGAGTGTATAATTTAAGCTATATCAGCAACTTCATCCACAACCGAAATTATACCAAATTCGAAGATCAATCGCTATATACAATCGTTAAACTAAGAACCCATGTTTGTATATATTTAGATGGAGTTAGTTTTGATAGTTTGTATTTAAATGAAAAAATATACATTTTTTTCTTGCGAATGTTTTAAGAAAACCAACATTTAACAAACTTTGAGATTGAAACTTACATCGAACATTGCAAAATATATGTTACATATATAGATATATATATATATATTATAAACTTATAATTATTATTCATTAAGAAAGAGTATGAAAGTTAAAAACACGTTTAGGTTAGCTAGCTAGCTTAATGATCAAACCAATAATGTTGAATTAAAACACGGTGTATTGTTTGGTTTGGGTTGGATTGGTGAAGAAAATGATAACGAGAAAGAGCTTCCTTTTTTTTTAAAAAAGGGGTAAAAATGCATGGGAGTGAAAATGAAAGCACATAACTTTAGTTTCATTTTATACGGTTTCCACTAATTTTTTATTGCATTAACGAATAAAAGGCGCACCTTTTCTGGTTTCTGAAATATATTATTACTACTTACTTTTTATCAGAACAACATACATATACATAACAGATATGAAATGTAATTCGTCTTAATCAATCTGTTAGCTAGATAGTAATTACTCATGTTAAAATTTTCGGTCTCAGGCGGAAAAAAAAAATTCTGTCTCGGCCCTTTTTACAAAAAAAAATACATATATATGTTAAGTAGATATTCATCAACTTCTTCCTCATTCGAATGTTGATTTTCACAAAGCATCTGCACTATAAATTAAAACCACAAATGTTTGGAAGCGCATTTATATTATAATTGTTCCGCTGCAGGCTAGAACAGTCTATATTAAAAATAAAAATACAGGAATAAAAAAAGAAATCATTTTAATTTTCACAAATATAATATTTATGTATATATATATATAATAATATATATGTGTGTGTTATAAAAACAAAACAGTTAGTAGAAAAATACGTCATCTTTACGAACAATTGATTTTAAGACCCATGCACGTTATGATCTATATTGATAATTCTAGTTTAAGGTGGAGTGGATAAGACTTACGAAGATTCCTAACCTCCAACATACATTTCTCTCCTTACCACGAAAACAAAACCAATTTAAACCTGAGAAAATCGTTTTCTTCTCTCCTTCAGTTTCATCACTACTAAAGTAGTTGATTCCGTAAAGTTCGATTTTATAGTAAAATTAACATTTCACTCAAAAAAAACGTTCACAAAATTGTGTCGACGACATGTGTTTTTTTTGTATAAATAATTTAGAAGAATGTTCGTAAAACAATATTTTATACTCTGTAAAATTAAATAAAAATAAATTATTTTTTGTCAAAGGTACAATAATAAAAATAAAGTATATATATATAGATATTGGTATGTCATGAAAAAAAATATTGTATCTCTATAATTATCTTTTTTATATGAACATATTTACCAGCTTATGGTTGCAGTAAAAACTAACTTCAATAATATTATGGACACATTAGTGCATAAATGAACTTTAAATGTCGATTTAACACATCACTTTGTAATATTCTTTTGTATCTAGAAAAAGGTTACCGCGTATATCAATGTAAAAGATAGAACTATGGTGGTATCTAAGAAATTGGATGTGAATAACTGTCTCGCAAGGTAGTAGACTAACCGGTTATTTTCAATATGATAGAACGCACGTGCTTATATAACATTACGCATTCAATAGTAGAAAAATTCACAGTATTTATACTTTGCTACGTACCACAGTGAACAGAATATCTAAGTATATAAATGTCGAGATTAGTATGTGTTCATAATAAATAAATATCCAAATAGAGATTAGGTATGAGATTGTCTAGATATAATATGAGAAAGGAAAAAACGCATGTTAATTTTATATGAAAAGGGCATTTTGGTGTTGATCGGATCTAAAGGAGAGAGGAGTGATCATTAAAGTATTAAAGGCGAAGGGGAAGAAAAGTAAAGAGAGAAGGTTAAATCGAAGGGATAAAAAAAGGCAAAAATAAAGTGTGTTAATTATTTTTCTTTGCCTTTCCTTTCAAATGTTAATGCTTTTCTTCTTTTGCATGGAAAAGATAAAGAAATTATCCATCATTACTCTCTCTTTCTCCTCTAATCCCAATGAAGCTTGAATCTTGATCGATCAACCTTTTATAAGAATTGAGTCTACAAAGGAACCCACCGGATCAAAAAGAGGGTTTGATCTTTTGTTGAATAGCTGAGAAACTCCAAAATAGAACGTAAAAGGATATAAAGAGAGAATTAATTAAAAGTAAAACTAAATGCGCAAGAAGAAAACGTGTTCTTGATGACCTATCAGTTTGATAAACAAATGATCTTTCAATATTAATTAATTTACTAAGTTTAAGTAATTGACATTGTAATCTAATAAGTGAAGCATATTGAAAATAATCATTTTAATATGAATTCTTAGCATGAAACAAGTTTAATTTAAAACGACACATACATAATGTGAAAATATGCGTTGATTAAGGGCTGGACTGGTTTAAACGCAACGGTTGCGGTTGCGAGTGCGGAAGTTTGCGGAAACGGACGATTGCGGTTTTGAGCATTATTCAGCGGTTTGCACGACTGGTTAAAATTTTTAAGCGGATCTGTTTGCGGGACAATTTTGACTGACAAACCAGCGATTGTTTTAGCGGTTAAATATAAAATTACCAAAATAAACATCATATATAATTATAAAAAAAACAGAAAACTATATTATTATGATTAATATCAAAATCAATAATTTAAATTAATTAATAAATTATAAATAAATACTAAATAATTATTTTAAAAATTAAGAAATTTTATAATAATATGTTTTATTTCAATTATTGGGAACATCACACAAAGTTGTGTCTAGTAATGTAATAAACTGAAAAAATTTGCTCCAATACGTGGATCTTCTGAATTTGTCTTATGCATGATGTAAAATTTTTTCAATTGATCTAATCGATTTTTTACACGATCCCAACTCAAATCAACTCCAAATTGCTCATTAATATTCTTCAAAATACGTTCTTTCCGGAGTGCACTCAAAAATCTAGGATATTTATCTTGATTTTGTTTTTCCACAAAGATCCGTTGAATTAACGCACATGTCATCTTGTTTGATCTTGTAATTTTCTGAAGAACAAAAAAAAAGAATTATAACAAACTAATTTTGTAATTAATAAGATACATATTTATAATTTCTTACTTTAAATTTAAAAGTGGAAATAGAACAATTAATATAAATAAATTAAACTAAAGTATTATGACACTTATGCTTATATTTTAATTTTCTTCAACTGATATGAAAGCCATGATTAGAGACTAGAACTTGATAAAAAAAGTGAGAGGTTAGAGTTTATATATATAAAAGAAGATTAGTAGGGTTAGGGTTTTATAATTGTTTTTTACGTGATCTTTTTTTTTCTAGCATGATTTTATTTATTTTTATTTTTTTACCCAACCGCTACCGCCCGCAACCGCAAACGCTGACGGGAAGTAGCTTTTGGATTTCAGCAGTATAAAACGATACGGAGAGTTTGCAGCGATTTTTATGATTGTGATAAAACGCCACTAACCGCTATCACCCGCAAACGCAGCGTTTGCGGGTGATAGCGGGTGAACCAATCAACACCTAAGACTATGATGTTTCTTTAAGTTTACGTTTTCATGTTGTCCTATCCTAATCAATAACATGCAATCGCAAACGCAACACAAAAGAAACAGTGATAAAAATTTTCAGAGCCTGATTGTTTTCCGATTTGGCATTTGCAGATTTACGAACTTTATTACATTATTTTTAAATATAACATTGATTCTTAAAGTGAATTCGAACCTCTCTAACCATTGGCAAAGAATCGAGTAATGATTTTGTAGGCGCAACAAGTCTTTACGATGTCATGATCAGGCCCGGCCTTGAGAGCAGGCGAGGGAGGCGACCGCCGCGGGCATCCACTCTAAAAGGGGCATATTTTTTGCGGCATCTACTATAAATGGGCATATTTTTTATTTATGCCCATTTATAAACAAACTTTTGATCCATATTTTATAGCCCTAAACCCAACTCTCAAACCCTTTTAAAAACCTAAATCTAGTCCAATAAGGAAACCGTACCGTGGGAGCTTCGCCTCCCACACCCTCCAAGTAAATCCACGTCCACCTATGGTCCGTTACATTCCTCAGTTCTCCTCTAGCTGGGTATCTTTAGTTATCTTTATCACTGAAACAACAAATGGGTTAGCTTTATTATCAATTGAGACAGTTATAGTTGAAAAACTCGACTACGACAGTTTAATGAATGATTTTACATGGAAAAAATGCAAGAAGATCTATATTTCAGCAAAACTATATTTCAGCAAAAAAACTATATGTTTTATTGGATTTTTTTCTTATAAACCGTTTATGGAGTTTGATTGTTTTATGAAGTTTTTGTTTCATTTTTTTATTATTTTAATTTTGAAAAAAATATATAAAGGGCATATTTAAAAAAGTTAGACGCGGGCATCCAAATTGATTAGTCCAGCACTGGTCATGATATATATGTCCCGAAAACTGTTCTATATCTCAAGCGTGTGTACCGATAATGATGATGATGTGTGATCACTATGGCCTTTCTTAAACATACTTCTGCTAAGCCCAACTGCTTAATTACTCAGTTCTTCTTTTCTTCGGACTTCTGTTTTCTAGCTTCTTTAATTTCATTCTTGAAACCTTCCTCCCTTCCTTGATTATCTTCGAGCCAAGGTCCAATGCAGAGCTGTTTAGTCTACACTTTCTTTATAGTTATAAGTTATAACTGATCAATTAAGACACTGTAATATTCCAAAGGGTTGACGATCTATTTCCCCACAAGAACTATCATATAGTATCAAATCCTCATCAAACTATGACCTCGTTTCAAGTCCACATAAAATCAAAGTTTTAGATCTAAATCCCCTCAATTTAAAACTTTGAAACTTATTTCCCCACAAATGTGGATTTCTACGGTTTGTGATCTAAATCCGAGAGCTAACCGTTAAACCATAAAACCAAACCAAAAAAAAAACTTAATCTGAACCTTACTCATATATCATCATTTTAAAATCCCCAAATTAGTCTGAAAATTCCAAATCAAAAATTTGAGTATGAACCCTAAAATCGATTTTCAATTATTATAATCTATAATTCTTATAATGGAAGGGTAAAGGAATCCAATTCTCGAAATCAAAGTCGATGTTGAACAATCTAGTGTTACTATTAGAAGCTGCTTTGAGAATTGAAACCCCTGCTTTGCCCAGCTCATATTTTATCATTTTAAAATCTCAATTTCAAAATTGCTGAATCATAACATGGTTTTCGATAATTTGAATTTAAACAAACTAAATGAACATGATGATAACGAAAAATTATCAGCTTAGATATTGAAATCAACGATGACTAGAAAGAATGAAGCCTAATATGTCTCCTTTGAAGTCCGTCAATGGTGATTCACATGTTTTACTAAAAATTAGATAGTACATAATTAAATTAAGCATCCACTAATTCTTGAAAATTGAGATATTTGCAGAAACAACATATGAAATTTGCAGAAACAGCATATAGTTAATTAGATTGAAGGAACCGAAGTTTCTTTGTTGTCGTTTGTCTAATGTCACATCACCACTCTGATTCGCAAGCCTTGTCTTTTTTCTAACAACAAACCCAACAAAACCAAATCGTAAAAGAGGATGGAGAAATCAGTTTGAATCTTGTGTTACAGTGAGAGATGTGGAAGTAGAAGAGGATGGAGAAATTGACGGGAAGAAGAAGAAGTTGGTTTAGGTTTGGAAATTTTTTAGATTATTTTAGTAATCGGGTCATAAATCGGTTTACAATAGGTTATACATGATTTTAGTTTGGTTAGAAATAGTAAACCAACTAAAACCATTTTTTGTGGGGTTTGAAGTTTCGAACTTTGAATTTGTGGGGAAATAAGTTTCGAAGTTTTAAATCGGAGGATTTAGATCTTAAACTTTAAATTCTTGTGGATCTGAAACGAGGTCATAGTTTGAAGGGGATCTGATGCTATATGATAGTTTTCGTGGAGAAATAGATCGTCATCCCTATTCCAAACAAATTTGTACAACAAGGATATAATAAAATATATTTTCTGAGCGCATTGTCAGGTTTTATGCAGTGGCTTTTAAAATTGATTTGATGGACGAAAACTTACGTACATGGAGACAGTTGAATTAAACATACTCGTGTATGATATATATGACGCTTCTAATCTCAAATAGTGACAGATTCGAGGAATGAAGATTTCACCATTTGTTTGTGTCTCTCTTCTCTTTTAAATTTATATTTTATAAACCTCATATCAAAGCCAATATTCTGTAGTCTGAGATTCTTGTTTGTCTGAGAAGAAAATTATTATATATGAGTGAAACAGTGGAAGCTAAAAACAAAATTAAAATAATGATTTTATTTTGCTAAGTAAACTAAAGCTTTCTTTTCTTATCAAATCTCAAACCAATCGTAAATTTACAATTAATTTTCAGATTAATATTATAGTGTTCAAATTATATATATTATATTTTATGAACTAAAAAAAACCTTTAGACCATATATAGTGTACTAGTGTAAGTTGAAATCTATTAATTTCAGTTGAGATAATATATTCTAGTTTTCGTTTGATTCTTAGTTCTTAACCAAATTGTATTGGTCATCAACGACGAATGCTATTTTATGGGACAATATTTCAAACAACGCCTTGATGGATTATTTCTTCTAAACTAAACTTCAAGATGTAATTTATTTGATTGAGACTGTTTTCATTAATATTCGTGATGTTAAAGATTATTCATGTATTGCAGAAGCTCTGATTCATATGTTCAGATAACTTTATTTACTCAAACATTAATCGTATTCGGATGCTAAAGTTTGTAAATGATTGACGTGACTCAAAAAAGCATGCCCTACGTAAATAGTGAGTGCATAGGTAGAAACTTTCCAAACACCACATACTATACATAATATATACATATTTATGTATTTATTCCAAAGTCGTATTTGCGGAAAACAAAAATTGAAAGTTGTATTTATATGTTTATTGGTGAAAACATAAGGAATGCCCGACATAACTAAATAAATGACACCATAGACAAAACGAAGCCAAAGAATTACAAAAATGAAATCCCAAATTAGTAGATTTTATGTCTTTTTTTGTTTTGCTAATACGTTTATGTCTTTTCACTATAAAGACATCAAGTCTTTACAAAGGCATTATTTGTTCACGAAATCAAATGTTTATAAGTTTTACGTATGACGTGTCCTATTTTTCGTTAGTGTTATTTTCAGATGTCAATAAGTAACTTATACTAGACAAGTAAACTCTATGTAAAGACTAACAATCTTCATTTAAAAAGTTACTAAAATATTTTGACCCAAGCTCAACCAGTTTAATTTCTGGGAACCGAACAGAGAAAACGTTTTGTTTCAAACGCAGTTTTTCTATTACTTTTGAGGTGTTATTTTAAGTAAAAAGACTGAAAAATGAAAATAAAATAAAAACAATTTGATATAAACAGATTGGATAGTAAGACAAGACAACGGCTACATAGACCTGAATCTTATTTGGTTACTAGGTTCTGGTAAAAAAAAAATCTGGGCTGTAACTTTGAGGCAAGAAAAAAAAGGCTTTTACATGCCATTTTATTAAGTGTAAAAAGTGACTATTGTATTGTGTAGACATTCCACTATAGTCAACAAGGTTTTTTTTTTTCTACTCGTCATCTTTTGCGTCATTGGTTTTATAAAGAACTGGAGTATAAAAAAACCGTTTATCCATTTTATTTATTTATATAAATTATTGGATTTTGCATCGTATCGAGAAAAAAATACGTATCTTCGCTTTTGGTTTCTTTTGAGGTGTACTATATAACCCAAAGCCAACCAGCACAAACATAGACTTATAGGCACTAACACTAATTAATATCTCTAATGTTTTAATAATAAGTGTGAGCCATCATGAGCTCAAATTCACACGAGAAATTTATTAAAAAAAAACTTATGAGTTTATTGTGTTATTTTTTTTTGAAGCAAGTTTATATGATTTTTCACTTAACTAATCTGAAGAATCTATGA
Source organism: Eutrema salsugineum (assembly GCF_000478725.1). Lineage (NCBI taxonomy): Eukaryota > Viridiplantae > Streptophyta > Magnoliopsida > Brassicales > Brassicaceae > Eutrema > Eutrema salsugineum. Next base: position 9,439,438 of record NW_006256829.1, read on the forward strand.
AAACTTAATATACTACATGAATCTATACTCCCACTTACGAAAGAGACTCAACGTCTTAGTTCCAGTTGAATCTATATATTTAGAATATTTAATAGATAGCATAAAATTCATTTGGATAATGACACTATAGGATTCCGCAGTATAAATATTTTTTAGGAAGGAGAAATAAACGTAGGAAGAGGCCAAGAGGAAACGTGAGAATCAAACTCTCTCGCGTAATTAGATAGAAGGGATATATTCAATCGCATGGGGAATCAAACCTTCTGTTCCAGACAGAAGGGTTTCAGCTCTCGTGATCAGTGTGTAATAGGGAGAGAAAGAGAGAACAATGTGACAAATGTCCTCTTCTTCTTTTTCTTTTACATTTCTTGGGAGTTTGAACAAACGCGTGCCCTATCAAGCTGACACAACAAAATTCACCAAAAAACACAAAGACACTTCACATACACCAAAGCCTACACTTAGTGAAATATTCTCTCTCTCTCTCTCTCTCTCTCTCTCTCTCTCTCTCTCTCTCTCTCTCTCTCTCTCTCTTTTTTTTATGGCTCGCCTTTTGAAGCACCCAACATGGATTCTCTTTGCTAGTCTAAACCCCATCACTTTGTATCACACCTACAAAAATTCAACACAAAAATGGGAAAAGATAGTAGATTCTGTTTTCATATCATTCATTATCTTCAACATGGTTTTTCTCTCACTACTTCGAGTGGTGTATGCGTTTTAATATATTAATCGTGAAGATATTATCCAAGTTTATAATAGCGAAACTAATCATTTTCATAATTGGTTGGTCATGACTAGTCTAATCATGCCTTAAGGACATTATATATAGTTATTTTCATAGTTTTTTCATGTCAGATATGTAAATAAAACGTTTTCAATAACAAAGAATAATACTAATTCAAACGACAATGGATGTCAAACAAAATATTAAGACGAAAATGGAGAGAAATTTAAAGCCAACGAAAAGTATAGCCAGTTTTGTAAATGATTTGTATTTTCGGTGGATAATATACGGAAATTCGATAAGTGGGGTTAATGACATGATATGCAAAACCATAGAATAAAAACTTTAATGTACATCGATGTGTCTTTATGTTGATTATTATTTTTTGTTGGAGGTACGAACGATCTATCTATCTATCGAGTCTTTTGGAATGTATTGCATGGGGGACGAGTGAATAATCACCTTTTAGTAATTATTAATTAGCGAAAATATAAAATAGTTTTTAAAAAGCCAACTTTTTGAGTTTCCCACTCTGTTTCGTCATCATTGCAGATGAGGTGTGAATGGGCCACACAGTCAACTTTTGTTCCATTCCCTTTTTTGTGTAGGGTTTGTAGTAGGAATGTCTCTTTATTTTTGTTCCTATGAATATTTTAATTAAAACATTTATGTATTTTTTTTTTGTCACAATCATTTATGTATCTATTATCAGTTTATCACTATATCCATTTGATCTAAATGGCTAATGCAAAATCGCAACTCTTTTTTGGAATGATTAGAAGATTTTGGATCAAGTCTCGTTCTAGATTCGAATCAGAGCATGTTACATAATCTTATCTCAAGTATCACTCCGTCATCTAGGTTTCGTTTTAAATACTTTTCCAGTTCAACTTAAGACACTTTATAAAATCATAGTTTTCTTTTGTAACTTTTTTCTTTTGCAAATGAAATTCTTGACCAGGCTTTCAATTTATTTCTGTTGATGCTGATAATTTGTTTTATTGGAATATATAACATCCATAATGCAAATTTAAATGTTAACTGTATCATCGACAACATTAATACAAATCGCTAAACTATGTTTATTTAATATATAACATTAATCCATTAAGTGGACGATTGGTTTCGTTTTGCTCGAAATTTATTATGTGTCCATGTCAAAAAAAACGAATCCCTTCAAAAAATTATCTAAAAACACCATGTGGCAAATTGAATATATAAACATATAAACGACGAGTGATTTCCTTTTGTTGAAAATTTATTATGTGTTATTCTAGGAAACGAATTCCTTCGAAAGTGTAATTATGAATTATATCTTCGAAAGTGTACTGTAGACCAACTTCTACCGTTTGGCCATCCATAATGTTTTAAGTGGCAAAGTTACTCAAATTGTGATAGATATGAGTGAGAGTCTGATGCAGCGTGTCGTGATTATTCTTTTTTGTTTTGGTTTTTAGTTATCTTTCCTTTTCTTTAATCTTTTCCTTTTTTTGAGATAAACTTATGATTTCTTTTTCTAAGTTGGTTTAGAGTTTTACTTACCTATATATATTGTCGATATTTCAACCTGTGAGAATACGACTTATTGAATTATTAATCTAAGAAGCACTTGCTCTCTTAACCTCTTGCTTTCGGCTAGAACATCGGTTCTCAATGAACTCAAGATCGTGTATTTCGTTTGGGCATTCGCAGACTAAACAATCGAAATCACAAATCCTATCGGTTACTATCCTTAGCTCTATCAGTTGGTATCAGAATCCAGCAGCTTTAATTTCTCAATTGAAGCTCGGTCCTTTTCGATATCATGGCTCCTCGCAGACCAACAATTGAAGAACAACAAGAAGAGTTCCGTCAAACGTTGGAGAATTTCACTATTGGACTTCATGATGCTCTGAGAGCAGCAGTGGAGAATGCTTTAACAACAGTGTTACAAGACCAACAGGAACGATTTCAGGGTCGTCGCGCTCCTCGCCAAGACCAAAGATACGATGATGCTGAAGACGACGGCCCGTTTGAAAATCTGTTCGCAGCTCCAATTCATGAGAATCGTTGTCGTCCAGATAACCATGATCGTGGAGAGGAGATACCCGAAGGGCGTCGTGCGGCTCGACATGATGACCGACTTGAAGTTGCACGTCCACCTACTCCATCTCGATGGGAATCAGGCTTCAAAGTTGACATCCCAGAATTTGCAGGAACTCTAAATCCTGAGGACTTTCTCGATTGGTTAAACGCAGTGGAGGAAGTCTTGGAGTTTAAAGGAGTTCCGGATGACATGCATGTTCCGCTAGTAGCTACTCGTTTCAAGGGTTGTGCCATGGCATGGTGGACTCAACTCAAAGAAACGCATCGTCGTACCGGTAAAGAACGCATTGAATCATGGGAGCGGATGAAGAAGCATATGCGGCGAGGATTTTTACCGTATAACTATGAACGAACCTTGTACAATAAACTCCAGAACTTACGACAAGGTTCTCGTTCGGTAGATGAGTACGCAGCTGATTTTTTCAACATAATTGCTCGCACCACTCTAGCGGAAACAGAGGATCAGCTTGTTTCCAGATTTATTGGTGGCTTACGCGCTCAACTTCAGCTTCCCCTACAACAATTTAATCCAGTGTCTGTTTCGGAAGCTCATCAACATGCCCTTGGTATGGAGTTACAGTACAAATCCAATTGGGGTTCGAGCAATACGAGAGCTCGATTTCCATCACAAGCTACTAATGAGGCAACCACTTCTTCAGGGCCAGACTCGTCGTCCACACGCGGGAACCTCGCCAAAGCTAGTGGTCCGGCAGACTCGATCGCAACTTCCCGACAACTTCGAACGGGCGCATTACGCTGCTTCGCATGTGGCGAACCAGGTCATCGTCAAACCGCCTGTCCTAACCAAACTCGTCGGGGATTGGTGGCATTTGAACCAGAACACTCTGAAGAGCCGCGTTATGATGATTATCAGTTAGATCAAGAGGCCGATGGTGATGTTATTGCAGGTGACACAGGTCCTGCTTCTCAGACGTTAGTACTTCGCCGGAACTGTCTGGTGCCGCGTGCTCCTAAGGAATCCTGGTTGCGAACCACTTTGTTTCGCTCAACCTGTACGATTGGGGGGAAAATCTGCAAATTAATTATTGATTCAGGGAGTTGCACCAACGCTATTGCTGAAGATGCAGTCCGCAAGCTGAACATGACCACAACCGCACACCCTGCTCCTTATCAATTAGCGTGGCTTAACACAGGTTCTGAGATTTGGGTGTCTCGACAAGTGGTGGTGCCCTTCTCCATTGGTGCTTATTCAGATTCGGTCAGTTGTGATGTTGTCCCCATTGACGCTTGTCACCTTTTGTTAGGACGCCCGTGGGAATACGATCGCGATGTTGTTCATCATGGAAAGAGTAACACCTACAGTTTTCGTTTTGACAATCGCATGGTAACATTAGTGCCATCGATGGAGCTACCTGAAGCTGTTTCGTCTTCTTCATCGCTGCCGTGCGATCCTACACCAGCAAAACCATCACAATCGGTGATGATTCTACCCAAAGCTGCTTTCGAAGAACAGTTGGAAGGATCCGATGTTTCTTGGGCGTTGGTCACTTCTCCTTCGCCAAAAACATCTCCTATGACTGTTCCTCCGGCGTTTAGTACCCTAATCGCTGCCTTTGCTGACGTCTTCCCAGACGAATTCCCCTCGAGCTTACCGCCTTTACGAGATATCCAACATCACATTGATCTTTTGCCTAATGCAGTCTTACCCAACAGGCCACATTACCGCATGAGTCCCCAGGAGCATGACGAACTACGTCGTCAAGTATATGAGCTTCTCAAAAAAGGTCATGTTCATGAAAGTTTAAGCCCCACCGCTGTTCCTGCTTTGCTTATTCCAAAGAAAGATGGCAGCTGGCGTATGTGCGTAGATAGTCGCGCAATCAACAAAATCACTGTCAGATACCGGTTTCCTATACCCCGTTTGGATGATCTCCTTGATCAGATCGGTCGTGCTTCTATCTTTACAAAGCTGGATTTAAAAAGTGGCTATCATCAAATCCGGATCAGACCTGGTGATGAGTGGAAGACAGCATTTAAAACGCGTGAGGGTCTTTTCGAGTGGACAGTGATGCCTTTTGGTCTCTCCAATGCTCCTAGTACCTTTATGCGTGTGATGAATCAGGCACTACGTCCTTTTATTGGAAAGTTTGTGGTGGTGTACTTTGACAATATTTTGATATTCAGTCACAACTTGCCTAGTCATTTGGAGCATCTCGAAGCTGTCCTCTCGGTTTTGCGACGTGAACAACTTTATGCAGCTCGACAAAAGTGCATTTTTGGGGCCGCACAAGTCCTCTTCTTGGGTTATATAGCTTCTGATCGTGGGTTGGAAGTTGACCCTAGTAAAGTGGAAGCTATTAGATCATGGCCTACTCCGAAGTCCATAACAGAGGTCCGTAGTTTCCATGGTCTTGCGACCTTCTACCGGCGTTTCGTACATCACTTCAGCAACATTACAGCTCCCCTTACCGATGTCATCAAAGGATCTTCCTTCGTATGGACCCCTGAAGCGAATACGGCATTTGAAACTATTAAGGATAAGCTCACATCCACTCAGGTTTTAGCTTTACCCGATTTTTCAGTAACTTTTGAATTACATTGTGATGCTTGCAATTTGGGGATTGGAGCAGTCCTGAGTCAGCAAGGTCGGCCTGTAGCATTTTTAGCGAGAAAATTGCAGGTTCTCGAGCTCGTTACCGCACCTATGATGTCGAGTTCTACGCTATTGTTCAGGCCGTTCGTCATTGGCGTCATTATCTCTTTCACCAAGAGTTTATTCTTTACACCGACCATGATGCTTTGAAACATCTTGGGAGTCAAGACAAGATTTCGGCTAGGCATGCTTCCTGGATTGTTTTTCTTCAGCAATTCACATTTGTCATCAAGCATCAATCTGGTCGTATCAACAAAGTTGCTGATGCTCTGAGTAGAAGACATTCGCTTCTCGCGACATTACAGGTTTCGGTGGTTGGGTTTGCAGCATTTACAGAGATGTATCCTAATGATCAGTTTTTTGGGCGTATATGGTCAGGATCTCGCAGCAGGTGGCAGATCAGATTATGTTCTCCATGATGGATTTATCTTTCGTGATCATCGTTTGTGTGTTCCTGAGTGTAGTTGGCGGCTGCAAATTATTAAGGAACTTCATGAAGAAGGTCATGTTGGGCGTGATCGAACTTTACAATTGGTAACCGATTCTTACTTCTGGCCGTCGTTGCGTCGAGACGTTGCCCGCTATGTGGAACGTTGTGTGGTTTGTCAGCGCGCTAAAGGTCATGCGTCTAATAATGGGTTATATATGCCTCTTCCGATTCCTACTTAACATTGGACGGATATAAGTATGGACTTTGTATTGGGATTGCCTCGCACTCAACGTGGGAATGACTCCATCTTTGTTATAGTTGATCGTTTCTCCGTACATTTTATCCCTTGCAAGAAGACGACAGATGCGGTTCAAGTTGCCATTCTTTTTTTTCGGGAGGTATATCGATTACATGGGTTGCCTTTGTCCATTGTGTATGACCGCGACTCTCGGTTCTTGAGTCATTTTTGGCATTCATTATGGCGTTACTTCGTACAAGTTTGGACATGAGTTCTGCTTATCACCCTCAATCTGATGGATAAACGGAGGTTACGAATCGTTCTTTGGGCAATATGTTACGCTGTTTAGTTGGTGATAACATCAAATCTTGGGATTCCGTATTAAAGGCTGAGTTCGCACACAATCACGCAGTTAATCGGAGTACCAAATTCAGTCCATTTCGTGTTGTTTATGGGCTTGTTCCTCGTGGACCACTCGATCTTGGTGTTGCCCCAGATGAGACGAGGGATCATGGTCATGCCATCGACTTTGTCTCTGACGTCACGTTCATTCATCAACAAGTTCATGACAATTTGCAGGTCTCGTCAGCACGTTACAAGTTGGATACGGATCGCCACCGTCGTGATGTACAATTTAAAGTGGGTGATCGTGTTTGGGCTGTTTTAACTAAAGATCGCTTCTCAGCTGGTGATTACAACAAGCTTAAGGCACGAACGATTGGACCATTGGAAGTCTTGGAAAAGATTAATGCTAACGCGTATCGTCTACGCCTTCCTCCTACTATTCGTTCGTCCGACGTCTTTAATGTCAAGCATTTGGTGCCTTATGTGGACCAGGATGAAGTTCAAGATTCAGGGACGAATCTTCTTCTACCCCGGGCGACCTGATGCAGCGTGTCTTGATTATTCTTTTCTGTTTTGGTTTTTAGTTATCTTTCCTTTTCTTTAATCTTTTCCTTTTCTTGAGATAAACTTATGATTTCCTTTTCTAAGTTGGTTTAGGGTTTTACTTACCTATATATATTGTCGATATCTCAACCTGTGAGAATACGACTTATTGAATTATTAATCTAAAAAGCACTTGCTCTCTTAACCTCTTGCTTTCGGCTAGAACATCGATTCTCAACGAACTCAAGATCGTGTATTTTGTTTGGGCATTCGCAGACTAAACAATCGAAATCACAAATTCTATCGGTTACTATCCTTAGCTCTATCAGAGTCAATCTAAGATGATCCCAAGAAAAAAAAAACTGTCGTTTGAATGATATGAAGTATTAGCAGTTTGGCTGGGTTAAGTCCATTTTTATAGAGTGCGTTTAAGGCCCATTTTAATGATACCTACATGATCAGTTAACCGGCCTGGTCCTTTTATTAAGTTCTTTTTTGTTTGTTTACTTTTTTTGTAAATCCAAAAGACTAATAAAAAAGCTAAAATATATCTCCGCTCTCGGCTATTATAGTGGAATTGTCGACAAAAAGAAAAATTGTTAGACGGGAATTTGCAAGTTAATGAATTTTGGTAGATTTTGGCTGTATTCGAATTTAACTGATTAATAGATAATCACTTCGTTGCCCCAAGAAAAAAACTTAGATAATCATTCAAAAATGCTAAATGATTTGGAAAAAAAGATCAACGAATTAGCTATAGATATAATCTACAGGTTAATTAAATAATAAAACAGTTAGCTCAAGAAATAACGTTATTTTACATTTTTCGTTTTACCAGTTAAGTATATATGTAGCCTGTATATCTACATGATTATTCGTTCTACGTGCAGAATATTTTCGTAAAATTTTGTATTTACCTAATTCTAACAACATTTTCTATTTCGATTCCCAAAAGTTTTCGATTCCCTAAACCATTTTCAATGAAACAAGTTATCTAATCATCCAAAACTCGATGACTAGGTCACTGGATGACTAAAATAGCACATAGGAAATGAGTTACTGTATGTTGGTTTAAACTTCAAAGCCAGGTCCGACTGTCCAAAGACCTTCAATAATGGATTGGTCATATATATGGGTCGAAAAACAGTGATCAAGCCCAAATCTTTTATTGGCATAATCGAAACTCGACTTGAAGATCATGAAATCGGTCATTCTCATACATCACCCGTATGACCGTATGATACATGAGTATGCTTTGTTATTGGTCACAAAATATTAATTTCCATGCAATAATTTTTTATTGTTTGTCGTTTAGCTAAGACTTCAAATGTACAAACCCTAGAGAAAAAAAAAACACGAATATATATATATATATATATAGGTATATTACTAAGCTTACTAGCCATGTGTTAATTTTTGTCCTTGACACTGTCCATTATTTGATTTTTACTTGACGACATTATGATTTCGTACTTCGTCAATAAGTCCAAATCGTAAACAACATATGGGGACACAAATCAAGCGAGAGGGTAAAAATTGAGATATGATAAGAGAAAAAAAGAGAGTAGAATGTTAGAAAACTGATTGTCAAATGTTAGAACTAAAAGTAAATGTATTTTTTTTTTATCTTAAATCACTCTTCTCTGCAAAATATGTACTCTCAGAATCACAAAACTTGGGCATATTTTTTTAAGCTGATCATACTTAGGATTATCATTCATATGGAATATTGGAGAATTGCAATTCCATAATTTTCACGCGCCATTGTGATATTCTCCGAACACGATTTCAGTCACAAAAATAAAGAAAACTTAAGGGTCAGCTTCTCTTTATAGCATTAGGCTGAACCATTCTATCACGCCAAACTAAATAGCCAATATAAGTTATTTTGGGAGATTTATAGGATCCGGCCGCAGGATACTTTCCACTTTGCTTCTCAATTTTTGCAGGATATTTCTCACTTTTCTTTTCAGTTCCTAGATGTAACTTTCGTTTATCTACTAAGAGAAGCCAATCTATTGGCTGACTCACTAACTATTAAAACACTCCCTACGTACTTTTGCAAGTACGGATCAAGGGCAAAAATAACAAGTTCTGAATAAAACATTTTAAACAAAAAGTTAAACACCTTTGGTTTAGGAGAAGAGACTGTTGACAAAAAAAAAAAAAAAAACAAAAAGTTACTTTGGCTGTACTCTTTCTCTTTAGTGAAACTTTCTTAGCGCACGAGATATTGTTTTGTAGGTTTTTTGTCACATGAGATTTTTAAAATTTGCTTGAAGTTTTAAAAGGGTGTACATAGTTTAAAGGTAGTGATTTTTACGTTTTCGTAAGCAAAGCAAAACTTAAAAAAAAAAACATCTAACCAAAGAAAACTTCTGGTTGGTCGTAAAACCTTGGGCCATAGATTCTGTTGGCTTGTAAAAATACCATAAGAGAGGGTACGAATATTCAAAAAAATTAAAAAAAAAAAAAAAAGAAGAGAGGGTACGTTACTAATTTTAATGGCAAATGTGTCCATAGTGAATGATTTTCATGTTCTATCCCCGAGATTCACGTGTATAGATGCTGATCTAACGGTCATAATTCATGTCCTTCGAACTTAGCTTACCACCTTCGGCTTTTAATTTTGAGATCTCAAATGTTTCATTAGCACGTTTTTGTAAGTATCACTCACCACTTGTAACTCATAATTCATTTCACATATATTAAAATAAGATAGTGACGATTTGAAAGAAGAATTGGAGTTTCCGTCATGGACATTTACAATTGTGATGATGTGAAAGATTTTCGAAGTTTTAAAGAAGGTAGCCACTCTCGCAACAACAAAGGTAGGATAGTTCAAAAAAAAAAAACTAAGGTAGGGGAAAAAATTTTTCCACTCCTAATTGCTTACTATGTTAAACTCTGTTGATACTTCCTTGTTTTTTTGTATTAGTATTCATAATTCAACCTATATAAGAAGGTAACAATAGGCGATGAAATCAAAGTAAAAGCTAACGCATAACATTGTCGTCTTGTAAACTTGTGGGGCTGTAGACAGTAAGACAACAATCTATGAATTGTAGTATTTTTCTAACCTCTTTAAACGTTATTACATTTACATTACGAACGCACGAGCCCCGCCATTAACATATAATCATTTTTGTCTCCACTTTTTGTTTGATCTTAAATGTAGAAGCTTACACTTTTTCCCCTTTTGATCTCACTTGTACTCTATTTTCAATCCAACACGCATGTTAAAAGGCGTTAATGTGCTTAGCTTTGTGAATAAAAATAACTCTCTTATATTAATGCTTAAGAAAAATATCTCAAAAACTTAAACACCCAAAACTACTATATGAATGCCACAGCTCGACATTTATATATAGTTAACATAATTTCCTTTTCCTAATTGTATTAGATAACTCCTAAAGCAGCTAGAAACACTAGGAAACCGACTAAGCCCTTCTTATCTTAATCCAACTTGATTAAGGATGTCTTGGGCCTGAAGTAATGTTGAAGCTTATCCAACATTCTCCCTCTTAAGCTTCAACCTATCTTTAGCCATATCTTGGAGACCAATTAAGTTCCTCATCTCTGCAAACTTGATCCGTGCCAATGCTTTAGTTAACATATCAGCCTTTTGCTCTGTTCCTGGTACATGTTCGACTCCAACCAGCTCCCTCTCAACACATTCTCGCACAAAGTGATACCGTTTGTGAATGTGCTTGCTTTTACCGTGAAACACTGGGTTCTTTGTCAGTTCTATTGCAGACTTGTTGTCAAGTTTGATGATCACTTGCTCTGGTTTCCAACCTGTTACTTCACTTAGTATATCTCGAAGCCATATAGCTTGTCTTGTCGTCTCTGTTGCCGCCATAAATTCAGCTTCACATGATGAAAGAGCTACTGTGTCTTGTTTTTGCGAGCACCATGTAATTGGAGCTGATCCAAGATAAAAAATATGACCTGTGGTACTTCTTCCATCATCGAAATCAATGTTATGGCTGCTGACACTATATCCGACAAGCGTTTTTGATGTATCTTGTTTGAACTTCAAACCGAAAGAGACTGTTCCTTTAAGGTACCGTAGTATCTGTTTCATCATCTCTCCATGGGATTTTCGTGGACTTTGCATGTATCTACTAGCAATGCTGACTGAGAAAGCTAGATCAGGACGAGTGTGAAGTAGATACCTTAGACATCCGACATTTCTTCTGTAGCTCGTCGCATCTATCTGTGGTTCTTCTTCTGCTTTTGAGACTTTAAGTCCGAAGTCCATCGGAATCGTAGTTGAATTACAGCTTTCAAGACCGGCTTCTTTCAAGATTCTGTTTGCGTAAGCTTCTTGCTTGATTTCAATACCGTCTTCTCCTTGGTGAACCTCAATACCAAGATAATATGTGAGTTTTCCAAGATCTGACATTTCAAACTTTGAAGACATACCGATCTTGAACTCATTCAGTGCTTTGGTATTATTTCCCGTGATGAACAGGTCGTCCACATATACAGCGACTATGAGTAGACTTCCCTTTTCTTCTTTGCGATATACTGAGGTCTCTTTCATGCACCTTATGAACTTCATACCTTTTAGAATCTGGTCAAGTTTGGTATTCCAGGCTCGCGGTGCTTGTCGTAGACCATACAAGGCTTTCGAGAGTTTGTATACTTTGTGTTCTTCTCCTTCTTTTTCGAAACCTTCTGGTTGTTCTACGAACACGTCTTCCTTTAGTTCTCCGTGCAAGAAAGCCGTTTTTACATCCAAATGGTGAATTTCCCAACCATGTGAAGCAGCTAGTGCCATTAACAATCGAATGGTTTCAATTCGCGCAACCGGTGCGAAGACCTCGTCAAAGTCTATACCTGATTCTTGTATATAACCTTTAGCTACTAGTCTTGCTTTGTATTTGTTAATGGAGCCATCTGCATTCTTCTTAATCTTAAAAATCCACTTTAGGCCAATCACTTTTATGTTACTTGGTCGATCAACAAGAGACCATGTCTTATTCTTGTTAATCGAATGAATCTCTTCTTCGCAGGCTTTCCTCCATTCCAGTAAACCCTTTGCTTCTTTATAGCTTCTTGGTTCATAGTTTATTGCAAGTAGCATTCTCTCGCATTCCACAGAGGCCTGTAAGACGAAATCATTGAGATGTCCTGGTCGTTTAACTTGACGGGTTGATCGTCTTAGTGCTGGTGCTGTTTCTTGTGTTATGCCGTTTCCCTCATCTCCATGATTATCTCCTTGATGATCCGTAACATCACTGCTCTCTTCTTCATTATTTTCGTAATCATGGGAATCTTCATCCTCGGTTCCATCTTGATTATGAGCATCAACAATTACGGGACCTTCTCCAGTATCTTCTACATCCCCCCAGGTCATATGAAACATCCCTGGTTCTCTGTTTAGTCCATTCGATGCTTCTTTCCAGTTCCAACTTGTTCTTTCATCGAACACCACGTCTTGGCTTACTACTATCCTGCGATTTGATGGATTGTACAACCTGTAAGCTTTTGAACCTGGTTCAATCCCAAGATGAACAAGTGGTATTGATCTGTCATCGAGTTTTCTGAGACTTGCAGAGTCCAACTTCGAGTAGACTAGACATCCGAAAACTCTTAGGTGCTCCACATTGGGTTTCTTCTTGCGCAAAGCTTCATACGGAGTCATATTGTCCAAAGCTTTTGTTGGAACTCTGTTAATGATGTAGGTGGCGTGTCTTGTTGCTTCACCCCATAGATAGTTAGGCACTTTCTTCTCTTTAAGCATGCTTCTGGTCATCCCCATTAATGTTCTATTCCTTCTTTCAACAACGCCATTTTGTTGGGGCGTATACGGAGCCGTCAACTGTCTTTTCATTCCACTTGCTTTGCAGAATTCATGAAAGTCCTTAGAAGTGAATTCTCCTCCCCTGTCTGTCCTGAGGGTGATAATATCTTCTTTGAAATCCTTCTCAACCAGTCTTTTAAATGCTTTGAATTTATCAAGTGCATCGCTTTTCTCTTTGAGGAGGATTGTCCACATATATCGTGAGAAATCATCTATGATAACGAACACGTATCTGTTGCGAGCAAGGGTAGGAGGCGTTATTGGCCCACATAGATCTGCATGAAGGAGCTCCAAGGGTCTTAATGCTCGAAACTTACTAGCCTTTGGAAAACTCTGTCGATTTTTTTTTCCAACTAGGCATGACTCACAGATCTTTGTTTCGTTTCGTATTGAGGGAAGACCACGAACCATCTCGTGTTGAGCCATATCTTTGATCGTTTTAAAACTTATGTGCCCCATTCTTGCGTGCCACTTCCAGGTGTTATCCTCAATGTTCGAATGAAGACATACTGGTTTTCCGATTTGAAGCTTGATCTTGTAGAGGCGATTTGGTGATCTGATTACTTTCACCAATAGCCTGTTGTTTGGATCATGAACCGTTAAATAATCTTGCTTCATTCGAACGTCACATCCGACTTCAGTTGCTTGACCTAGGCTCAGAATATTGCTTCGGAGATCAGGACTATAGTAAACTTCTTTTACAAGGATCTGTTCATCGGTTCTACTTTGAAATAGAATGGATCCTTTTCCTTCTATCTTCACACAAGACCCATCTCCAAATTTTACTTTGCCTGTAATGTTCTTGTTGAGCTCTGAAAAATACGCCTTGTTGCCTGTCATGTGGTTACTCGCCCCATTATCAAGGTACCATATATCTTCTTCTCCCTCATAGTTCTTGGGTATAAGTTTGTCTTCATTTAAAAACACGACCTCATGCATGTAGAGGGCTTCGTCTTCGTCTGCTTCCTCTGTTTCAACTTCGTGCATATTTGTCTCTTGGTACTTTCGAGTTCTATCAGGACATTTGGAGGCGAAATGACCTGGTTTGTCACAGCGATAGCAGATGACTCTAGAAAGATCCTTTTTCTCCCGTGTCTGATTTGAATCGTTTTGATTCATCGACCTGTCTTGAGAATTAAACCGACCTCCTCTGCCGCGTCCTCTGTTTCCACGTCCTCGTCCTCTTCCGTATGAGACCTGTTGGTCTGAATTCGTATACAGCAATTTTCCTTGTGTATCCTCTTGATTCTCCTCGCCGAGAATCCGTTCTTCATAGGCTTTTAACCGGCCAATGATGTCTTCAAAACTAGTTGTCTTTAGGTCTAAAACCTGTTCAAGAGAAGCGATGATGTGTATATATTTGTTTCTCGGCAAAGTGTTAAGAAACTTTTTAACAAGTTTTGATTCATCCATCGTTTCTCCAAGGGCAGCTGATTTTGAAGCAAATTCTGATAACTTTCCAGCAAAGTCGTTGATGGTGTCTGTGTCTTTCATCTTCATTCTCTCGAATTCAGACATCAGAGTTTGGAGTCTGGCTTCTCTAACTCGATCGGCACCTAGGTTGCGAGTTTTAATCGCTTCCCAAATTGCCTTTGGAGAATTTTGCTCACCGACTTGTAAGATTAAATTCTCCGGGATGGACTGAACGAGTAGGCCGATTGCAACGTCGTTCTTGGTAGAGTCTGTTGAGCCGGGATCAATGGTTTCCCAGACTTTGTGGATTCGTAGCAACACTCGCATCCGCATCGCCCATACGGTGTAGTTTGTGGAGGTTAATAGTGGGCATTGCATAGATGATGGGATCTTCTCTTTTGCTTGCGTCGCCGGAACTACGTCTCCCATTGTTTCGTATCACGTTGTCTTCGTGTTTCAAAGCTCAAAACTTTGATCGAAAACCCTAAAGCTCTGATACCAAATAAAAGGCGTTAATGTGCTTAGCTTTGTGAATAAGAATAACTCTCTTATATTAATGCTTAAGAAAAATATCTCAAAAACTTAAACACCCAAAACTACTATATGAATGCCACAGCTCGACATCTATATATAGTTAACATAATTTCCTTTTCCTAATTGTATTAGATAACTCCTAAAGCAGCTAGAAACACTAGGAAACCGACTAAACCCTTCTTATCTTAATCCAACTTGATTAAGGATGTCTTGGGCCTGAAGAAGTAATGTTGAAGCTTATCCAACACATGTGTGATTTCCACATTTAAAAATTGCAACTATGTATTAATTTTGACTGTTTTATTTGTAAAGATGTTGCAGAAAAACATATAACTTGTCGTTTCTGAATATGTTCCATTTAAAAAAAAATGGAGAAAATCTGAAATTTTAGAATTAAAGTTGAATATACAATTTGTAACAGTGTGCTTTTGAAAGAGGGGATATGATATGTTAATAATCTTGGCATGGTTGAATTACTTGAAGAGCTTATGTGGCATGCGCATGTCACATATATCAAGAGCATGCATGTCTTGTATGGCTAACATTGAATGTTTTTATTTGTATGGTTTCGCTTAATGTTTCGTTTTGTTCTTTATTGATTGTCAAGATGAACTGTAAACCTTTAGTAGCTGAAGTTTCCATTGTACAGATCAAAGAGAAGTTCTCTTTAGAAACAAGCATAGTACGCTATTCGGGTGCAGATCGGTGGATATTCGTTGTTTTCTTAGTGTTTAGATATGATAACTATATATATGTAGATATGTGTGTGAACATCTATAATATATATACTTTGAAAATAAAAATTTATTATTTATTATCAAAAAGTTACTTTTAATTTTTAGCTAATCAGTTTAAAAAATCAGCTAAAAAGGTATAAAAGTTATGAGTTCACACAAAAACCATCAAATTAGCCAGTTTATCAAAAATGCAGCTAAATGGAAAAAAAAAGTATTTCGAATCTAATGAAATGTTGGAGAAAAACAGCACGTTAGCCAACGTGAAAACATTGTTACCATTTACTTACAATTCTTTATTCTCCACATTAGACTTGATTGAAAGAAGAAAAAAAGAGGATTAGAGTTTTCTTGAAATAACTATTGTATGCGTTCGATTAATGCAAAGTTTCTCGAAGTAAAGAATAAAGCATATTCCAGCTTATTATACTCAATTTTTTATTATTACTTTGCTTTAAAAGTAAATGACCAAATCTGTCACTGAGTCACCAAATGTGTCATTGTAAAACAGTAAAACGAGTAAAGTAATAAAACGGCTAAAAAAGCGAAGCCGTTTTTTTCCTCGTTTCTCTATAAATTGTCGTTCATGCACAAACCAAAATTCCAATACTTGAGACATTAAAAACAAACAAAAAAAAACACTTCAAAATTTCTCTTCGATAAAACCCTCCAGAAGTTTCTCACAAACAGTTTTATCCCCGATAAATTATTGAATTTCCCCCAAAAGCCCAGTAGTTTCTCTGACCAACCCAAAAAATTGTGCAAAAACTAAAACTTCCCCAGGAAAAAAAAAAAAAACAAGAAAGAGAGAAGAATCAGATCTGAGAAAAAAACAATGTGTTTTGTGTGTTTATGCGATGAGGAAGAGACAGAGTTAGGGAGACAACAGGCGCCTGGATCATGTCCATACTGTGGAGGTAAAGTGCAAATGCTTGATGTCGAAAGAAAATGGATGTTTTGTTTCGTTCCTCTCTGTTTCAAGATCAAGAGGAAGTATCTGTGCTCTTCTTGCGATCGCCGTCTCGTTTTGTATCATTAAAATAATAATATATTCGAAATTTCTTTCTTGATTTCCTTCTTTTTTTCTTAATGATGATAAAGTAGATTAATTAGCGTTTTTTATCAAGGAAAATAATTTTAGTCGGTGGTTTTTGGTACGTTTTTAGTTTATCTATGTCGTCGTGTAAACAGACATTGATCTTTAGAAGTTAGAACTATCTTGTTCAATATGGTCAAGTATGATGTACTTTTCTTTTGTCTTCGAGTGTCTTCTTAAGTCGGTCTAAAATTAATATATGTAATGAAGTTTTAAATGTATAATGATGTAATGAAGTTTGCAAAATGTTCGAGCCTGCAATGTATATCTCTAAAGTCTCGACGATCTTGCAAATGCATTTTATTTTCGGTTCTGTAATTTGATATACACTCAAGATAAAGAAAAAAACTAAATAATTTTGCATGCAAGTACGGGTGTCAATCGAGCCTGATCTCAATTCGATAAGGTTTTTTGTTCCGGTCCAATTGGTTTTTGTAGCGTGGAAAGTAAAAATCACGATAAGAAAGGAAAACAAAAAAAAGATTGCAAAATATAAGCTTACGTACTGATGACAGAAATAAATATGGAGGCTTAATTTGGGGGTCCGCAATATTGGAATGGAGCCAAATTAATATTAAGTAGCTTAAATATTTTTACTGCTTTACAGCAAATTACTACTCTATTCTCACCTATAAGCTAATGTTTTATCATTCAAAGATTTTCGAAGTAGTCCAGTCCAATATCGAACATAACAATGTTTTTGTCTACTCGAATCCTTTTTTCTCAATTTAGTGGTTCATAGCAAAAAAGCCTAAATGTGTTGGTCAAGCAAATTTTAATATATTTTATCCCTTAACAATACTATATACTGATCAACAATTAATTAAATCTTTGAACGTTGTTTCGAGGTCATTAAATTTAAGATTATGGGCAATCCTCATGAGGGGGGAATAAAAAAAGAAAGATCATGGGCAATTCTAAACATCATTGCGTTTTTAGGTTGAAAATACGATAATTGCGTTTTTAGGTTGAAAACACTAAAGTTGGTCTCTATTTAACGATCTCGGTACTAATCTGATAATTCAATATAAAAAATAATCTTAAAAACAAACAAAATAAGATTCACTTGTGATGCTTATGTAATACTTGCTCGTGACTTATTTATGAGCCGCAGAGAGAAAAAGATCGCAACTGATTCGGTCACATGCAATGTGACATCAGTGCAGTGGTCAGCGATTTATGTTGTTTTTTAGTCAGAACTGAAACTGTATTTTCGAACATTTCAAAATAAAATAAATATAGGGAAAATGAAAGAACAGCTCTTGTTTTTTTTGGGTTATAAACAGCTCTTATCTAGTGGAAAAAACAAAAAAGAAACAGTTATTATCTATATGGAAAAATACCAAAAAATACTTTATTTATTTAATTTTTAAAAGAATCACATACGAACTTTTAGCGTTATCATAAATTCACACATACTATTTTTTCGATGCATAAAATATATAAATTTTTTAAAATTTCATTTTCCCCATCTAATATCATGGTCGTTAACGGATATAACGGAATCAATAAACAATGTTAATTTTTTGTAGAAAGTAATGATAAAAAATACCCCAACTATTTAATTATGCCAGAAACCCACACAAATTTTTTTGCATTGCCAGAAATCTATCCAAACTATTTTTTAATCTATAAAAAAATTCAAACTTTTTAAAATTTCATTTTCCCTCCTCAAATTTCACGGTCGTTATGTTAGTTTTTTGTAACACGTGCTAACTATTCTAGGATTGATATTATTGTTACCCTTAAAAATCTTCAAATCGATTTGGGGAAGAAAAATTTATATCCTAATTTTTCTCTCTTTTTTAGAAATTGAGTGAAATCGGTTGAAAAATATGGTTGGTAGTATAAATCAAGTCAGAAACAGTGTGTGTTGTGATATATAAGACTAATAAGAGCAATTCGAGGAGTAGATGTATATGTTCTAAACATGATTTATTGCTCTATTAACCATATTTTCAACCGATTTCATTCAATTTTTGAAATAGTGAGAGAAAAAAACATTAAAATTTAGGTTTTTCTTTTTAAAGGTAATAATGGTATTAATTTAACAGTAATTAACATGTGTTATGGAAAATTAACTCAGTTTTTCGATTCTGTTATGTTTATAATGACCGTGAAACTTGAGGAGGGAAAATGGAATTTTAAAAAGTTTGTGTGTTTTTATCGATTAGAAAAATAGTCTATATGGATTTCTAGCAATGTAAAAAGTTTGTGTGGGTTTCTGGCAAAATTAGATAGTTGATGTATTTTTTTAGCATTTTTTTCTACAAAAAATTAACGTTGTTTATTGATTTTGTTATGTATGTTAATGACCGTGAAATCAGAGAAAGGAAAATAAAACTTTAAAAAAATTTATGTACTTTTATGCATAAAAAAAATAATTTATGTGGGTTTCTGGCAACGCTAAAAATTTGTGTGTGATTCTTTCAAAAATTAAATAAATGAGATATTTTTTAGCATTTTTCCTCTTATCTATAGACCATAGAATATAGATTATAGATTATGTAAATGATACCTTATATCAATTCTTTTATTTTATTAAAAATAAAAATACCAAGCCAAGGCCAACGCAATTTGGAGGATGGATTAGTACGGTAGTTTGGCTCACGATAAAAGCTT
This sequence comes from Eutrema salsugineum, assembly GCF_000478725.1. Lineage (NCBI taxonomy): Eukaryota > Viridiplantae > Streptophyta > Magnoliopsida > Brassicales > Brassicaceae > Eutrema > Eutrema salsugineum. The sequence goes on from NW_006256829.1 coordinate 9,458,631, forward strand.
TGTATCATATTTAATTTTTTCTCAAAACACGCTTAAACGCTAAATTCAATGCCACACTTTATGTAAAAACGTGTTTTCGGATGAATAAATTTGGTATTCTTAAAAAAAAAACTCTTATTTCCATCACTTTTTAAATTAATTTTCTTAATCAGTCTAAAACTAATGTCATCGTTAGCTTCACAAGAAATAATTATATATATATATACACATTCTTTCTTTTACAACCACAGTTCCAATGTTCATATAGTCTTTCAAAGTATACTTCTAGAAGATAATTTCTTGATATAGGAAGTTGGAAAATTTGTGAAGGATCTCTGATAAAAAGGCGTTAAGATGCTATTATGCTTTTAGAATGTATACATTATCTAATTCACATGTGAGAAAGGTATATAAACAAAATGTATATTATATAAATACGATAAACAAAGAAGAATAAGAAGACTTGACATTGACGATCAGAGTACTCACTACAAGAAAACACCTCATTTACAACGACCATATTCGTTGTAAATTCGTTGTAAATGAGTGTTTGTATCGATTTTACGACGAAAATCAAATCGTCGTGAATCGATCGTCGTAAATCAAATTTCGTCGTAAATTCGTTGTAATTAGCGACGATTTATATTCGTCGCTAATTTATAACGATTTTACAACGATTTTTAATATTTTTTATTTTTTTTTATTTTTACAACGATTTTACAACGATTTTTATTATTTTTTTTATTTTTATAACAATTTTTATTATTATTATTATTTTTAATTATTTATTTTACGACGATTTTACAACGATTTTTTAAAAATTTTTTTTAATTTTTACAACGAATTTACAACGATTTTATTATTTTTCCGGCGATAGTGGCTCCGGTGGTGATAGCTCCTCCGGCGGTGGTGGCTCCTCCGGCGGTGGTGGCTCCTCCGGCAGTGGTGGCTCCTCCAGCGGCAGTGGTGGCTCCGGTAGTGGTGGCTCCTCCGGCGGTGGTGGTGATGACTCCGGCGATGAAGATAGATTACTGAACTTGTTATATATTAGTGTTAAGTTTGTTATATATATACTATAAGAAATTTTGTCAAACCATCGATGTGGGACTTTTCTAATTTTGATTAACGACGAATTTACATCGATTTTAAGATAAATCATTGAAATTTCGTTGTTAATTTAAAAAAAAACAAAAAAATAGATTTACAACAAATTTACATCAAATCGTCGGTAATTCGTTGTTAACTTTGAATAAATTATATATGATCATATTGTAATAAATTATATATACACTCCTTATGTGTAAATTTACAACAAATTTAATAAATCAACATAAAATTTATATAAAGTAAACATGAAATAATAAGATTTTAGAACTTACAATTATAGTATTTAGGAGAAAAGATATTTTTCAATAATAGAAAACTTGCAATAATTTTGTAAAATGTTTCTTTACTTAAAAAATAAGAGTTTGTTGTAAAACTATTGTAAATTTACAACAAATTTACAATGAATATTTGATTTTATTTTAATAAAAAAATTATTCGTTGTTAATTCATTGTAAATGTGCAACGATTTTACAATTATTATTTTTTTAATTAAATAAAATTATTATTCGTTGTAAAATCATCGTAAATTTATGACGAAGCTGATATTCGTCGTAAATTCGTCGTAAATTTACAACGATTTTACAACGAATCGTTTTACAACGAATTAACGACGAATTCGTTGTTAATTCGTAGTAAAATTGCAACGAAAATAAATCGTTGTAAAAATTTGTTGTTAATCTTGTGTTTTTTTGTAGTGACTTGTCCATCAATTTGAAATCTTTATACAATTGGTTTTTTTCGGAACAAATATCATAAAAATGCCAATTTCATATTCCCGGTAAACTTATCAGTATACCGTTTAAAAAAAAAAACTCTATTGCCATTTCAATTATATAATTGATCATTTTCTTTTTGCGACCTAACATTTCCATTACTTGTTATCCTTCCTGAGAGTTTCTTGCTAATGTTTCTTGTCTTTGGTTTGACAGAATCTAATCTGAATTTGGGAAACCGAGCGAAAGCTACTTGTGGTGCTTGCCAAATGCGAGCCTCTCGAAATATTAACGTTCTCTCTATGAAAGAGAAAGGGTGTTAGTGTTATCGTCTACCATTTAATTAATAAAACTATACATACAAGTTACTTCAAATCCGCAAAAGGTTTTTCATTGAACGACCCGAAAAAATAAAAAAGACACGATCATCGTATCGGCCCAAAAGTTTAGAAGCAGATATCCAAATACAAAAAGTTGTCTCTGCCTAAACCCAACAAATCTCGGCCCAAACGCAGTACTAAAACGTTTGGTTAATGTTTTTTAAACAAAGGATTGAATTGTTTTCAAATATTTGTACTAGAAAGTAGTTAGATGTATATTCATTCAAGTGTTAATCATTATTTTTCTTTTTCAACAACATGCATTCCAATGATAAAATACAAAGATAACACTACCACAAAACGTTATCCTACATACCGTGATCAAGCATCTTTTTTTTTTTTTTTGTTCAAAATTAAACCGTGACCAACCAAGCATCTCTTAATAAACAAATTTCGTGAATGATGATCATTTTATAATTTTTGGAATAGTCTATAGTATGAAACGGGCCTAATTACACAATCGAGTCGGGTTTAAAACGGGCCGAGTAAAGCCCTAATTTCTTCCTAAATCGGGTCGGGTCTTCATCGGGTTTTGCCATTTATGCGCCTCGGTTACAAGGAACTTGTCCTAAGCTCAGATTGTCGACACAAGCTTCATACATATGCCCAAAACCCTAGCAGCGGAACCTTCTTCAAACACCTTAAACCCAGCCCTCTTAGCTCTCAAGCCTCGCCAAGTGTTGATCTGCAGACCAGTTATGGGGAAAGAGAGCAAAACCTTGAAATCGGAGCAGAAGGTTCTTCTTCTTCGCTCAATAGCTCAGTACTTGGAGCGATGTGGCTTTTCTAAATGCTTCAAGAAATTGCTCTCCGAAGCCGAAATCGAGGTGTGTACATTCAATCAATTTTCGATTTTTAAGAGACTCCTCTGTTGCTGTTTGGAGATAAAGACTAAAACTTGTTCAATTTTTCGACGGACTAGCTGCTCAATGTTGAGTGTGTTCTTTGGTTATTGTTTCAGAAGAAGGAACTGAACAGTACTTTACCAGACATAGAGGAAATTTATTGCGATTTTTTGAAGAAGAGGTAAGCTTATGTCGCTTATTTCATATATAACAACAAGCTGTTTCCTTTTTAGTTACATTACATTTTTTTTTGTTGTTGTCATGCTCGGAAGATATAAATTGAAGGGTTTACTGGTTGATTCGTGTTGAAACCGTGATCAATCTGGATTTTCCCTTTTTCTTGTTCTGTATCATGTAGCCATCTCGAAGCTGTGGAGCTGAAAGATGAATCCGGTGATGATGAGATCGCAAATGGGAAGAAGAAAGCAGGAAGTGTAGATCACGAAACTGATAAGAAGGACAAGAAGAAAGAAGTTGCGGTGAATGGAATTCCCAAGGCGGATGCAATGGAAGGCGTAGAGAAAGTAAAGAAGGATAAAAAGAAGAAAAGGAAGGAAACAAAGTTGGAGGTCTCCGAGGAGGAGAAGGTCAAAGAGACTGATGCTGGGATCAAAGACGGACTGAAAGAGAAAAAGAAGAAGAAGAACAAGTCGAAATCTAGTGAGGCTGAGTCTTTGGGTGATGATGATAAGGAGAAAGCCTCCAAGAAAAGGAAAAGATCAGAGCCCGAAGAGACAAAAGAGCAGGCTGAGGATGATGAAGAATCAAAACGTATGAAGAAGGAAGAGAATGCAGTAGAAGCCGACGAGGGTGTTCAAGAAACACCTGTTAAGCAAACTGACGTTCAGGAAAACGGTAATGTTGAGAAAAGCGAAACAAAATCAACAAATAAGAAGTCAGGAAAAGGACTTTCTAACTCAAAAGAGGTAGGTAACCGAGTTTTGCATCAATTGATTTGTTTGGGTTAAGTGATTGTGTAACTGATGCGTTTTTTAAACATTGATTTACAGCCCAAAAAACCGTTTCAGAGAGTGAACGTTGAAGAAGTTGTGTTCACTGACGAAAGGCTTAAAGACAACTCTTATTGGGCAAAGGTTCTATATAATCTCTATTTCTCCTTCTATAGCAATCTTTGTTTTACCAATACTTTTATTGAAGTTTACATCTTTGTGTCTTCTAGGACGGTGCTGATTCGGGATATGGTGCTAGAGCTCAAGAGGTTCTAGGGCAAGTCAGAGGAAGGTAAAGCTCCTCAGCCTTTGGACTTTGTTTTATATAGGAGCTACGCATTGACAACGGGGGACTTTGGGGGTGTTGATTCGGTTGTTATATTTGGTTTGGTTCGGTTATTTCGGGTTTGAAGATTTATAACCAGAGTCACTTTGGACTTTCTAAATCTGAGTTAGGCAATTAGCAATTAGGGGTGTTGATTTGGTTACTATGTTTGGTTCGGATTGCTTATTTGGGGTTTGAAAATACATAACCTAAGTATAATCAAAATATTTCTGGTTCGTTCTGATATGGTTTTGGCAAATTTTCGGTTTCGTTGGTTAGGTTTAGCGTAATAAGTAACTTCATGTATAAAGAATAGATGATTTTCAACAACAATGAATATTTATTTTATTTTGGTTTATTTGGTTTGATTGCACTAGAATTGGTTTAGGTTTGGTACGAAAATGAAGAAATGGATTTAGGTTCATGTCTTGATCTCTGAAATTTTGCTTCTTTGTGTTGGTCTTTATGTAATTATGTTGTAGGGGTTTCCGACATGAGAAGACGAAGAAGAAACGAGGAAGCTACAGAGGAGGAGAGATCGATCTTCAGTCACATTCGGTTAAGTTTGATTATTCAGACGAAGAATGATGATACTCTTGATTGATAAACACTACACTACCTTTCCCCTTTTGACCTATCTTCTTCAATTATCATCTTTTTCTTTTGCTTTGCTTTGCTTTGCTTATTTCAATATGTAAAACCATCGAATCTAAATACCCGAAGAAGGGTTCAAGTTTTGTCTTTGTTAATGGTTTCATTTGAAACTTAGTGAGAACATGATTCAGATTCAGTTTCAGTTTCTTTGTTCACTTAATTAACACTATGAGTCTCTGAGTGAGCACATAACTTGCTGCAGGTGCTTGGCTTTGGGCCTATATGTTTTTGGACTGGGGCGCATTTTGGCCCGGTTTTCAACTTTAATAAAGTCCATGAGTTGCGACTCGAAAATAATAGTAGTTTCTTATAAGAGTTTCAGACAAATCCTCGAGGCAATTATTTCCCTGTTCGGAGAATTTTTCTTTTTTCTCACAAAGAATTTAGTCACCAAAGGAATCTATTTAGCCGACATATATATATATATATATGTACTGTATGTTTGTTGTACTTCGCAAATGTATTGAGATATTTGTTCCTCTTTGCTTTCTAATCAATTTACTTTGATATTTCATTCAAATAGTTTCCTCATATTAAAAGCATCTGTTTTTCTGTGACACATTTAATATCTTATTGATAATGATTTGATTTGTCAATGGTGCTTGATTCTATACTTTCTAATCAAATTTAGTAGAAAGTAATGGGGGAAAATAAAGTAAAGAAGAGTATCTTTGTTTATGGTGTCTTGCGTTTTGGTTAGGCAAAGTGTGAGTTTCTTCTTTATCTTGATCTCATTAAATTAATCACTCAAAGTTGTTATTCGAGTCATTAAAAAAATACTACTTTAGAAATTATTATTTATGTGTCGGCTGGTTCTTTTTCTTAGCAAGTATTTGTAATATTTTTAATATCTATATATTTATTTGTGTAGTGATTTGTCGTGTTCACAGCGAGTTTCACAACTTTTTGCTTACGTGTCAACTCTAGAATGAGTTTCAATCGTAAAAAAATCGATTAGTCTCATTTTGCAATTACATGTCATTTTTTAATTGGTTCTTAACTGATGATGTATAAAAAATAACTTAAAACAAACCGGTCTAAATTATTATGATTTAATGTTTAATTTCGCTGTCAAATTAAACCGAATCTAAAATTTTATAAAACAAAAATTTCAAAAAAATAAACAAACACTTTTTTTTAAGAAAAAAAAATATTATATCTTTTAGTGTTTACCATTTCTTATGTTTCCAAAATTTAGAAAAATTAACAAAAATGTAAAAAATAAATAAAAAATAAAATCTATATACTTAATTGTGTAGTGATTTTCTTACGTGTCGTGCTCACAGCGAGTTTCACAACTTTTCGCTTACGTGTCAGCTCTAGAATGAGTTTTAATCGTAAAAAGACCGATTAGCCTCATTTTGCAATTACATGTCATTTTTTAATTGGTTCTTAACTGATGATGTGTAAAAAATAACTTAAAACAAACCGGTCTAAATTATTATGGTTTAATGTTTAATTTCGCTGTCAAATTAAACCGATTCTAAAATTTTATAAAACCAAAATTAAAAAAATAAACAAAAATGTTTTTTTTAAGAAAAAAAAATCTACTATATCTCTTAGTGTTTACCATTTCTTATGTTTCCAAAATTTAGAAAAATTAACAAAAATATATAAAAAAAGTGAAATCTATTTAAAAAGTAAAATGTTGTTTCAAAACAAAAATAAAATAAAACTGAAATTTAGAAAAAAAAACTTTAACAAAAAAGTTGAAAAATATATATATATATATATATAACTAATGGAATGACGATATTTGTGATGTTTAAAACATATAAAAATGATCAAAATAGAATAAATTCATACCGTACTTAAAAAATTATGTCTAAAATACATAAAACAGTGATCAAAAGATCTCAAAACTATTTAAACTAAATTATTTGGATACTATTATGTTTTTATTTACTCTTTTCTATTTTATATTGTTTTCACGATCATGTTTTATAACATTAAAATGTAAGGAATCTAATAAACAAACATACTTAAGAATAAAAAAACAAATGAATGCAACCTATTATCAGATTTTCAAACAATCAAATAGAAATTATATTAGTCCGCGCAAGGTATGAGAAAGTTAACTAGTGATGTTTTGATTTACAGAAAATAAGCAACCATTGCGTGAAGTTGTGTTATTTTTTAATATTTATTAGTTGTGATTAGTTAATATGTTCCTCAAACTCCCACTATATCATAAACTGTATTTTCTCTTGCATTATTTGGTAAATGCCATTTATGAAGGTCGAAAATTAGTTTTTTTTTGCCTGTCCTTGTTGAGCCTCAGGCAAGGCTATCTTTTTCTGTATCTCAAACTTAATTCCAAAATTGTGACAATGTTTACATCTAAGTATAAAGTGACGTTGGCCATAATCCGATTAGCACCTCGGACAAATCATTACAATCTTATAACGTACGGTCTGAAAACAAAAGGAAGCTGATATCGTTGGAATTTAAAAAGTAGAAGTAATTGTAGAAAATAGTGTCTTTCAGATCAGAATTATAAATTAGACAGACGACAATTGACTTTTATTTCTTTGGAAAAGGACAACTGAATTTTGGATCATGTTATATATTGTCTAACCGAAATATATGCATTAGATCAATGCACTTTAAGTCTTGAACATAAGATTTACAATAATTTAAGAATTATAAAATAGCTTCTTTTTTTAAACCATTTGTGTGATGAATTTTAATGTTGTTTTTATCCTATTAAAAGGGATACTTAGTTTTGTGACGTTCCAACTGCCATTATCGATAAACCACACGTTTTCTTTCGGTCAGTATAGGTTCACTTTTGTTCCATTGCCGGTGTATTATTTTGGAAAGTTTCAAAAAAATTGTTTATTAACCATATAAAAATCACAGTTATATATTCTTTCATGTTCTGGCCACACTTGTCTAAATTCGGCTCTAGTACCATCATATCACAATTGTAATGGTTCTATTTATGGAATATGGTGGTGCATTTATATTTTTTTTTTGTAATTTATCTCAACGAAATTCAAATAAACGTCCTTTAACACGATCAATCCAAAGATGGGTAGCGGAAAGATTTAAAAAAAGATCGTTGTGATCTGCAGAGTGCAGGGTTAGTATCTACACGCAGAGAAGACGTGGAAGTATGGCGGTCGAGATATTACAAGTTATATCAAAACTGAATTGATGATTCGAATGTAAAGTTATATAGACTTACTCCGTCGGAGATTATGGTTTTGGTATGCAATGAAGACGTTGTGCACTTGTGCTATGTGATTGGGATAATTGCAAATCGCAATACTCCTATTGGTAATGTACTATTGCATGAAAAGATTTTTAAATCTAATTGATTTGGTTACCTATATTATTAAAATATATTTATATTTCGTAACTTATACCAGTAAAATTCAAGAATTCATAAATTTGAATGAGAGCAAATTAAAACTGTTGACCTATCATTGTGTCTTGTAGATATGAATAAAGCACGAAGAAATGTTTCGTGGTGCTATCCAGAGTTACTAAACAATTTTTTTTGACGTTTTTCCGAAAGAAGCGCACGAATCGTTTAGATGAAAGTGGGTCCGAACTCCGAAGAGAAGTGTGGCTTACATGAACGATGGAGGTTGAGATTTTCCAGTTTTTTTTCATAGTCACGATCAACTAAGTAGGTGAAAAATCAGATATTTTATAAAACTCAGACTAAACAAAATTTTGGTAACATACACAGATTTAAAATGTTAAGAAAAATATGGTCGACATGCAAATTTTTGTTTTCAAAGTAATTTTTGAGTATATGGTCCCCAAAAAAATCTATATTTTTGGGTGGATGTGTTTAGTAATAATATCACATCCCACCTATAATTTTTTTCCAGATTACGAAATGAACCCCCACTTTTTCTCTTTCGATCAAAGTAGTATTATTATAAATGACAACGACGCGTGATTCATATTAGAGATTAGATGCTCGATGAAGAAACATCTCGAAAAAGAAAAGGTTGTTAGGACTAGAGAAATCAGGTGTATGTATCGTGATTTTAATATCTAAATATTCATATATCTATTTTTGTCGAAAATAAATAATAAACAAAAAAATTATGCCAATAGGTGGTGATGTGGAACACAACCAGTACGGAATATCGTGAGACACAGATGAAAACAAAACAAGAGAATTAAATACTACTAACGACGGATAATAATATATGAATATTTCCCCTTTGATTTGAACAAATCACGCGAAATGTCTTAGACTAATGCGCCCTGAATCAAACTTTATCATTTTTATGCGTAAGAAATTTTCTTATTATCATATTTTGGTTCATTAATGTTTCCTACAGCTACATATAATGTTCAACAAAAAAAATGTCTCCTACATATGGTTTAAGTGTTTAACGTCTGAGGTTTACTTCGTATGGCAACTAATATTGATTCTCTCTCTCTCGTAGAATTATGCTGACACTAATGGCGCCCTTTTTTTTTTAAAAAAAAAGATAAACCTTTAATTACTTTTTTTTTTCTTTTATGATGACCAGTTAGAAAAGAACATTGTCGTTAACAAGAAGAAAGAACGCCGAGAATTAAGAAGTGAACAACAATACTACAATAGTAACATGATAAAGACATTTAAAGAAAACACATAACCAATACACATTTAACTTTTTGTCCAAAAAAATAATCATTTAACTTAAACTCTGTCTCAATTTTCCCTTAGCAGCATCCTCTTGTGAACACATTTTTTGGAGTTTGAAATTAAAAAAAAAAACAAATTTTGGGATTCCTTCTATTTGTTTTTTAGATAATATTTACATATGTAGAGAATAAACGTTCCCAGTTTATCACCAAACACAGATTATTAATACAATCGTGATCTATTATGTTAGTATGTTACGAATAAGTATTACGAAACGTAGCGTTTGGCTTACAGATTTACAGTTTGTAAACAAATATTTGTGTTCTTGTTTTAATTTCTTATCTCTCCAGTGATTAAAATATTACTGTTTTCTCAAAAGTCATAAGGATGTCCCACTAGAGGGGCATCAAGAAGTGACGACCAAAAAAAGGGGGCATCAAGAAGTGAAAATACAATATTTAGGAAGAAAGAAATATATCTGATCCTTAAAACCCCCTATTCAGATCCAGTAAAGTTAAGGCACTACAAATTAATTTTTACACTTCATACAAAAAACACAGAATTCAGTAAACTTACATGAATAAATTAATACCCAAATTATAAGAACTCACTAAATTACACAAAACAAAGATAACTTGATTACTTTTCCCTTATGCTCAAATCAAATAACTTTTTACTTGAACATTGGAGGTTCATCGAAAACATTATACTGAGGTTATCATTATTATTATTTTTTAATTTCAAATGACTTTTAGTGGTACAAGTTCGTTGTGGATGACCCAAACTCTTACACTAACTACAGTTTAATTCTTCTTCTTGAGCTCGTAAGAAACAGAAATGCAAATTCAGTTAACTATCAAAAAGTATACATAAAGTATCCGCTCCCAAACATATACAAGCCCAACTTTTTTTACCTTTACTCAAACATACCGTTTATAAATTAATTATCGAATACAACAGTTGCATTTATCCATTCCAACAATTAGCTTTAACCAATTGAGAGAACAATTATGATAAACTGAAAATGTAGAAAGCCTTCTAGGCAGTGAAGTGTAATTTCATCGTGTTAAATTCTTTCGAAGTTATTTTCTCTTGTAAATATGCATATATTTAATAATGTTCCAAAAAAAAGTTTGCATAGATTTAAATACATTCATCTGGATTATAGACAGTATTTAAATATGACTTCTCCGTAAATAAATAAAAATAATGCGAAAAATTAAACTAGAAATTAATCTACAAATGTACTCAACTTTTATTTTATTTTGTCATTTTAGACTTTTTAATATTGCCTTGTACATTGACCACTTTTCACCTTCGTATTGGAATTTCAAATTTGAACCAGGTTTAGCCCGTGATGACCTTTTAGAGATTACTAATGGGGCAATAAACTCTTAAGACATGTATTTAACTAATGAAGTTAAAAAAAATGGACTTAACTACTGAAAGTAAAGTATGTATCTCGATGGGGTTATCTCATTTTTAAGAGAATTACGATTTACCTTGGTAGGTTTATTTAGACTGCATGGTATATGTCCTTATAGTAAATACTCTTCATTACTGACACAATCGATAGTCTTTTAATAAAATTAGAATACAAATTTTCATTTTTTTTGTCGTCTCACAGCTAAGATACAATCTAGAAACAGATATTAATTTTTTTTGTGTGTGTTCAGTAGATAGGAAAAGTTTAATAAATAAACTGATACAACAAAATTAGTCCTCTCTTGGGACCACAAAAGAAAAGTAAAGGTTTTAATAAAGGTCGTAATTCTCAGTCAGCTATTCAACTGACACGTAAGATAATCGTTTTCCTATAAATCGACACATCATCAATAAGGACAAAGAGCATGACACGTCAGTTTTAAAAAAAAAAAATATACTGTATAGTGGTTACAAACTTACAAACAATGAAACAAAGCTTGCCTGTCTGTAGTCTGTACTGTACTGTACATAGGTATTATTAATATACTATCACACACTTAATTATTATGGTTGGTTAACGAATAATATCGACTACTATTCGAATTAAAAATATGAGAAATTCCATCACAAATCTAATCTATACTTTACAGGTGCTCCTAGTGGGTCTCAGAGCTTTACAGAACTCTCTACGCGTATTAAAAAAAGGGACCCCGTAAGATATTTTCGTTATGATTATTTTGAATAGAAGAACAGCTAAATTAACAATTATGCTTTTACAAAAATTGTTCCGCATACGTGGCATTGGAGACAATGTTGAGTACGAATCGCTCAATATACAACAGTTATTCTAATCGACACTCAGACGAAATTTCTTGTAAGTTTCGTTTATTGGCCGTGTTACCGCGTTTTTTTTGGAAATAAAATTTATCTTTTGTCGCCTGCTAATATCTGGACAATTTATGAGATAAATAAATTAATTAATATCAATGGGTGACTAATATAGTGATTAATCTATTTTCCGATCGTGTCATGAATCTTGAGAATAGAACGTGAATTTTTTTAAAAATGATTTGCTCTATACTCAAGTAAGTCGGTGCATGGCGACAAAGAGTTTGTTGTCACTTGATACCAAGACTCCATACAAAAACGACTACATTCTAAGATGTATCATGTATATATAAATAATGTTTTGACCAGAGAGTCATTTCCATTACAGATACTTCGGATTTCGATTGGAGTCATGGCAGAATTTGATAATTGTCCGACCACGTAATTTATATATTTGTTAAAAGACACTATTCTTTTTGGGTCAACAATAAGGATCAAACACTGCGAAAGGGACTAAAGTTATATCTGAGGTCAAGTTAAAAGAAATAAAGAAACAATTTCGACGTGATTTTTCAAAGGTTTGATCGAAAAAAGCATTAAAGTAGATTAACCAAAAATAAAAGGTCAGATTACATTAACCATTGGAGAATTAACCATTAGAGAATGAAGGTTCTATACAAAATAACATTCCTTATTAAATATATTTTAGAAATAAAATATTATTTACAGATTCAGTATTATGGGCTATTAATTTAACTAAAATATAATTTTCGTAAAGTCCAGTAATTTTGAAAACGAAATGTGTGTTTTACGGATTCAATATTATGGGCCGTCAAAGTCCAATCTTAAAATAAATTTGTAAAAACTGAACTAAAAATATTATTATAGAATTTTATTGATGATAAGATTTTTGTGAATCAAATTTACGAAAAAGATTAAAGATAATTTTTAAGTGGTTGGAATTAATTTATATTCGCATCGAGATAATCTTATCATCTGTGGTTTAGATTTACGGAGAAAGATTGAAGATAATTTTTAAGTGGTTAAAATTCATTTATATTCATATCGAGATAAGCTTGTCAGTAGTATAAATATATATATATGTTTCATGTTAAGAAGATAGTTTCACCTAAATTATTTTCTCTTCGACATTTCTTATCGGTTCTTGTACACACTGATAATGTAAGTGATTATTTCATTGTCTTTGAATAATTTCTATGTAAATTTCATTTGAATTATTTTCTTTTCGACATTTCTTATTGGTTCTCGTACACACTGATAATGTAAATGGTTATTTCATTGTCTTTGAATAATTTCTATGTAAATTTAGTTTATATATATGCATATTGAAGAGTACAAATATGTTAAATCTTTGTAATGGTAACATCTATAAAGTTTCTTTGTTGACAAACGTTTTTATTTTTCGTCACATTTATTCTGTTGATTGATTTAGAAATCATACTTTTTATCCTCTAAAAATTATACTTATTATAAGAAAATTTTGAAAATAAAATTGATTTAAAATATAGAAATTATGTATATTATAATTTATATAGATCAGTGGTGGTTGATTATATTTTAACCTTTTTTTAATTTATTCAGAGTAACATAATACAGTATGATCAATCAAATATATTGACTAATTGAAATCTAACCAAAAATTTTAAATCTAATTGTTTAATGATTTTGGAGAAACTTTTACTTTTTTTTGTCAAAAGAATTGTTTTGTTCAACATCCTTTCTTTTCATTAGTGTTTTTGTTATACAGAAAATATATTTTGTAGCATTTTGAAATATTGAATAATTTTGTTTATTCAAATTGATTTAAAATTTTCTTATGTAAGATTAAAAAAGATTTATTTTACACTTAATTGATTATTGGGTGACAGACATTCTAGATTTTTTAGTTTTTAAAATCTATTAATCAAATTTAGACAAACACATGGTTTAAACCGGCAAGTGGTCAACAATCGGTAAAGATTTCAGAGGAATTATATTCTTGGTTAACTTTATCTATTATCAGATAGAATAGATTTAATTAATTAAAGGATTAATACGGAGATATTTTTATATTAATAAAAATAATGAGTACGGTAATAAATTTATACCACTACGAGCATTTATTTTGCGCGTGCCACGTTGCGTAGTTGTCAAGAAAAAGAAAAAGGAAATACCCAGATAACGGCCCAAGGGCTATTCTTCTATTTAGTGTAATATTAGGATTTTACCCATTAAACCTAGATCTATCTATACATATATGTGTATAGATATATATATATATATTTGCTACTGTTCTATTAATCCAATTTTTATTCTTTATTTTCCCCAACTTTATTTTCCCCAACTTCTTCTTCTCTCCACCGAGAAAGTTGAATACGGCGAGAACAAGTAGCGTTTTCCGGCGAACTAACAGGCATTTTCTCTCTAGGTATAAACGAGTTGTTCTCGTTCTCGGTATTCGTTTAACCGACTTGGGAACCGAGTTTCGTATTTCGACTAAAAAGCTATATTAAGTAAATTATTTTAATTATTATTTTGTTTAAAATTAAGATTTGCAGTGTTGGTCGCTTTGTCTCCTTTGTTCTTCTTCTTCGTCTTCTTTAGTCTTACTTGTTTTGAATTTTTGTTGACTAATCGAGTAACCGCTTTGAGCGTTTTTTTCTCGTGGTGGGTGAGAGAGACCTCGCTTTCATCGGTTTTTGATTTTTATATATGTTCGATTTTTCATGATATTGTTGTGAATCAAAGCTAATGTCTACGAGTTTGGAAGAAATCTGAGAAAATTTCTTTGGTTAATTTTGTTCTCTCAGCGAAGAAGGTTTGGTTTCGTCGCACAAATTTCTATTCCCCTTTTTGTTTGGATTTCTATTTCTCAGTATTTTCCTGAAGATACTTTGTTTCGAAGAGATATTTTACTTTTTTTTTTCCGGGAGAAATTGCCTTTTTCCTGCTTGCTATTTCACGTGGTTGTCGAAAGCAGAAGCAACCTTTAAACAGCAAACTTGCTTATCTTTTTTTTTTTTTTTTTTTTTTCTCAGTGGGTTTCGTTTTAGGGATTGAGTGGTTTCTTCACTTTGTGGCGTTTTCTCTCCTGCGACTACGATGACGAGTCTCTTCAAGTCATCGCCGGGAAGGCGCCGGGGAAGCGATTTGGAGTCCGGCAAGAGTGACAACGCCGACTCCGACTCCGACACTTTCTACATCCCTTCCAAGAATGCTTCCATCGAGCGACTTCAACAGTGGAGAGTAAGAGCTAGTCCTTATTTCCATTCCTCTTGTAAACTATTGCTTGTTTCTTCTTTGTGGCTCTGCGTCTACTTTGTACTGCAGAATTTACACTGAATCTATAGATGCCATTTTTATTTTTTTTGGCTTTTTTGGCTCAGTTGTGATAGGGCTTTTGGATTAAGTGCGATGATAATGCTTGTTTATCTGCAATCAGTATTGTCGTTGATGTTGTGATATGTTTCTTAATTTGATTGTTGTTTATGTTTGCGCCAACAATGAATGATGTTAATCGCAGAAAGCTGCGCTTGTGCTCAATGCCTCACGGAGATTCCGTTACACCTTGGACTTGAAGAAGGAGCAAGAAACGAGAGAAATGAGACACAAGATCAGAAGTCACGCTCATGCTCTCTTGGTAAATTTACTTTGCGGCTGTTGAATCATGGTTTTAGTGTGATTTTGAGCTTTTTTAACTCATTAGTCTCTTTTGTTTCATTGTTAGGCTGCGAATCGTTTCTTGGATATGGGGCGTGAGCAAGGTAATTTGGGCAAACTGTATGCTTTTGTGCTGTGCATAATCTGGTTCTGAATTGTGGAAAATAACGTCTTTATACTTAACCTTAATTGGTGTGGTTTTCTTTCTCTTCAGGTGCTGAAAAACCAACAGCTGCTGCAACTCCAGCTGGTGAATTTGGAATTGGACCTGAACAGCTTGTGTTGATGTCGAAGGATCATAACGTTGCTTCCCTGCAGCAATATGGAGGGGTAAGATCTCAGTCTTGAACCGGTTCTTATAACTACGGTGCTTATCTCTACTCTCTTTCTTGCTGGTTTGTACTTTATCTTATTGTTATGCTCGAAATGCTGGTGGGAAATTGCATCAGGCTCAAGGATTGTCAGATTTGCTCAAGACAAATACTGAGAAAGGTATCAGTGGGGATGATGATGACTTGCTAAAGCGCAAGACCACTTTCGGTTCAAACACCTATCCTCGCAAGAAAGGGAAAGGGTTTCTGGTACGAAGTTACATATGTATTATTAGTTATTTAGTTTTGTGTTGCTTCAAGTTAGTTTTTCCCTGTTCACTTTCTCATAAAGCCTGCTGGTTTCTTGTTTTTCATCACAGAGGTTTCTCTGGGATGCTTGCCATGATCTCACTTTGATCATTTTGATGGTGGCTGCAGTAGCGTCTTTAGCGCTTGGGATAAAAACAGAGGTTTGTTGATAAAATTAATCAACTAAATCGGCTCTTCCTTCTTTTAAAAGTGTAATGTCAACTGTCTTACATAATCTTGTTTATTTTGGATAACAATCATCTACAGGGTATCAAAGAAGGATGGTATGATGGAGGAAGCATTGCATTTGCAGTGATACTTGTGGTTGTCGTGACAGGTAATTCTAACCTGTACCTCTGAATTACTTAGGGAATGACTTTCGTAGTTTTTTTTCTGATGCTTTCTCCTCCTTCGCAGCTGTCAGTGACTACAAACAGTCGCTCCAGTTTCAGAACTTGAATGATGAAAAGAGAAACATACATCTGGAGGTATGAATTTGCACTAGTGTAAATTTTGTCTCATACTTTCCCTTTCTTGTTTCCTTTCTTACTCTACAAGTTCTGTTAATTGCTGCACAGGTGATAAGAGGTGGAAGACGTGTGGACGTTTCAATCTACGACCTTGTGGTTGGTGATGTCATACCCTTAAACATTGGCAATCAGGTAAGTGATCTAGTCCTCCTTTCAATTTTGTTTTCTTCTATATTACCATGTATCTAACTAAATTTTGAAATCATCTTTAGGTTCCTGCAGATGGAGTGCTGATAGCTGGCCACTCTCTTGCCCTTGATGAGTCTAGCATGACTGGAGAGAGTAAAATCGTATGTCTTTGTTTCCTATGATTCTAAGTTTTGATTTTCTCGTTTCTTTTTGGTATAACTCTTAACAGTATATTCCCCTCTTTTCTTTAGGTTAACAAAGACGCTAACAAGGACCCGTTTCTAATGTCTGGCTGTAAAGTGGCAGATGGAAATGGTGTTATGCTGGTAGGATTCCTCCCTAATTTTCTTGTTCTATAGCAGAAAATGCTAATAGAAAAAATATAAAGTTAAAACACTCCTCCATTTCTTATGATAAGTGTGCTCTTTTCTTTTTGCAAGGTTACTGGTGTTGGAGTCAACACTGAATGGGGATTGCTGATGGCCAGTATTTCTGAAGACAATGGTGAAGAAACTCCCTTGCAGGTAGATTTCTTAAATCACTGTTAATCGATCTTTTCAGTTTTACAAATCGAGCTAATCTTTGACGGGCTTGAACCAGGTGCGCTTAAATGGGGTGGCTACTTTTATTGGTTCCATTGGCTTAGCGGTTGCTGCTGCTGTGCTAGTGATTCTTCTGGTTCGGTATGGATAGTCTTTGCTTGTTATTATTTTGGAAATCCATATCATCATCACTGCATGCGAACAATTCTAAATGTTGCCTCTTTGTTTTACAGATATTTTACCGGTCACACCAGAGACATTCGTGGGGGTCCTCAATTTGTTAAAGGAAAGACAAAAATCGGCCATGTAGTTGATGATGTGATCAAAGTTATTACTGTAGCGGTATGTTTCCTAGTTATCCATTTTAGTCTAATAGGGAGCTTGCACTAAAAGTCTTTAATAGTCTTTAAAACTCCTAATACTCTGCTATTCGTGCAGGTTACAATTGTCGTAGTGGCAGTGCCTGAGGGTCTTCCATTGGCTGTTACTTTAACGTATATATTTTCTATTTTCTATTTTCAACTACTTTTTTTTGTCTAGTTTCATAGTTTAGAGAGTTCATTTCTCTCTGCTGATTATATCTGCTTTTCTCCTATTTTGTTTCGTTTCAGCCTTGCCTACTCAATGAGGAAAATGATGGCAGACAAGGCTTTGGTATGATTATTTTACCGTCTTCTATCTCTCCTGTGTGATGGCAGGGAACGATACATAATTCTTTTAGCCATTCGATTATATAGCCTGACAAAAAGGTCATGTGCAGGTGCGGAGGCTATCTGCTTGTGAGACAATGGGTTCTGCCACCACTATTTGCAGCGATAAAACTGGAACACTAACTTTGAATCAGGTGTGTTTCGTGTTTACAAATCTTTGTTCTTGTTCTATGTTAGAGTAATAGACTCGAGTGAACAGTTCACCACGTGATGTTTCTAAATGTTTTTCTTTACCTAAAAACTAGATGACAGTGGTTGAGTCTTATGCCGGGGGCAAGAAAACAGATACTGAACAATTGCCAGCCACTATCACTTCGTTATGCGTTGAAGGAATAGCTCAAAACACGACTGGTAGTATTTTCGTCCCAGAGGTAAGTAGTTTTAATACGTTAAGAATCAGACTTTCTAGATAATTTCCTTAGCATTCTTTTTGTTAAAGAAGACAAGGCTCATGCAGGGCGGTGGTGATTTAGAGTTCTCTGGTTCACCAACCGAAAAAGCCATTCTTGGCTGGGGAATTAAGGTTTGTTTTTATTGTTTTCTAGTTTCGAACACAGTTTTATCATACCTATATGAATATATGATGACGATTGATTTGTGTGCTCTCTCTCTTTCAGCTGGGAATGAATTTCGACACAGCCAGGTCGCAGTCTTCTATTCTTCATGCTTTTCCGTTTAACTCGGAGAAGAAACGTGGTGGTGTCGCAGTAAAAACGGTAACATCTCTGCTGCTATAATATATATACTATTATGGGGAATAATACCACCTCTCTTGTCTTGGGATTTTTGTACTCTATTTACGTAAGGTTCCGTGCTAATAATAACCTGCGAATCTACTATTACTAGATAGTCAAAATAATATCGATGCAGTTAAAAGTGATTAGGCTCTCTCAGTTCTCTATAAGCACAATTCAGTTTTTTTATTTGACTTTTTCTTCTTCTGATTACTTTTCAGGCTGATGGCGAAGTTCATGTTCACTGGAAAGGAGCTTCTGAAATCGTCCTGGCATCATGCAGAAGCTACATCGATGAGGATGGTAATGTGGCACCAATGACTGAAGACAAGGTTTGTGAAAAGTTTTACCAACCCTCTAATATTGGGCGTTATCTGTATGATTCTGCGATTACCCTTTGGGTTGTCATGACACTTGCCCAATGTTTCCAGGAATTGTATTTCAAGAAAGGTATTGAAGAGATGGCTAAAAGAACCTTACGATGTGTCGCACTGGCCTTTAGAACCTTTGAGGCTGAAAAGGTCCCAACTGGCGAAGAAGTAGAAAAGTGGGTACTTCCAGAGGATGACCTTATTTTACTGGCTATAGTAGGCATAAAGGTGAGTATTAATTTGGTTTATTTATGTACATTTTACTTTTAACTTGTGGTATTGTGGTGGCTCTCTTACTTAGAGATCGCTTTTACTGGCACTTCACATTACGTAGTATTCCATATATATTTTTGCACTTCAGACATCAACTCGCATGTCATTTCCTCAAATAATTTTTGGTAGTGTTTCTGATGGAAATGTTTGAAATCTGCACAGGATCCATGTAGACCAGGAGTCAAAGATTCAGTTCAGTTGTGTCAGAATGCTGGTGTCAAGGTGCTTCTTCTGTTCGATTTGAATATAACAAAAAAAGCCAGAAAAGCCCATTCCGATATATTTTTTCCTTGCTAGCCTACTAATAACGCTGCATGATAACTTCTTAATATTTGTCGATGTTCAGGTCCGTATGGTTACTGGTGACAACGTCCAAACTGCCAGGGCTATTGCCTTGGAGTGTGGAATATTAACTTCAGATGCAGAAGACTCCGAGCCTAATCTCATTGAAGGAAAATCATTCCGCGCCATGACCGATGCAGAAAGAGACAAAATTAGCGACAAAATATCGGTACTGTTCACAACACTTTTTTCTAATTCTTAAGTTTGAATGTGTTGGTAGGTTTTTGAATCTCTTAATCTCGTTCTATGTAGAGGTTTGGCCTGTCTTTAGGCCTGACCCAATACAGATATTCTCTTTGAACAGCGGATGCATTGCTTATTGTAATATGATATAGTAGTAACAGCCTAAACTGAAATTTACTTGGTTGTTTCACTTGTGAAGGTTATGGGCCGATCGTCGCCTAATGACAAGCTTCTGCTGGTACAATCTCTAAGAAGACGTGGGCATGTTGTTGCTGTCACCGGAGATGGTACAAATGATGCTCCTGCATTGCATGAGGTAAACAATTGGAAGAAGTTTACTAAAATTTAACTGATTATGTTGAAGTCTATGCTTATTCAGAAAGCCTTTTTTTCTGATTTGGTGTTGGACTTTTTGAGTGGATTTACAGGCAGATATTGGTCTTGCTATGGGAATAGCAGGAACAGAAGTGGCTAAAGAAAGTTCGGACATCATCATCTTGGATGACAACTTTGCTTCCGTTGTCAAGGTTTGTTCAAATTCACTCATTTTTTCTTCATCATAGACTCACTTAGTTGTCTCAAGTTCTGCAAAACACATAGTCTGATTATTCGCTGTTCCAACCTTTAAACTTGGGGTGGCTTCTGATATATACAGGTTGTTCGCTGGGGACGGTCAGTCTACGCCAACATTCAGAAATTCATCCAGTTTCAGCTCACAGTCAATGTCGCCGCTCTCGTCATTAATGTTGTAGCTGCTATATCAAGTGGCGACGTTCCACTTACCGCTGTGCAGGTTTGAGTTTCTGTTGCATTTGGCTCTTTTCTAAGAGTTCATCTCTCAAACTATATGTATAATGTTTTGCTCATACATTTGGTGTTTTCTTTAACATACAGCTTCTCTGGGTTAATCTGATTATGGACACTCTTGGAGCTTTGGCTTTGGCTACTGAACCACCCACTGATCACCTCATGGGGAGGCCTCCCGTTGGCAGAAAGTATTGTTCTTCAGCTTTTGTTTGGTTTCTCACAATCAAATTAAATAAGACATTTGGTTATTGTTCGATGTGTTAATTTGCTCTGACTTACCTTTTGCAGAGAACCTCTTATTACGAACATCATGTGGAGAAACTTGCTGATTCAGGTAAAAAAAAATCGATGAATAAACTCTCTGCATGTATGGAATTTAACCCTTAGTAATAAAAAGTTGAAACTGTATAAATTTTGTAGGCTACCTATCAAGTGAGTGTTTTGTTAGTTCTCAATTTCCGAGGCGTAAGCATACTTGGCCTTGAGCATGAAGTTCCTGAACACGCCACCAGAGTGAAGAACACAATTATCTTCAACGCCTTTGTTCTCTGCCAAGTGAGTTAATTTAAATCGAGTTTCTTCTTTTACCGTATAAAACGAGTGTGTAAATCGCATATGTTTATCATTTTTTTCTTCTTTTCTTGGGTTAACAGGCTTTCAACGAGTTCAATGCTCGAAAACCAGACGAGAAGAACATCTTCAAAGGCGTTATCAAGAATCGTCTCTTCATGGGAATAATAGTCATAACTCTCGTCCTCCAGGTAAAGAAATTGGTCCATCACAAAAACAAATAATAATTTGCATCATATTAACCTTACTAAATCAAAATGTATTATTTTTGTTTGTCAGGTTATCATTGTTGAGTTCCTCGGCAAATTTGCGTCCACAACGAAACTTAACTGGAAACAGTGGCTCATATGCGCTGCCATCGGTGTGATCGGGTTAGTCTTATTATTATACTGTTTTACAGTTATACATGTTGATACGTATTTATATAGTATATGCATGTTGAATCATAGCTAACGTTGTAGTCGAACCTTTATAATTTGACCAGTTGGCCTCTTGCTCTCGTCGGGAAATTCATTCCGGTGCCAAAAACTCCTCTCAGCAACAAACTCTCAGCACTAAAATGCTGGGGCAAGAACAAATCATCTGGAGAAGGTAACAACTTACACTAGCCTTTTGCGATTTAATCATTGTACAAAGGCAAAGTTGGGTTTGGTTGTTTGTTCCCTTATCTTTGGGCCAATTTTTCGTATTTTTTAAAGTATTAACAATTTTTTCTTTCTTTGTCCGCAGGTTCACTCTGATTTGAAGGCCGGTTAATCGCAAGACACCCGTGAGTGCTACTTTAGGACTAACAGAAAACAATGTTTGGTTTGTTTATGGGATTAGTTTGATATTTTCCGAAAGTACAGTTTTTCGGGGTTTGTCGATGGCGGGCAAGTTTGGATATCTGGTTTTTCTTTTTTCCTTTTTTTTTTGTAAGGATGATTCATTACCTTTGGAATATTTACTGGTGATGATTTTTTTTTTTTTAATCAAGAAATATCAAAATTGTTTAGGCGTTTGTGTTACTTCTGTTACATGCAAAATGCGTGATCTTTTTATTTTAACTCTTGTATTTGATTCATTAATAACCGAAATGAAAAGAGTTTCAAAGCAAAATGCATAAACAAGAACGAAACCAGAAGGTATTTTCCAAGAAAAAAGGGAGAAAACAGAGGACACACTGAGCAAAGGAAACCCGAAAAGGCCGACATAAGATATGATGAATGGCTAAAGCTGCTCTTCATATAGACTAACAGTTAGCAGCTTCAGACTCGATGAGATGGTGAAGCCAAGAGGGGCCGCCTCTAGGCGCAATGCGTGTGATGTTAACGTCGTACTTTCAGCTCGACAGTTATTAGTATTGTGTCCTCATAATTAAAAATTCGAGATTGAAATTTGCTTAATCATTTTCACATTTTACGTAGAAAAGAAACGGAATTAATGATATTGAGGCCTCTAGGTAGGCCCTATATTTAGGATAGAGACTCTACGCGGCCGATAAGCTTCAATATTCTCTCAGTCTGGATAGTCAACATTGGGTAAAATATCAATTTGTTCGATACATTTATCTGTTTTGATTTGATCTAAAAGTTCAGATATTCGTAATCTAAGCGAATATTTAAAAATTAAAATAAATCACAAATATTGAACTTTTAAGAGATATGCATTCCTTCTGCTCTATGTAAAAAAGTTATACGCATATCTATAACTTTTAGATTTTTTTATAATTATTACTTTTAAACTTTTTGTTTTTGTCGTTATAATTACTTTTAAACTTCGCGCAACTTTTCTCTCTCTAAAAATCTAGTAAGAGAAAACTTTTTCAAAACTCTTCATTTTTCTTTGGGCGGTGTCCGGTGTTTTCCAATGCTGGCACTGTGCTGTTAATATTCTTCGGATAATAAATTCTGGTGAATCCAGATTTCTTATGTCTATATTTTGTTTGTTTTTTGTTCTCTGACTAAGTTCGGTTTTCCTTTTCCGACTATGATCGGATTTTCTTTTCCGACTAAGATCGGATGATGCGGATCTAGATCTTCTACATGTTTTAATTTCAATTCCATAGGTTAGTGGTCGGGTTTCAGTTCACCAACATCCTTGATTTCTCAATCTTCTTAGGAATCAATCTTCTCTTCTCCGATGTAAATCTTGGGTTATATGAAAGAAGTCTCCTTTGATTGAGAGAGATTTCAAGTCGACAGGAATTTTGTCTGGTGTGTTTAAGCGACGATCGGCAATTCTCGGGATTAACTCTGATGTAACTTGAAGCTCTGATCATCACCTTTGGTACAGCTTTGTAGAAGATCAAGCAACGGTGCATAATCTAAAGCAACGTTATGAAGGCTAGCGTTTGTGATGGTCGCTGGCGGTATTTTCCGGTGACCAGAACTTTCAAGCTCATGCATGACGATCTGCGTTTTAATCTCGACATGTGTTATTTTTTTGATTTTGTACTTCTGCGTGTTTAATACATGTCTATACTTTTCTATCATCGTCTTAATTTGGGTTTTTATGGGCTTAACAGATTGTACCAATGCTTTGCCCTTTTGGGCTTCGTTATAAAACGAATTTGACGGCAAAAAAAAAAAAAAAATTTCTACAGCGCAAAGTGGATATGTAGTTAAATATCCAGATTTTCACTGGATATTTAATAGTATGTATGTAGTTGTAGAACGAATTAGACTGAAAAATATTAATTTGAACCTAACGGAGCGAATTAATTCCACACTACATACAATACATGAGTATCAGCTGAGCTGGCTATTCCACAAAAACGGACGATCAAGAACCGTCAACAGAAACCGTAAAATAGGTCTTACATCGTAATCAGTTCTCGCCACGTAATAAGAAGATTTATCAGTTATATTCGGCTACGGAAATCACTCAGTGATTAACCAGAGAAGCCACTCGATCTTTGTTTTTCTGTCGACTGGTTTCTTTTTGTTTTTGTTTTTATTAGATCGACTACATTTCTTTAATTTTTTTATTCGGTCGACATATTAAAAAATTGTTCGAAAAGAAAGGGAACGCGGAGAAAAGGAAGGAAAAAAAAAAGGGTTAAAAAATGGACGCGTGAAAGAAGAACAAAAGACTGTAGAGAAACACTAGAGCGTGTTTACTCATTACTACTCTCCTCTTCTTCTTTAGTCCCAGACATCGTCGTCTCTCTGTTTATTTTTAATGGTCGGTGAAGAACCGTGATTTGCTCATATCAGGACAAACAAAAAGAAGCACTCCTCAATCTCTCAATTTTCAATCTCAATCTTCCCGTTATTACCGCCACGTGTTTCTCCCTTTCTGTCTCCCTTTTCTTTTGTCTCTTCTCGTCTTCTCTCTAAAAATCTGAATATCTGAGAGTCGAACGAACAATAAACTCCCAACAATCGAAACAGAGACCCATTCTTTCGATTTTCCCCCATCGCTATGTGGGTCAGTGCTGCTTTTCGAATCTGAAAACTAAGCTTGGCCAGAAGGAGCAATGTTATTTACACCCACGATGTTTAGTTCTTGGCTTGGAAGAGATGTGAAGAAGATTCTCAAACGCAAAGACAGTGATGCTGGTGAAAAAGGTAACTGAATAATTAAAAAAAGTAGCTATTTTTACTTTCAATTTCAATTTCGAATTCCTTATTCAAGTTGGATTAGAATTTTTTCTTCGAAAGATCTCCTAATCCTTTCAGGATTATCAAGTCCTGTCTTATAAAACCCAACCCTCCCCTCAAATTTTTAGATTAGGGTTTCATTGTAAGAGATAGAAGAATCTGAGACTTAAATTGCATAACCTTAATTTTGTAAACAATGATTTTGGATTCAGGAAAAGCTCTCGAGGACTTGCGAGCATCCTTATTCAACAAATTCCGTTCACCGGAAACTCCAAAGAGACAGCAGCAACAACAGACACACCGTATATGTGGTCCAACCGTTGCTCTCACTTTCAATTTCTTCGTTGCAATCAGCATTATCTTCATGAACAAATGGGTAAATTTTTAACTTTTAACTCTTTCTTATTAAGCTCATAATCTTCTTCCTTAGTGAAATTTTCATCAAAAGTAATCATCTTTTACTTTTTTGTTCAGGTGCTTAAAAACATAGGCTTTGAGTTTCCAGTGTTCCTCACATTCATCCACTACATTGTAGCTTTTATACTAATGGCTCTTCTCAAATCGTTTTCCCTTCTTCCTGCTGCACCACCTTCCTCCAAATCATCGTCTATCTCGCTCTACACTCTTGGCATTGTAATGTCACTCTCTACAGGACTCGCTAATGTTAGCCTCAAGTATAACAGGTAGGTTTGTGAAAAAATTCTCTATATCTCCTCTGGCTTATCATATATTTGCTGCGTTTCTCACCCGTGGTTTTGTTCTCAGTGTTGGATTCTACCAGATGGCGAAAATCGCAGTTACGCCTTCTATCGTGTTTGCAGAGTTCTTGTGGTATAGAAAGAGAGTTTCTTTCATGAAGGTAACTGAAAATTTTCCTTCTCTGTCTCGTAATGATTAAATCCAAGATTGGATTCATCAAGACTAGAGTTTATAGAAACTAAAAATTTGGTGTTTTTTTTTCAGGTGGTTGCACTTACAGTTGTATCTGTGGGAGTTGCGGTTGCGACTGTAACAGATCTACAGTTTAGTCTGTTTGGTGCTTGTGTGGCATTAGCTTGGATCATACCGAGCGCAACCAACAAAATCTTGTGGTCTAATATGCAACAACGAGAGAACTGGACCGCTTTAGCGTATGTGAATCAGATTCTTGACCTTTTGTTTTTTTCAATTTCTGCTCGCAGTATCTACATCTCTCAACACCGTCTCTCTTGATAAACAGGTTGATGTGGAAGACGACGCCAATTACTCTGTTGTTTCTAGTATCGATGATTCCGTTCTTGGATCCACCAGGCGCTTTATCGTTTGATTGGAGTCTTGCAAATACATCAGCCATCTTTTTTTCCGCTTTTCTCGGATTTTTTCTTCAATGGTCTGGAGCCTTAGCTCTCGGGTAAGTAAACCTTTGTTTGAAGCTTTCATATTAGCAGATTCTTTTGTTGTTGTTTGGTTTGTAGTCGGTACCGAAGACTTATGTTGGAGCTCTAAGTCCGTTTTGTACATTTTTTTTTTTTTGTTTCAGAGCAACTTCTGCAATTACGCACGTGGTTCTAGGACAATTCAAGACTTGTGTCCTCCTCCTTGGAAACTTTTACATTTTTGGATCGAATAGTGGTGTGATTAGCGTTTGCGGTGCGATTGTGGCGATTATGGGGACTTCGTTATATACTTACCTTAACACGAGAGGCCAATCTCTTATTGCTTCGTCTTCTCCTTCAGACAAGAAGTCAAGACTCAGTGATCTTAAAGATGACAAGGATCTTGAACCTTACGGCTCCGAAGCGGTTTAGTCTTAGTCTTGAACATATTTTCTAATATTTTTTAGTATAGTTTTTAGTTAATTTATTCCACGTTCGCTACTACTTATTAGAATTTCTAGTTTCAACTTTTTGTTTTCCTTTTCTGTGTCGATTCTAATTTCTAATTTTTATATCCCTGAAAATAAACAATTGTTTTCTTTTGTTATTAAGTGATTCAGTTGAAATTTTCTCTTTTTCTTTTGTCCTCGAATTGTTACGTTTTTGTCAAATTTTTAGATGTATTTGTGCTAAAATATTTTTAAATTTGATGAAACTTTTTTTAAATCAAATTTATAAAAATAGTTGCATACCAAATCTAACATCTTTTTATTAACATAATTTATGAATTTAATGAAAAGGTATATTCTATTGACCATAATTAGGGGAGTATAGATAAATTAGGAAACGAAACATTAACTCTGCATATATATATATATATATATATATATATATATATGTCAAGAGTGTGTTTGGAGAAGGCGCTTTGGTGAATGTGAGTATCGAGAAACAGATCGCTGAAAAGCCTAGCGGTTACATAAGGATCCGAAGCAAGACACAAGGGATTGCTCTTAGTCTTGGAGATAAGCTTACACTTTAGCAAAATGGAGAAAGTAACTGAAATTAGTTTCACTCACTATCCTCTCCCTCTCTATTAAGTTCAGGTACTCTCTTCACATTTATCTCCTCTTAAAAGACTCTCCTAATCTTCAAATTACCAAATAGTGGAACTGATTATGTTTGTTTCAAACTCATCATCTTGGTGTTACCCTGAATTTTCAGGCAGTGTGTTTACCCAAATCTTTCAGGTTCAATCAGAGCAACAATAATTGCGAACTCAAATTTTTCTTTTTTCTTTTTCTTCGATCTGCTATGTGAGCAGCAAGTTTTGTGACAGGAAATTTTGATATAATGAGGAAGAATAAGTTGTATGGACGAGTTTAACTTGGCTTTAAAAGTTTAGTTTTTTTTTTTTTTTTGCTATAAGACAATTTGAATCATTTGATAGTGTACTACTAAACTGTACATGCACTAGGGAACAAATGATTAAGACCATAATAGATATTGGGCCAGTATGGGCTTTTCTAATATCACTTAGCAGCCGAGCTTTACCTCACATCAGTTGAACGATAACGAGTGTCCTACAGTTATTCCGGCAGTAATTAATCTTTTTTTTCTTTTTGGCAGTAATTAATCTTCTTACAGTATGTTCTACTTCAAAAAAAAAAAGATTAATTACTGCCGGCTTTCTTAGAAAAAAAAAGATTTGGTGATTATAAATGCTCGTTCTTGATAATATCGATCAGATTGAAACAGCATGAATATACAAGATAAGATTCAAGAAATCCAAAAAAAAAAAAAATTGAAACATTATAGTATAATAATAAGGTGCCTAGAGAGACAAGAGCTGTCACTGAGCAGATGTTGTCTCCTACTCAATGCACAAAAAAACTTCTGTAAACTTCAAAACATTATATATATATATATATATATTATTTTGCTCCTTTTTTTTTGGTGAATATTATTTTGCTCCTAGTATAAGTATGTTATTCCTTTCGCATTTAATATTTTTACGCGTAAAAAATAAAAGATCTACTGTCAGATAAAGTCAGAAGTCAGGACAACTATATATAGAGAAGAATGGTTATTGAATTTCATCACATGTGTAGTTGTTCGTTCAATGTACGTTCCGGCGAGAGAGCGAGTTTCAATGTTTATCGCTTCGGTTTGATATCCCACGTGATCATTTTCATGTTATACAGTCAACGTCTCCAAAGGCAAGCGTTGTTGTGTATTCCAAAAGCCCAAGAACAATTTGCTTCTCTTTTACGTTCAAACTTATCCCTTCCCTCTTTATATCCATTTGAATCCTGGAGGATTCAAAGAACACTCAGTGTGACATCTTATAAATAGTTACAGACTTACAGGTGACAAATAAGGTTATGTTGTTGTATATGATTTTATTTCTCACCTCCTGCATACATACGTACATGATTGATACATTAGATTAACTTTCACTTCATATCTAAAACCAACAAAACAAAACTTTCACCTCATATCTAATTTATATAAATATGTTTTTTACAGCTTTATATATGTTAATTATATAGCAGAAATCAATTATTTAAATTTTCCTTGTTCTTTACTCAACGAATTAAATGCGACTATCTTCGACCGAATATTCCGTTTATAAGTCCACTCCACATACTTTTGTACGTACGAAATAATATAAAAGAAATGAAATAAAAAGGCTGAATTTGGAAGGATTAGACCATCTCCAATGGTGAGAGACCCATAGGGGTTCTCACCAAAATTTTTAATATTATTTGTGTTACTTACAGCTATATATACATTTGTAAGAGTTTTTAAGTTTTTAAGCTTTCAATGGAAGTCTCTAAACTCAGAGGTTCTTAAAAAGAAAATTTACAAGATCAAGACTTGGTGAAACATTTTCATACCGAGTGGGTTGAAGGGGTTGTGGGTTTAGTTGACTATTTAGGAAGTTCATGAAGCCAGGGTCGCTATATGGATTAGTAAATCCATATGTTCCTGCGATGGCTGTTTAAAGGAGAAGGAAACAGTGTTTAAAGGAGAAGAAAATGACTGTTTAAAGGAGAAGGAAAGAGATGAAAAAAAGAAGAAGAAAAGAAATAAATAAAAGAGAAGGCAAGAGATGAATAAAGAAACTAGAAGCTTGTGTCTTAATAAAAGAGAGAAAGATTGTGTCTTAATGAACAATCGATGCTAGTGTTTACGCAGATATTGTTAGCTTTAAGTTAGAGCTGCAAGTTTTTCTTTGTGTTGTTACCAGTCAGATCAAAGTGACTACACCTAACTACTAAGCATTAAACACCATCACTCTAACTCTAACTCAAAGCATCCACCAAGCATTGATTCATTGTCTAACTAAAACCTACGCATTAACTATAACTCTTACTCAAACCATCCACCAAGCATTAACACTAACTCTAACTGAAAGCATTGCATAACTCTAACTACACACCATCAATCGCAAACATCATAGCAGAAGATAAACCATAAACTTCAAAGCAGAAAATAAATACCTCTCCACACAATTTATCCTGAGCATCGATTACTTCTGTAAACCGCCTTATCTCCTCCATCTTCGATTGCTGTGGCGGCTGTCACGACCTCTTCACCGCCGTCTTCATTCACCACATTTATAAACCGAACATGAGCTTGTGGTTGGAGACAACAGAACTTGTCAGCCTCAGGATGGTCGGTGGTTTGGTTGGAAGTCACAATTGCAGCATCAAAACCCTTATTAGATTAGTGTAAGATGATTCCTAACTAACCAAATCATCTAATTCGGATGAACCCAAACAAAAATTGCAGAGATACAAAGAAAATTACCCAGCTTTCCTTCTCTCCAACTATTTTCTAAACCCAGAAATATGCAGAGCTTCCTCGCTGATGATGAAGTTCGATTCAACATGCATGCAGGAGACAACCTTTTCTCCATTCGATTTGCAGAGCTCCCTCACATCGTCTTCTTCGTAAACATCGTCTTTTTTTCAGAACCCAAACATCGTTTTTTTTTTTCACAGTGTTTCTCGAATGCAAAGAGAGAAAGAATTCTAAATCCAAAAAATAATTACAAAAAATAAAATTATGTTTCACCCAATCATATTGTGACACATCAGCGTCTCTTATAGTCTCTTAAATCTCTTACATGAGAACCGTCTCTCCTCTTAAAAAGTATTTTATCTTTAATTTTAGGGAGGGTTATTGGGAGTTGGATTTATGAAGATTTTAGGGGGTGTTATTGGAGAGTTGATTTATAAAGATATTTAGAGTTTAAGATTCTATAGTTATTGGTTTGTGGATTTTTACATTCTTAATAGATTCCTCTGTTATTCATTTAGAGATTATAAAAATCAGTTGTTATTGATATGATGATTTTTATAATCTTAATCAAAATCCATTGTTATTCAAAAAGTCTGCATTTTAATGATTCTATGATTCTGTTATAATCTAGTGTTATTGGCATAATGATTCTTTATAATTTAATTCATAAATCATGATTCTCAAAATACTACATATATCCCTTGGATTCTCAAAATCTGTCATATTAAAAAATTCTTAATAGATTGTTTAAATCCATAGAACTCTCTCTAAATTTTATAAATCCAACAAAACTCTTAAAAATTTGACAAATCTCATGATTTTTAAAATCAACTAAAATCTTCATAAATCTAACTCCCAATAACCC
>NW_006256829.1:9489618-9620783 GCF_000478725.1 Eutrema salsugineum
CATTTAAACAATTTATTAAGATTTTTTTAATATGACAGATTTTGAGAATCCAAGGGATATAAGTAGTATTTTGAGAATCATGATTTATGAATTAAATTACAAAAAATATTATGCCAATAACACTAGATTATAACAGAATCATAGAATCATTAAAATGCAGACTTTTTGAATAACAATAGATTTTGATTAGATTATAAAAATCATCATATCAATAACAACTGATTTTTATAATCTCTAAATGAATAACAGATAAGAATGGAAAAATCCACAAACCAATAACTATAGAATCTTAAACTCTAAAAATCTTTATAAATCAACTCTCCAATAACACTCCCTCAATGTTTAATTAGCTTAAAAACTTTGAGAGAGACACCCATTAGAGGTGGTCTTAGTCATTTGATCCATAATAAAAAAAAATGGTATATATAGAGAGATCTATACAAAAGCAAAAGATCTAATCTAAACACACTTCGCGCGATCTAGTACATGATTGAATTATGATTACGATTTAATAACACACTTCACGAAAAAAATGAATTAAAAAATAGGTTGGACGCACATCCCAAAATTTTAATAAATGTAACAAAAATTACACAGAGTCACGTACATGCATGTGCGTATAAATTATACAAAACTAACTAAAATCTCTACTATCATATGCTATAACTTAATTAATGCGACATTGCATGGTCCATCCACCTAAGCCTGACCTGGAATTAGTCTTCTTTTTCTTAGTAATTTTGTTTAATTTAAATTCACCTTTGGTCGTATCGCCTTTGATTCGCCATTACGTTTTGATTATAACTTAAATCCCCAAAGAACGTAGTAGAGTATTGTTACCGGCAAAGCAACCAGCATTCCGAATATAACCCTGCAAAACAATATATATATAAAGTTAAAATATGATACTTTTGCTTCTATATTTTAATATTTTTTTGGGGAATTTATATCTTTTTATTTGAAGACAAAAATATCTTCAAAGTTTTGAAATGAAGTTTGAGATTTTTTTTTTTGAAATAAAATAATTCAGAAGGAAGGGAAAACGTAACATTTCGACTTATTGAATATTTTACTTAGAACTATTTGTCTACAAAAATGGACTAATAATCATCAAATATAATTTATATTCAAAAGTCGAGCAACTTCAACTAGAGAAAAACAAGAAACTTACGCAGTGCTGAGAATATCAGGATGGACGTTATATTCCTTGGCGAAAACAAAAGGAACGATTCCTTGAGGAAGAGCAGCCTTCACAAAATATAATTATTTCTAATCAATAATTGTGTATATATAGGAATAATACATTGTAAGAAGTTCAACATCACTAAATCATCAATTGAAATATAAATTCATTAAATATTAACCTGAACGATGGCAATATGGAGGAGACTGCCTCGAAGACCAATTGCAATTGAGGTGGCTGCGATTACAGCCGGTCCGGTCAAGAACCTTACGGCCATCGCGAAGACCGCTACTGATTTTCCGCAAGCTATTATCTTTGGTTGCAATGCCATAAATAGACCTATATATCAACAATTTTACAAACGTCACAAATACATATGTAGAAGGAAAAGCATGTATGACGAGGAATAATAAATGTCTATACCAAGACTAAACATAGCCATGCCAAGACCAGCATCAGATAATATCGAAATCGATCCACTCACTATAGTTGGCATCTTTATATTCCACCTGTCCCAAAAATAATCATAGTATATATAATCAACATCAAGAAAACAAAAAAAAAAACATCAAGAAAACCACATAAACTATTCAAAACGGCTAAAACATTATATCTATTTGACTATTTTACTCTCAATATTGCCCAAAATATCTTATTTTTTATTAATATTTTCAATATTGAGATTTTTTTTATTATAAACATCAAATAATATTCATACATGTTTAAAATATGCTTTCTAAATACTCCATACGTAACATCCGGTAAAAAACATCATAAAAACATCCCACAAAAAATAGTAATTTTGTATAAATTTTTCTTCTAAAAAATATGGTTTTCAAAATGTAGAATCCGTTTGAATGTTGACTTACTTGTAGGAGACGAGGGACCAAGCAAGGCCAAAGAGACTAGAGTAAGTGTTAGGGTTCCGAATAAGCTTTCTCCAAACCATTATCAGTATCAGTCTCGTCATCACGCTCGCCGGCGGCATCTGCTGCTTCCTCGGACCGCCGGGACCACCGTCTTCCACGTCACTGCCTTTCTTCCCCGTGTAAGGTGACGAATTTACCCCTGACTTACCTTCGTTATTACCGTCTTGGTCCATCTCCACATGCCCTTTTCTTCCCGGTGTCATGTTCTCTATCAGATTCTGCATCGCTGTCATCATCAATTGAAAAAAAAATTACAATTTAAAGAAAACACTAAATTGCACTGATTATAAAAATATCAAGATTTGAATAAAATAAAATTTTAAAGAGATTACTAATTGATTATGATATCTATATTTGAAGAAAATATATTAGAGCATGTTTATCGAGGTCTTTAAACTGGATCTCTTAGTATTATTGGGTTTAAATTAAATCATAAATGGGCAATAATAAAGAGAGAAAAACACAAGCGACGTCTCTTATTTCGGATCCGTGGGAGACGTCTCTTGCTTGCCATGTGTCACAGCGCTATTGGCAGATGAAACAAAGATGAGGAAATTTTTTTTGCTCTATGTCGTGTAGTCATTTATTTCGTGTCCAAGTCCTGTAGTCATTTATTTTTGCTTTCTTTTTCCTCAATCTCGATATCAGTATATATCAAGTATATATCAACTCTTTTCTGAAAAAAGATTTGCAAAAAATAGAACTAACCAACGTTTCTCAAAAATCCGCTAGAACATTAATTCTTAACTCAAAATAGTAACCATCGTTACAAATTTTTTTTTTTCTAATGTTTTAAGCTCTCTTCTTGCATATGTTCCTTTTTCCTTTTACCCTACCTCAAAATCATCTATTAAATTTGTGTTGTTTATATATAATAAAAATGTTTTACTTTTGTTATTTTCAATTACAAAACTTCTTTTTTATAAATTTTTTTTAAAAAAAACTCATTACAGTTTCTCTAATGTACCTCAGATAAATCAACATCTCTTAATATGTCTTTTAACTAAACAATATTACTAAAATAATATTTAAGAGACACACATGGATCTCTTTAATAAACATAGTCTTAACTTATTGACCATGTATATCGTTCACTCTAGTTACTTTTTTTTTGTTGAACCTTAGTTCACTCTAGTTACTTGAAATTAAACTTATATCCTGTATAAGTATTTTTTTTTTTTTGGGGGGTCAAATATCCTGTATAAGTATAACAATGATTAATGATATTAAAAAAAAACGGAATTAAGTGGAAGAGTAATGAACCTTTGGAAGCGAGGTTATCGTGAGGAGGAGGAAGAGAAGCTTTTGGGTCGGTGGATAAATCAGTGGAGGCACCTCTTGTCATTGCGTTCCTCGCGTTGGCTTCAGACACCGGAGATGCACTCGAACTCCACACAAACATGTTCATCTCCTTATTGTTCTGTCCTCCTCCTCCACCACTTTCCTTCTTCTTGGCTCCACTTGCTCCGCTCGTTGACCCCGTGAACATCGGGTTCGGTGGTGGATACGACGGCACTATTACATTTTTTTTATAAAAAAAAACTATATATTTAATTATGGCAGAAAATTGAGCTTCAATACAGTTTACGTTATCCTAGAAAATTAAAAAAAAAAAAAAAACATAACTAGAAAGCCTTCATATAGCCATTTTGTGCTATTTTTGGAAAAATAAGATAAAAAGAAAAGATGATCCAATTTTTTTTGAAAAAAAGGAAAAAAAGAAAAATCATACCACTATTATTGTTGTATAATTCACCACTCATGCTTCTCCCACCTCGTCCTCCTTTCTTCGGCTTCATAACTTCCTCATCAAAATTCGACGTTCTTGGCGTCACTCCTTTAGACGACTGAAGCGAGTAAACATCTCCGCCGGGACCTGACCCTGCGCCGCCGTAGCTATTGGTGTAGCCGTGACGCGGGCTCGGAGCTTTGCTTGCGTTGAACATAGCGTAGAAATCTGTCTGGTTAAAGCTCGACGCTCTCGGCGTCGGCTCTCGCGACGACTGAACCGAGTAAATCTCGACGCCGGTGAGATTTGAAGCTCGCGGCGTTATCATGGAGGAGTTTAGTCCTCCGCCGTGAGATTTGTTGAACGACGAGATCATCGATGAGGCGGCGCTTGATCTCCGGACCACCACGTGGAGCTTTCCGTCGTCACCTATCTCCGCGTCGGTCTGATTAAACATAAAAAAAAAACAGATTTGTTGGTGTAATTGTTTTAAGTCAATGTGAAAGTAAACCGGTAAGTTTCCGGTTTTTTACTTAAACCAATTTCAGTTTTAACCGAAATAATCTGGTCTGGCTTAAAAAAAAGCACAACAAATCAAAATCTAACAAAGAGAATGTTGAGTATTTAAACAACCGGATATAACCAAATTAATATATCGAACCCGGTTTATAATTTTGTTTACTTTTCTGGTTGATCCATTAATCAAGCTTAACGAAAGACAACATTTTACTTAGATAAGGATTAAAAACAAAATAATAGGGATCAATATCTAGTTTAAGCCAATATTTATAAACGCTATTTTATATTAAAACAATATTTATACCTGGAGAGGCTCACGGCCAT
This sequence comes from Eutrema salsugineum, assembly GCF_000478725.1. Classification (NCBI taxonomy): domain Eukaryota; kingdom Viridiplantae; phylum Streptophyta; class Magnoliopsida; order Brassicales; family Brassicaceae; genus Eutrema; species Eutrema salsugineum. The sequence continues at coordinate 9,494,303 of NW_006256829.1, forward strand.
TGAGAGAGATAACATCAGAATCAACACGAAAAGAAGTAATGGAACCGGCGGTTTCAGGGAACTGCTCGGAGATGAGAAGCTTAGCGCCACGGAACTCGAACAAGAAGAGCATCAATGTATACCATATGATGCTCTGAAGCACCACTATCTGCACCATTAGGTTGCCGGAAAAGTCGCCGTACATTGCCCGGAGCAACGGGATTCCCATCACCAAAGTGTTCGGTAGCGTTGATAGTGAGAAGAGTGTTATCATCCATTCTAGGCTTCCTCTCCGGCTAAACGCCTGAAATATTTAATATCACAATATATATCAACATACAAGTAAAGACATGAGAATTTATATATAAATATGAGCAAGCTTCATGTCTCTAAAAAAATCATTAAAATGTCTAGCTACTCTAAAATGTCTAAAATGTCTTCCTACGCAGCATTATGGAAGAACCCGTTATTGCCATTTAAGACATACGTATACACAACGTTTAGTCTATTACGTGTTCTTTTTTATAACCGAAAAATACGTCTAGTAAGAATCGATATCAAAGCGATCATCATACTAGACTACCATAACCTAATAAGCACAAAAAATGAAGTTAAGGAAAAATAAAGTTAGCACTAAAAAATTATGAAGATAATGGGCTGATAAAGTATATATGATGCATATATTATAGAGGTTATTAGAAGAGACGGGCCTGCCAAAGAAAGAGTGCGGCGAGGATAACGACTTTCTGAAGAGAATCGGCGGCGAGGAAATGGTAGTTCATGGCATAAGGATCATTGGAGGAGATGAAATGGAAAGACAGAAGAGGAACCGCGAAAACCGCAACAAACCGGTTTATACCGGAACATTGGTCCGGCGTGAATATTCCCCACCACCTTACGGAACCGTAGGCTAGTATCATAGCTACGTATAGCGGCACCATCGCCGCTAGTACGTCGTACATATCTTTGCCAGTGATCATTTTATTTTATTTCCGGCGAGAAGAGAGAGATAAGATAGATGGGGAGAGAGATAAGCTTGTGGGGGTGGTATAAGGTATTTATGGAGGAAGTGAACTAGTGAAGTTCCTATAGACAATATTAATTAATGTTGTTTGTGTTAATTATATAGTTTTTTTTCCTTATAATAGAGTAATGGGATTCGTGTTCAAACATTGAATTATAGCCATATAGGATTGCTTGACATTTGAATATTAAAGAATAAACCAAAACGATTTCCAAAAACGATTGACATACATTTTACTAAGTGATTTTAGACTGGTAAATACTCGAGGACTTTCTACTTACAAAGACAAACATTGATTTGGAATCATGTCAGCTAATTTAATCCATTTTAATTTAGAAGTGTATGAACAAGCAAAACCGTAGATTTTTGTTTTTTGTTTTTTGTCTTTGTTTTTTTTTTGCTTTTATAACGATATCATATTTTGTCAGCAGATTAAGGATCCAAATTAAGAATTTTGACGTTTTTACGAGATCACATAACTGATCAAATGTAAACATAATTGCATCGAATATAAGATATATGATACTCACTTACTCACATACTGATACTATTCTATAGTAGCTGTTAGTTATTTTTTTTGCTCTAGATATTTTGCAATTTGCACCTTACATGTTTCTCTGTATTACTTATTAATTTTTTCCTGCAACAAGTCGTTATATAATTATGGAAGAGAAACAGGGAATCTTGTCTTGGGATAAGGAAGATTGGTTTCCCTTCTGTCCCATGGTCTATAGTATTCGAAGTCAAATTAAATGCTTTGGAAATTATATTTCCTTACACAAATGTTAGATCCTGAAAGTAGAGTTAGATACTTGGATGGATCCACTTGTACGTGTAACACCACTTTTCAGTTTCGCACGCAAATTTCATATATATAGTATCAGATGGTATCAACCAAAAAAAAAAATACAAAAAGTATCAAATGGTAAATTTTAGATACTTTAAATTGTAAGCAAACCAATTTTGTTAATTAAAAAACCAAAAAACAAATTGTGTAAGCTATCGACACGGCGAAGGATGATGCATGCACTGATGCACATGGTATTGAGAGCATCTAATAACACTTTCTGAGCGATCTGCGGTTCCTGTAAAGATCTGATTAAATCCGGACGAAAACAATTAACGATCTTGTTTTTTATAACGAAGAAATTAATTTAACTTTAGACCGTTGTAGTTTTGTTAAGGAAACTTACAAGTTCACCACTCTAAGATAATGTTTTTTTTTTTCACTTGAAATCTTAATGATTTTATTTATTTATTAATAGGGTCAAGAACATTGGCAATCGGACCGGATGAATATTATCCTCCTTCCGTATTTAATTGTCGTATTTTCATATTGCGTCGACGTATTCATCACGCCGCTTTGATTTGGCCTAATGCACCCTTTATTAGATACCAAAAACAGGAAGCTAATATTGAGAGATGCAAACTTAGTTAAGCAGAATCTTCCTTCTTGGCCACTTCACCACTTTTCACGGGTGGTAAACTCTGCACAAAGAACACCTTCTGGGCCATTGCATAAAAATAAAGATAAACGAGAAAAAGGGGAAGAGAAACTGATAGAAAATCAGGCGATTTTTGAAACAGACATCAATTGATCACCTTAATGGACTTTTCGACGATACAAAGCTTTCTCCGACTTTCTTAAAGCTTGACCCGATTACGTAAACCGCCTAATGTTATTTTCGCGCATGAGAATCACATTTCCTTAAACGGGCTAAATCTCCCTATAATTTAATAACTATTTGCAAATAAATAAAAACTGACACTATACTTAGTCCTTTTGTTGTATAGTGTTTTAATGAGCTCTTTCTCGGAAATTCATTTGATCATCCAATTAATAATTTTGAGAAAAACTAGTTTTCTAAAAAAAACTAGGAAAACCATTTTTTCTTGCGTTTGCGTTTTGTGGAGAAATGAAAAAAAAAACTATTTCACTTTATTTTTCATTTAAAAAAAAAACTATAAACTAAGACCAAAAAATTTCCCAAACTCAAAATTGAATCAATTGTAACCAAAAAAAAAAAGAGTGAATGGTGACAAGAGGTAGGCCCAACAAAATTCAGAGCCCACAACTATATTTCCATATCACGGGCCATACATACATCAATATTCAATACCAACTACCAACATTTCTAACACCATAAGTTATCAACTTTTCATCGGATACTCCAAACCGAGAAAACCCAAACACACCAAACAATTAACAAAGCGACCCCTCCACAGGTTAAACTCAAAAAAAATTACCAGCCGTTTATAACCGTTTTACTTTACCCGTTACTTCAAATTCGAGTGATTGTGTCTGCACATTGCTTAGAATCCATATAAACATCTCGAATAATTCTTACCCTCCACTTGCTTGCTTGCTTGAAGATGTGTTTGTTGTATGATCGTACCATGCAGGGCAAGCAAAATCTGAGGAGGAATAAAACTACGTCGTTTTACAATGGGCCTTATATTGGGCCTTACACGGAGCTCTGTTTCCATTTCCCCTTAACGGAGTTGATCTTATCGAGCCTCCACTCGTCTCTGAGCCTGGCGATGAAATTGTCGGCTTTCGTGTTAACGTCCGGGCTTGGACAGAATCCCGACCCGACGGCGGTTAGGGTTTCAGCTCCGCCGTCAGATTGTGTGAGCTCTAGACCCCAACCGAGGTCGATCACTTCTCGCTCAGGGGAGCTACATCTGGAGCTCTGGTTGCTCCGTATCTTCGCGAAATCCCCACTCACCACGAATTTCAGCGGCGGAACCCTAAACGGAGGCGGTGGAGGCGGAGGAGGCGTGGTTTGAATCAACGGAGATGCATGACCGTTGTTGACGTAGCTATCTTCGTTGAAATTTGTCGGTTTCATCGGACGCGGAGGTCTTCCGGATTTCGATCTACGTGGTGGTGTCTGAGGATCCAATTGGATCTTCCTCGGCGGTGGAGGTGGAGGCGGCGCCGGAACCGAGTGTATCTTTTTGCTTTTAACTCCCTTCTTGAACAATCCGTAGAACACTGACTGCGACGATCGCAGCGGAGGCGGAGGAGGTGGAGGAGGTGGCGGCGGAGACGGTGGTGGAAATGACGATTGGTATTGAGGCGGTTCTGTTGCCGCCACCACCACCTCCGGAGATTCGCTTCTCTCCTTTCTCTTTGGTTTCTGAAGCTTCTTCTTCTTCTTTCCTTGATTATACAGAGAAGCGAAAACCATTTTAATCTCTTTAGCCGCATTGCTCTTTCTTCGCTGAAGAGTTCCCTGTTTCCTCGGTGGCGTGGCGGTTATAAACGGAGGAGGCGGCGGAGGCGGAGGAGGCGGAGGCTGAAACGCTCGTTTAAATCTTGTGGAATCGGAATTAGCGTCACTGCGTTTCGACTTTTCTTGTATATCTCTGTTTCTAACAGAACGATGAGTCCTTTTCGGTTTCTGTGAAACTTGAACCGGCGATGATTCAGGAAGTGGAGGAGGAGGTGGTGGTGGTGCCGGTGGTTGTTGCGGCGGATGCGGCGGTGGAGAAGACGGCCTTACAACAAATTTATCAACCGGAATTTCTTTAGGCTCGGATTCTTCGATTTCGATTTTAGAAGGCGAATCTTGCGATCGGTACTTGTCGATTTCGAAGTCATCGTAAAACCGGAACCGGCGATCGGCGGTTTCCCTGAAAGCTCCATTTCTCAGATCAGGGTACGAGCTACTACTACGCCTCAACGGTAAAGTTCCGGTAACCGGTAATCCCGGCGAGAAACTCCTGTTACTCAAGCTCTCGTAGATCTTTAGCCTATCAGCATCGTACACGTCATCAAACCACTGCTGCGAAACCACCGGAGAGGAAGAGATTTTGCTATCCTCACCATTCGTGACATCATCTTCTTCTTCTTCGACGTGTGAAGACTGTGACGACGAAGACAATCCGTCGTCGTTTTGTCTGGCGAGTACGCCGCAGAGAATCGCGAAAACTACTAAAACGACGTTGATGGAATCCCATCCTTTCTTCACCGAAGCTGGCTGAAAAATCTGAGATGTGATCGAGAGAAATGGAGGTAAGACGAAGGTCATAAAGAGAAGAAAAATAGCTGCTGATATCACTCCGATCATCGCCGGACCTAATATCGTCGGAATCGATGATCGCCGGCGAGTGTAGCCAGTAGATTCAAATTGCGGCCAGATCAGCGGCGGCTGTTCGCCGTTAATCTCCATAATTTTAGTAGAGAGAGAGAGAGAGAGGAGAGAGAGACTTTGTCGATTCGATTACAGTACATTAATGAGTAGCCGAATATATAGTGCTTATTATGTGGCGGATAGATTAATAATAATATGAATTAAGTACGTTATTAAACTTAATTTTAGGGAAAATAAAACTATGATTAAGATTATAGTCATACGGACACGGAAAGGAATTGTTGTCATGATATTGAACAATGTCGCGCCAAAGACTGTCAATATAATGCTAGACTCAAGTAATTACGTTGGAAATTTCGTCGAATTACTTCCCTTAATCCATTTTATTTTGTCAACAATACAAACAAATATATCGAAAAAGTCAAAAAACTTAATCTATAATAGATTATAATTTTCTTTTGATGGTTTCAAAATTTTATGTAAAACATATATGTAAAAGTTATTTGACATCATGTGATAATTAATGACATTTAAAAATGAAAAGATTGATATGTTATTTTCTCGTAGCCGTCCATTTAGATTTTCAATTCTGTTTTATGCATCGTCTAATTAATCCGATTTGTAGAATGATTGCATGAATGCATGATCCAATTCTGTTTTTCCAATTAATCAAGGTTTTTTTTTTGCTGTAAATGATTGACATATTAATTCCATTTTAAATTGTTGAGGATGTTGCCATTAAGGCCCGTTTTGGATAACCCTTGATTACAAGCAACGTCGAGCCGTCGACCAAAACAAATATATATATTTTTGCTTACCAAACGTTACACTAATCATGCAAGTAATGCATAATCGAACATATGTTGACATACCAAATACAATATTGTTTAGCAAGATCATATTTCAACACGACTTCTATTATACCGCGAGAATTTACTGCATGTGAGACTTCCACCTTTTTTTTTCCTGAAGTAAAAGTGAGACTTCCACTTTTACTACAACAAAATAATGCCTAGTTAGGCTTTTAGTCAACAAAAAAAAAAAATTAAAAATCTTGGTATTGTGACGTTTTTCAGAATGACACGGCGTAAATTCAAAAATAAAATAATAATTTTCAGGGACTAAAAGATTCTATTCTATTTTTGTATTTGATTTCCTGAAATTAATAGTATATAATTTGTGGCCAGACTCCAAACCTCGGGATTTTATTCATAGAAGTTTCTTTTTTGGTTTATTTATTCATAGAAGTTACAAAACTAGTTTCAATTCAGTCGTGTTAATAATTGTAACAACAAATATCTTATTTTTATGTTTTCTAAAAAAATCTCACGGCGCACAGCCGCACATATTGTCGATTTTTTTTGTTTCATTGTTAATGCAATTCAACATTGAAATCTGAAAAGGAAAAAAATATTAAATGCGACTAACAACAGAAAAACAAAAAACAAAACTTGGTTATAAGTAATTGGGTCCCTTTTGGAACGTATATAATGATCTGGAACTGTATAACTATAATTGCAATTGCAAAACCACTAGATACACTGTTTTTAATTTTCTTTTTGTATTGCATTAAAAAAAATGTTTACAAACACGTTCTTCGTTAAAAAACTGTTTTTACATTTTGTAAAACAGTTCTACTTTCGCAAAAACACTTGCATGACCATATGGTAAATCATAATTAGTAATTTATATTCATAATTGTGTTTTATCTCCATGTACGTATTTTTTTGTAACAAGGATTTCTCCATGTACGTATTACCAAACCAAATCCATAGTATGTTACTAAAATCGTGTTTCATCGTAACCATAATTAGTAAATCATTCAAGCAAAATACATTGCTACCGTCCATGCATGTCTCACTACTATACAAATCCTATGATTTTTTTAAGTAATGTACGATATTTGCTTGTAGTAAAGTAGTCCACGTATAGTTTGGATCGGAATCTCGTACACATAAATTTGGAAAATGACTTTAGAGGATGCTCCTGCTCTGTTGATAGAAATAATTGGAGCGTGGTTATCATCATTGTAAAGTGTTTACTTACCCTTTTCTCGCTACACCCCAACCCAAACCTCCGCGACTTTTGTCGAGCTGTCTCTCCTTAAAACACAATTTTTTTATTTTTACAATTATTCGTTCGTAAAAAAAATCAAAAAAGTAAATTACAATTTACACACAAATTAACCCTCTTTAATTAGCACTATGATTCCGCTGTTGCAAAATAAGTTATTTTCAAAGAAGTCAAACAGATACAGGGTGATTGTGGTGTGTTTGAACGCTTTAACCCGAAAAATAAACGTTTTAAACTTTAAGATCAGGAAGGATTTCAATGTGGTGTGTTTTTTTTTTCTTTTCTTTTTCGTCGGTGTTGAGCATATAGAAAGATGAATATATTTATACGCATTCACAATTTCGCATATGCTATCAATGGTTCATACTGAACTTGCAAAAACTATGGATAAAAACTCATAGAGATAACAAACAAAATTCACATATAATATATATATATATATATATATATATATATGTGTGTATGTGTGTGTGTATGCGTACGTAAAATCATTGTATTATGGTGTTAATAGCTTTTTTTAGAAAGGGTCCAATGCTAGCAAACATTACTGACCTGAAAAATTCAAGAATCGTTTTAAAAAAGAGAGAATTTAATCTATCATATTAATATTTTATATATATTTTTTTTTTTGGTAGATAAGTGATTATGCTCCTGTCTTTATAATAGTGATAGATCACACATTTAACCCAAAAATAAAGTGATAGAGCAAACGATATTGAAATCAGATGTCGATTGGTAGCAATATGGAGCTTATATGCACCATGATTTCTTCAATAGTTGTTACAATATTCCACATTCGATAAGTGGAAGGAGCAAAAAGTTGATTAAAAAAACCATTCAAGAAAAAGTGAAGAAAAAGAAAAGGGGGACCAGCATCCAACCCTTTAAACTCATCTTTCATTTCTTATAAACCATTTAAACATTTTGTAGTTTAGTAGATTATGAATATTTCAAATTAAAAGTGTTAGTTAAAAAACTTTTCAACCTAATATTACTTATAAGCGAATTAATGAATAAATTGATAAACTAAACCCTGATTTTTGGGTTGTGTAACGTTCCACCTTACCAATAATGTGTTGTACACTCGACCTCCACCATTTCCAGATTTGTTTTATAATTTGTTTTGGAACACATTAAAAGGGATCAAACATTATACTAGCTTATACGTGATTTTATTAGTTTGCGTGACATGTTGACGTTAAGAAAATCCCAAAAACTATTAAAATACAATGATTACAAGTTAACAACACATTTTATCTTGAAAATTTTAAATTTGATATATAGTCCTAAAATCATGGCCATCGCAACCAGCTTTCTGTCTTTGAAAACGAAATAAAATTTGATATTTTTGAAAACTGGCTCTTATCTTTCTCACTCGGTGTCCCACTAAACCTAAAGACCAGAGAAAGAAAAGTAAACATTAACTAAAAACATATAAAACTCTTAACCAAGAAAGGGAGGATAGCGATTTACGTAGAAAGAAAATAATTAATATGCCTTATATTATTTATAAGAGAACCGGTTTCGGGAGAATCACAGAAGAGCATCATTATCCCTAATACTCCAAATAGGTTTCTTAACAATTTTTTATTATTAAACATAGATTAAGAAACCTTCTTAAAAAACTTAATGATTTTAATGGTGTATTGGTAAAACCCATTGGGTTTCTTAAAAAAAATTTGCAACTTGAATCCAAAGTTTATGACTTGTAAATTAAAATCAGATGCAGAGCCACAAAACTCAGACAAAAGAACTTGCCAATTTGCAAACAACAATCTGATTTATTATTAGCTTGAGAAAAAAAAATATGAGAAATGATTCAGAACAGACCAGTAAAAAAAAATTAGACTTTTATTTTCTTGCAAATAAGAGATGATTAGACATTACATTACCTTAACTAACAAGTTATCCACAACCCCTAAATCTTCGTTAGTCTGTGTGAAACTTCATTGCATCTGTTCGGACACAGATGTTACATAAATCACACAACTTTACAAACCATTTTGTGACACCACTTTGACCCAGTCGTAACGCCCTGGCAATGGATTCTCCGACACAATGTCAAAGTTGTACCTACAAAACCAACAAACTCTATCAAAATCAGGAAAAAAAGACTCTAAAATTCTAAACCCATGAATCAACTCAAGAGAAGATTACTACTTTTCAATGAAGAATCTCTGTTGTTGTTGCTCTGCAAATGCAAGAAGCTTTCAAAAGAACACACATCAAGCCACAAATCAGCACATCGGTTAAGCTTGATCAAATCAGCACATCGGTTATCCAATCAGCAAATCAATACTTTGATTACACTTATCCAGCCCAGACAACAATCAAAATCAAGCTTGATAGCAAACACTTGATGTCTACATACTCGATCAATTCTACATTTCGATTAACAATAACTCCATTGACAACTTTACACATTTCCTAAACCTGAATCACAAAATATCAACATGACACTCGTAAATTTGTCAATGAAAACAGCATCTAAACCCATCGATTACATAAATCCATTTATAAAACGAGTTCACACAATCCATCAAGTACATAAAGTTATCGTCGATCTCTAACTCAGTCGACGCATAATCAGGAGAGAAAATCATAAAAGCTCCAATAAACTATTCCAGAAAGCAAAATGAAACAAAATCGGATATATCAAACAATTAGAGGGGATGATTTCGTTACCTCGGAGATAACGAAGAAATTGATCGGGCTAAATGGAAAAGAGAAGCGCAGGCGTCGTAGGCGTCTCCACCCGAAGGAGACGGCCTCTCGCCGGATATGTCGCCGGAGATGACGACGATCACTCGATGGAGACCATTTGATACTCAGATTTTTTGATGCATCAAGGGTCGGTGCAAAGAAGAGAAAATGGTCGAGCCTTTTTTTTGTTCAATCACAATGTGCCACGTTAGCAACAAAAACCGATCCTTGTGGTTCCAGAATAAGAGCCGATTTTACTTCTTTTTGGACTTGAATCAATATTAAAACAATATATTGGGCTAAGAAACGATAATGATGGTGTAAGGTTCTCGATATTTCATAAACTAAACAAAAATCAGGTGATTAACGTGGGTAAAAGTTAGTGAAAGAACAAGTGATATCAAAAAGTTTATTATCCAACCAAAAAATTTGTTGAGCCATCGAATCAATAGTTTCCGTAAATCGAAACTAATTTCTAATAGTACATGTGTGACAAATCCATCAAACATAATAAACCAGTCTTTTCCTTTTTTTCAAAGACACAGCCAAATGAAATAATATACCATTACTGGCCGGGTTAATATATAGCATCATGAACTTTGTATCATAAACTAGTGCTGCATCGATCACGCGTTTGTGGATTGAATCAATACATAATTTTGAAAGAAACTACCTTTAATAGTATACACGTATATTGCTAACTATCCGAGTGTAATTAGCTACCATATTCAAACTCGATTTCCGGTTAAAAAGGTTATTAGTATAGACCGAGGACTCGGAAGTTTCTGTATATTTCTTTCTTGTTTGTTGCTTAACAGAGTATAAAGAATTCTTGTTTTTTTAAAGAAAAAAATAGCAAACAAAGAGTGATTAATGAAATAATTGGACACAGATGGACATGAATCTGGAGTTTAGGTGCAGATATCTGTATTTTGGTCTGGAAGCAATACATATATAATCAACAACTTTTTTTAATAAGTAAAAAAAAAGAAAGAAGAGAAAGAGACAGGCTGGGAAAAAAGAGCCGCTAGATGAATCGGAAGTATCGTCTAAGTTTCTTCAAACAGCTAGCTTCCAGATACACAGCCTGTCTCCCACACGTGCGATTTATTTTACCACATCTAATCCTAATATCGTATTACATGTCGTCTTGTTAGTACTATTCATTTAAAATTAATTTAAACCTCTTTAAATGATTCGTGTTTCAATAATTCGTAGTATTAAATAAAACGGAAAAGATCCACATGTTTGTCGTGGCAATGGCATTAACCTTTTATAATCTTTAAGAGAGATGAGAGTAATCAAATCAAATCACACTCTCTGTTTGTTGATGATGATAAATACAGAAGATATCGAAACATCGCTCCGTTTTAACATTCCTGAGAGAAGCACATCACGCCGTCTTGAAGTTTTGATGAGTGTGCAAAACAGCATTATTTTCAGCGAAAACAATCCCACTACCAAGCGGACCAGCCGAAACCAGCCCACTAAAAAGGGGAATATCGTGCAACACTAATACTTTGATTGGTGATAATTTTGTGGAATACATAACTGCATAAATAATGAAAATAATTTTGCGGAATGAAATATACGACTTAAAATTTACTTTTTTTGATTGACAGCATTTTCATGACTTATTTTTCATCCTACTATTTTTGTTGATTAACAAAATACTCAGTTCTACATATTACCAACCAAAACCAAAAGTCTAAAGTAAATTATCGACAAATTGATTAGAGAAAGTTCAAGACATGAAAATTCTGTGAAAGAAGGGTAATAAACTAGTATCCAATCTCTTCCACTTATTCAGACGAGAATAATCACAGTGCAAATACAGCCATTGAATTGTGTGTGTGTGTTTTTTTTGTTTTTTGTATACAGCCTCTGAAAGTTGGGAACAAAAAGTAATACACAACTTTAAGCAAAAAAGATTGAAGTAAAATCATATGGTTTTATCTGAATGTACATGAGGCCAAGTTCCCGTAACTATTCCTTGATGAGCACGGAACTTATAAGAATGTATGCATACTTACATAGTTACATTATGTATCTGAAGATATTAAAACCACCTTAAAGCCAAAATCACGAGCAACACAAGAGAGAATCCCATCGCCTGCACCAATTTAACATCGAATCAACAGTTCATATCGACTAATGAATCTAAAACAACTATATTAGATTATGGACTAAATTTTAACCGTAATATGAACACACAAGAAAAGCACATATATAAGAGTACTTACAGTGATTGCGGAAGCAGCAAGACCAGCTCTTTCTCTAGGATCTTTGCGGTAATAGTTCCCGAAGTAAAGAAATGTAGCATAGTACCACAAAAGTGGAAACACAAATCCGAGGAGAAATCTGTTTAATCATTAGAGAGATGAGATCAAAAGGTACGTGAAGAGATTATTAAATCAGCATTAACAGGAAAACAAAACTCACGAGAACCATCCGATTCCACAACCAAAGCATGGAAGAGGTTTGTCATATACTCCTGTTTCCATGTCGCCAACATCTTTAACAAGCGTGTATCTTCTTTTCCCACGAACCATCAAATCTATCGTAACAGAGATATAGTATCTATGGTTAGAAGTTAGATAAAAGGTGTTAACAAGAATGCTTCATATTTCACATCTTGTTTATAATAATAATAACAGTCAAATTAAAATTGCAGGACCTTAATGGATTGAAAAGCGAGTTGTGGTTTTTTACCTTTAAGTGAGGAATAATACCGAGCGGCTGGTTTCATGATATCGGCAAGCCTATCAGCAATGAATTTTACCAGCTCGGTTTTACCATTTCCGGATTCAAATTTGGTATCTGCAATTGAAAAAGATGCAATCTTTACTTGCACATGTATGGTATGGATGAATTTTACCATTTCTGGATACAAATATAGAGGGCAAAACAACGTTTTCTCATTTCAAGTCATCTCAATCTCACTTGAGAAAAGTGCTATAATTTTGCAGTAACAAAACTACTCTGTTTTCTAGATTTGTATGATAACTCATTGATTCTATACTCCACTAAAAGTAACTAAAAACCACAAGATTTGAAGAGTTAAGAGGAGCAATTTGTTCATAAGAGAGGCAAGAAGACAATTGGTAGTTACTTTCGTCCATGCTTTTAGCTCTTGATTGTGTGACCAGATCTTCAATTTCCCTGCATTGAAAATGAAACCCTCTGAATTTCACAAGCAGTAATCAAAAACCTACTCATAGTTTTTCAACCAACAAAAACCAGAATTCAAGTATGCTTCAATCGAGACTTTAACAGCAACCTGAACCTCGTTATAATTTGAATTCTCCAAATTAAGCACCGTGAAAAGTAAAAAACGCAAATTTGAGATCATCTTATACAAGATTAGCCCTAAAAATCAAACTCGTCGATCCAGTGCACATCTAATCTAATACCGGAAATTGCTGTGGAAGAAAGGAGAAACAAAAGACCGAAGATAAATGAACTCACCGAGGAGAATCTATTGAGTAAATGGCGAGATCAATCTGGTAATGAAACGAATCTGAAGCTGATTATTAGTCAGACGAGAATCGTGTCTCTTCCGCTTCTTCTTCAACCTTTTTCAGTCTTTTTTTTCCAACTTCGTCGGCGCTTTAAATGATGCGTGCAAAGCTGATGAAGAAATTAAAACTCTGTGAAAGTAAATACTCTTTTTTAGCAAAAAAAAAAGAAGTAAATACTCTTTTACCAACCAATTAGCTTCTTATTTATGTTTCTGTATTAGACAAAACAATAAACAACTTTCTCTTTTTTTTTTGTGGTCTGGAAAGAAAATGTTGTTTGTCTGGCAAACAAATGCTTTTTGAAGAGATTAAGAATAAATATCAAATCTTGAAATATTAATATGATGTAAAAATGCATTACTTCTTATGTCTTTTTGGTTTTTGCCACTTTACTTCTTTCTTTAATTGTTGATGTGATGAAAAGATGAAATAAATCGGTAAAAGCTGCCGTACACAACACTTAGCAATCAAAACGTTTTGTGTAAGTATTTACCAGATTGTCTCCCTCACCAACAGTCAGTAAACTCACAATCTCAAACTATTCGAATGCACCAATTATTAAAAAAAGAAAGAAGGTAATAAAACATTGAATGATCTTAACTTAAACGAGCGCAGAGTCATATTACAGTTAACGCCAAGAATAAAAAGAGAAGGGGATTTTTGTTTGGAAGCTTACATTATCTCATCATATACATATTCATGTTAGTATAGAGAAAAAAAGATTAAAATAATGGTGGGAAAGTAAAAAAAAAAAAAAAAAATTAAGCAGGAAATTAAATATTACAGACCACTAATTATTCTTACCTGTTATTTTTCTATAAATAAATTACCCACCATCAAAACTTTTTTTTTTTCTTTTTTTATTCCAAACCATCTTCTTATTCTTCTTCTTCAGTTCATAGATTTGCTCTTGAATTTCCTAACTCCCTTCAAATCAACAACGACCACACTTATGTTGTCTTTGCTTCCTCTCTGCAAAGCCATCTTCGACAAATACTCTGCCGCCGACATCGCCGCCGGATCTTTACCTTCTCCTCTTTTCTCCGCCGGAAGCAAAGCATTTTCGGCCATGGCATTCTTCTTGTGCCACAACAAAATCCGTTTACGAGCCATATCGCACACTTCTTCGTTCGTCATCACATCCCAAAGACCATCGCTCGCTAAGATGAGACAGTCATCTTCTTTCACTCGTCTCACACAAGTCACCTCCGGATCCGGTATCACTGATGGTTTTAGGTATCTATCCCCTGTTAACCAAACCGGTTTAAGTATACTAACTATCGAAAGAACCAAATGAGATCATCTTAAAGTAAAAAAAGCATACCAATTGATCTTGACATGGCGAGCACACCGAAAACACGAGCCCCGTTCCACTGGATTACTTTCCCTCCTGCTGCTTCTATCCTCGCCGCTTCATCTTCTCTATCCGGCTAAGTAAAATAAACGTAGAGCCAAAACCACTATAAGAACGTTGACCATTCTAACAGATACTTATATGGCTCTGATTGGTAACAAACGTCACAAGAATTCATCAAGCAAAGTTCCTTTTTTTTGCCATTTTGTCATATTACTTAATTAGAATCATTCCTCATAGAAACTGCGATATCTACCTAAAAAATTATAGTATTATAAATTATTACTTACTTTGTGATCGACCGACAAGGCGAGTGGCGTTTTGCCGCGGCACAGAACCGCTCTCGAGTCGCCGGAGTTAGCGACGAAAATATGCGTAGGAAAAACAATGGCGACCACCGAGGTGGACCCCACCGTTTCCGGGACGAAGTCGATCTCTGAGTCAACCTTCATAAAGGAGTTGAACAGAGCTCTCTTCCACTTCTCTTGCCACGTGTCACCGTCGCAAAACTCCGGCTTCTCCTTCACTATCTCCTCCGTCAACGCCAAATGCATCCTCTCCCGGCAATAATTCGCCACCTGTACACACAAAAAAACCGAATCAAAGAAAGAAGAAAATCAGATCTCAAAAAACCCAGATTTTGCTGTTTTGCTACTCAATTTCCGAATCGAATCGGTTTAACTAAACCGGCTTTTTACCTGAGAACCACCATGGCCATCGTAAACACCGAAGAAATGAGCACTCGAGTGAGGATTGAATCCGTTAGTGACTCGACCATCGAGCAACGAAATCGAAGAAACTTGAAGGAATCTAGGAATCGTCGAGACGGAATCTTCCATCTCTGGTCGTCTTCCACAAATCGAAGTGACTCCATATAAAGGCACACTCTTGAACTCGAAGAGACTCCTGCTCTCTGTTCTACTGATTACTTTCTTCTCGCTCTGACTCGGCGATCTCGGATCAAACTCATCTGAGCCGTTGATTTCTTCTCCGGCGGAGATATCCACGATGACGTCTGATACACCTGCCGCAGCTGATGATAATGAGGAGGATGGTGACGAATCCTGTCTCGAGCTGATTCCAAAGGACGAATCTTTCATCGTTTCTTCGCCGGAAATTTTAGACCCAGAACCGGAACACGAACTTTCCGGCAACGAACCGTTGCAATAGCTTCTAACTCCGATTGGAGGCTCAGCGAACGGTCTAAATGGAACAGCTACTGCAGGAGAAACTTCGTCCATTGATTAAAAAACCCTAATTGCTTGATCTCTCTCACACAAAGACCCAAATCAGAGATTTGTTGAAGAGAGATTTGTGCCAAAATTTTATGAATTGGGTTTTTATTGGTTTTTGATTTATGGTTGAGTTCCAAAAAACGAAAAGTCGACAGATTTCTAAAGGAAATTTAAGAGACAATTAACTTTATTTGAGAAAAGATGAAGACAAGAAACTCATGACTCAGAAGAGGAAAGTGAGACAACCTTAGCTAGCACATGAAATAGATAGAGATGCCAAATAAAGAAAAAGTAAAATTTTCGCAAGAAACTACCACCCAGAAAATTTCTCAATTTTGTTTTCTCAATCAGGGTTTCCTGGATTCTGGGCAATTCGTTTAAACCATTTAGAGATTTTGTGATCTCTCTCTCCTCAATTAATTTCCAAACGAAAACAATTTCCAGATTTTCTTGTGTGTGTGTTCTCTTCAGAAACAAAAAGGAAAAACAAACAAAATGTTTAGGCAGAAATCGGTTTTAAATCTGCCACATATGACATCTGAGACTTTGAGAGAGAGAGGTCTTTATTTATTACACAACAACACAGCACAAAGAAGTGTTTTTATCTCAAAAAGAAAGGTGATTCAGTCAAGAAAAATAACTTCGAAAGACATTACTTTGAACTTTTGCCTATATGGAAACAATAATGTATATTTATATTCTTTTCTTTTACAGAAGAAGATTAGAAGTACATATTTTCTTTCCATTTACTATCGTGTCATCCCTCCATTATTGCGTATCTATATCGTAGATTTTGAATACAGATGTTTATCAGTTTTCTATAACAAAATATCCCGCATGTTTAAAAACGGTCGGTAATTAAAATTTTGGATACATTTTACGCTACACATGTAAATGGAAGATATTTTATATTACAACGATATTTTCTGAAAACTATTTATTTATATTAACCACACTCAAACATTTCATCCGAAGTTTCTGAAACACATTTTAGAGATTTTAAACCGAACAATTGAGTACACATTCCTTATCAACTTGTCATATTAGTTTTATTAATAAAGGTGAGATTCATCATACATCATATTCATAGGAAACACGTCGACGGACAACAAAGAACGATAGAAAACATAGTAAGAAATTTAATTTTTACATAGTTGATGACATTCGATATTTTTGAAGCCTTATGTTAATTAACCAAAAGCCATACCCGTAATGGCAGCTGCATGCAGACGTTTATATGGCTTATCCACACCGCAACACACATAACTAGTTCTGTTATACTTCTTATTCATGAAAAAACCAATTCTATTAAAACCCGAACAAAAGTTCTCATTCGTTATAGACTTCTTCACTCACTCACTCACTCCCTCACTCCCTCACTCCCTCACTCCCTCACTCACAAAATTGTCTAGACTTGTGTATAAGTTTCTATTGTATAAAGAAGTTAAAATGTAACGCTTTTAATGCTGTTTTTGTAGTTATTAAATCGGTATACCTTAAACTACATCGGTATGTTGACCAAAAAAAAATACATCGGTATAAAGGTTACCCACTTTTTTGTCGTCAGCAAGGTTAGTAGCAGTTAAACCTGCAGTAGGCTATACTCTTAAACAAAACAATCGATTTCAATTTTAATGAATAAATAATGAAAATTACATTTATGTATAGACTTCCAAAATCATAAAATGACGTTTCGGTTGAACTAAGAATAGAAAGAGAATCAACGAAAGAAGGATGCTGTGTTGTCAACAGATGATTATTTTTCCAACAGTTGTAATTAAAATCGTATTGAAAAAAAAGAAATGAATAACAATCATGTGGGTCCTACGTTTGTCGAGAAACAAAAGGATGGTAGCCACGTAAACAGAGAGATAGTCATAGATTTGATGAGCAAAAGAGGATGATGTGTACGGTGATAGATCTGTTAGTTGGGGTGGCGGGAAATATGAGGAAGAGGTTCATTGCACTGACAAAGACGGTTTCTTTAAACTTCCGTAAATATCTTGTGTTTTTTTTTTTTTTTTTGTTATTGCTCTATGTTTTGTTTATTAATTTTTATTTTAGGAAAATAATAGTACTTGCTCTATGGTTTTTATTCCACGTGTTACGTCATTATTGGATTCATGTACTGATATGTGTATGAAAGTGGCTTTTGGATGGACAACAAACAAAATACCCAAATTCATATCAAATTCAGTGAACCAATCATATATATATATACATATATTTGAAAGGTAAATATAAAATATATGTTTGTATGATTTGATAAACAACACTTTTAATGGATATTTAAATATGAGTCATATATTTTTTGGGATATACGTAGATAGACTCATTTAACTTTTTTAAAAGTTCATTCAAAATATTTTAAAATATACAGTATCATATCGTATAATTTGGTATGAAAAGAACAAAATCAATTCATATTGTATATGTGTCACAAATTTGGAGATAATCAATTGCCACACGGATCTGCTTACAAAATGCTGTGTAAAGTTGTGGTCACATAACATCTAATAATATAAAAATTGATGTCGCGTAGTTAATTTTAATATTTTTGACGGCAGTTAATTTTAAATAATATGACATAAACACTAAAAATAAGAAGTTATGACATCAAGACTTTGTAAAAGATGCTTAGTTTCAATATATTTCAGTTGTTAAAAAAAAAAAGAAGTTATATTATAAATAAAAAAAAAATATTATATGTTTTTTTAATTTTTATACGGAAATTTAAAACATATAAAATACTAAAAATTTAGAAAGTTAGGTTTATTACTGAGTTATAGCTCTAACATAATGATATAAGTTCCATTTTTGTGTAGAATTTATATATGTCATTCGAGAAAGCTACAAAAATTAGGCTCTGGGAATTACTATTTGTATTGGGCCTGGCCCATCTACATTTCAACCTTTTTTTCCTTTTTTCTTAAAGATAAAAGTTTGACTTATGCCAGCACATCACATGCTTTTACTTTATTGTTTTCACAAAAGTCTGGTCTTTTCTGTTTTTGTTGAAACAATTAAATTTCTGTACACAATACGAAATTGATTTTCCCATGTGACGATTGGCAGATTTTTTTTGTAAACAGTACGAAATTAATTAACATCCATCAATAGGGATCAACGTATAATATTCGAGAATATTATATTTTGATATAGAGTGTCGACACAAAACAAAACGAACAAATTCATCACAGATCAAAATTCTTCTCACTTAAACTTACCTTTGATCTGTGGCTTAGATTTTTTATTTGTTTATTTATTTTTTGCTCCTTAATTTTCTTGACCAGAAAAGAAAAAAGAAAATTAAATAAAAACACGAACCTCTTGCTCAAGTGCTAGCCTAAAAAACAGACATCAAAAGATTCTCTTACATGGCGTCTATTTTCAGAGCTTCAATTTCACTTGAGCTACGACCAAAGGTAACAATCAAGCTTCTTTTACTCACTCATAGACTTGGTTACTCGAATTCCAGAAACTAGAGATGGTATTAGTCCCTAATCTTGTGATTTTGGAAAATTTAGGGATTCGTTGTTTAGATTCCAAGAAATAGAAACTGAGAAGCTGATAAGATAAATTAGGATTGTGGGTATCATTCAAAGTAGATTATTTTCCTTCGATTAGTGATGAATCGTTTTGGTATTTTGGAAGGTTACTTGCACGAATCTCTCTACGAAAGAACGATTTGAGTTTCAGAAGAAGAGTCTGAGAAAAGAAAGGCTCAATGTTAGGTTATGTGGCTTGAAGCCTAATAAAGCACAAGGATCGATTCAAGGGATTAGTGTGGTAGAAGAGAAAGAGTCTAACAACAAAACCGGTAATTAAACCGACCCCGTCCTTTTTTCGTTTTCGAATTAAAGATACAAAAGATTATACGATATGCTTTTGACTGTCTGCAATCACGAAATTGGAATCAGCATTTCTGGTTAAGCAAATGTCACCATTATCTAGACAGTAATAACATCGGTTTGTATCGGTTTGATTGTTGGTTCTAGATTACGGGGTTGTTGGGGTTCACCACGTCGGTTTGCTATGCGAGAACCTAGAACGGTCGCTCGAGTTTTACCAGAACATTCTGGGCCTTGAGATCAACGAGGCAAGGCCACACGATAAGCTTCCGTATAGAGGAGCATGGTTATGGGTAGGTTCAGAGATGATTCACTTAATGGAGCTTCCAAATCCAGATCCTTTAACAGGTAGACCCGAGCACGGAGGCCGGGATCGACATGCTTGTATCGCAATCCGTGATGTTTCGAATCTGAAAGAGATTTTGGACAAAGCTGGTATATTACACACATTTTGCTTCTTTCTTCTTTTCTTGTTCTTTGCTTAAAGAATGTTGTTTTTGGTTTTCTTTTGTATTATTAATCGAATGTGCTTTTCTGCTTGTTTTTGTAGGGATTGAGTATACGATGAGTAGGTCAGGGAGGCCAGCGATATTCACTCGTGATCCAGACGCAAACGCTCTTGAGTTTACGCAAGTTTGATTCTTGATGGATTATAAGTTGTAGATACTTATATACTGTTCAAAGTCTTACCTCCAAAACATCGAATTTAGTTTATTGCCTTTATCTGAACACTACAAACCATACCAAATAAAACAAAATTTCTCCCGAATGTTCAAGTTAAAGATAAGATTATGATAATGCCACCGTAGTTCATATCCGGTAGGATTCATGTTTGAGTTGTAGACGGGAAAAAAAACCACAACTGTAAAATAGTTCTTGTTTGTACCTTTTTTCTTTCACCACAATAAATAAGAGAACAAATAAACTGGTTGTTGAAGCTACAGACATGATGACGATACACCAGATTCAAACAAGTTCAGGTTATTTAGTATATACAGATTAGACTATATTTGTGGTCAAAAGGAGCCAAGAGTAGTGGAGAGGTCTATGCGTGAACGAGATCGCCACTCTTGTATAGCCGATTTGAGAGTATGGTTCGGTGTGAGATCGGAATGTTTAAGCCGATGCTTAGTCACAGGTGACACATTTTGATGTTTTTGAAACCAAGCCTTTATCGCTTTCCCTTCGTACGTGAATCCATCTGCTGCTATCTGTGGATCTTCCATTATTTCCTGCGATCAGTTCAATCAAACATTGTTTCAACACCAACCATTAAAGAATTGTAGCCTTTGTGATAGTTTTGTTCAATTACCTTCAGAATTGGACAGTAATAGTGAGCTGGTGGTCGTGCGTTCGCTTGTTCTGTCCTGAGCCTGTTATTTGCAGATTCAAGAATCCGTTTGAGAGCGGGCAAGACTTGTGTATCAAGATCTGGTCTGTCTCTGCATTTGAGCTGCGAACACTTGATTGCGATGCGAGCTAGTTCTTTGGCTTCCTCCACGGGCCAATCTCTGACTGATCCATCTAACATATCCCCAAAAGAGCCTCTCTTTACTGCGTCCTCCACACAGAAAAGAAGACCGTTGGGATGTCGAGCGGTTAAAAGCTGGAGAATTATGATTCCAAATGCGTAGAGATCTGATTTTGGTCTGATTGTGCCGGTTCTTTGGTATTCCGGATCCATGTAGTAGAGTGTACCGGCGATGATCGAGTTTCTGTAAACCGTAACACTGTCTGGTGCCTCTTCTGACATGAGCTTGGCCAGTCCAACGTCGCCGATTTTGCTAACGAAGTTTCTGTCCAAGAGAATGTTTCCTGGCTTGAGGTCTCGGTGAACGATTGGCTCGGGTTTTGAGTTGTGGAGGAAAGCTAAGCCACATGCGGTTTCGTAGATGATTCTGAATCTGATGAACCATGAGAGAGATGGTTTCCCCTTTTTGGGAGAGATGTGAGCATCTAAGCTACCGTTCTCCATGTACTCATAGACAAGACAGCCATTTTCAGGACAAGCACCAAGAAGAAGAACCACGTGAGGATGACGAAGCTGGCTTAAGACTGAGATCTGCAAAGTAAAAATTGGACAGTAGAGAGTTAAAATGCTGCTGTTGTTATTAGAACATGAGACTGCTTAGTAATTTACCTCTCTTAAGAATTCTTCTTTTTTTTCGATTGAATCGGGTTTGAGAACTTTAAGAGCTACTGGGGTATGATCGAGGCTGCATTTGTATACTTTACCGTATCCTCCTTCGCCGATTATTTTACGGGATGAGAAATTATCTGTAGCCGCAGATATCTCTTCTTTTGTGTACTTTCTGTACCGCCCGTCTCTCAAGAAGAGCTGGTCAATGACTTTCTGTTTCTCTATGGATTGTTTGAGAGCATCTAGCTCAGCTAATTGCCTCTCGCAGAACTCTTTAGCTAACATTGATTTTGCGTCTTCGACCTCTTTTACGGCTTTTAGATGCTTTTCTTTCTCTTCTGCCGCTGCTTTTCTCAGCATTTCTTCTTTTTCCAGAGCAGTTATGACCCTTTTCGTTTCTTTAATACACTCAGAGGAAAGAGACTGGACCTGAGATCAGAATTTGGTTTAGCTAAGTTTACGAATCCATCAGATGAAAAATGACGAAAGACCGTCCAAAAGATTTAGACCTGTGTTTGTTTATGAACTAGCTCTTCACAAGCTTTCTTGTACATGGAAAGAGTGGTTTGTACTTCTTTTCTTAGCTGCTCTACCTCAGACTTAACATGTGACTGCAAAAACATGGTATTGAGATCAAAATCAATATGATTTTGTCATGTAACATAGAATAACGCAAGAGGGGTTAAGTATCAAATGCTTTACCTTTGATGTTTTTTTGTCAGCTCCAGGATTCAACTGCATTTTACTACTGGAGACAATACTGTGTCTAAGGATTGAACGAATGTGTTCGTCATTGACCAAACCGATATCAGTTGAAGATTGTGCATCAGAAAACACTTGAGAGGTTGGATGACTATGCGGCAAAGAGGCAGGCCTTCGAATTTGCTTCCTGCCTGAGGATGATATGGATGAAGCAGACAAGCCTGTCTTATCTGAGCGTGTGCGGCTGAAAGATTCTGTATAAGCTTCTGCTCCTTCGGGTATACGGAAACTAGATGATGAATCTGTTGAAAGTTTCACAAAGAAACATAAACCACACAACAGTATCAATAAAAACACATTTCCCTTTTCCATCTTAAATTCACACTTTAGATCAATGAAAGTGAAAGTTCTAGGGACTGATATATATATATATAATTATACCTGCAGATAACTGATTGGTTGATTTGGTTAATATTCTATCTTTGCAAACAACATATATCTCGCACGCCTCTGGAGCTTCTCCTAGTACCGTTAATGGCATTTCTTGTCCTTTTTTCCTGGCGAAACCAAATCAAGCGTTTGAGCAAGATCATGCCACATACAATGCAAATACACAAACCGAGATAATAATAATCACTGAGATATATAACTTTCTGAAAAATCTCATTTGGAATCAATACCTTGTGAGGAAATTTGAAGAGCAAGATCCAATCACTAAACACTCGACCTCACTATCTGATATGTAATTCACAAGTGCCTTTGCGGGATCATGATGTTCCAGCAACAAAGTCTCAACCTAAGATTCACCAGTAAATATTCAATGAGACCCAAAAGTTACAAAATCCGTACAAAATAAGTGGGAGAAAGAACAACTCACTTTGTTGGATTTGCAGATCTTCTTAAACGGCACAAAAACCTGTTCGAATTCCTTTCTCCGATCTCGTTTATACATCGAAACAACACTCTCCTCCAATTCCTCCACTGGAATCTTCGATCCAGCTGCAAAAACAAAATCACGGTCAAAAATCTCTCTCGTGAAATCGCGAAATGGGTGACACTGATTAAACGAGATCCGAGAAAAATCAAACTTACAAGGAGATGGAATACTGGTGACGGTAGGCATGACGTGAACTAGAACTAGCCGATCGATTTTGGGGAGGAGATTTTCGACAGCCCAACGAAGAGCGCGACGGCTAGCAGCTCCTCCTACGGCGCCGCCGACGGATCCTTTAACGGCGACGGATACCAATGAATACGCCGGAGCTCCGCCGATCGATTCGAAGAACTTGTTTGTCATCACTACTATGAAACTTGCTTCTAGATTTTTTGTGGTCACAAAGAGAGATGAAATTGGGTTTTTGGAGAGACCGCGAAAGCGTAAGTTGACTTGGTGGGAAACCAGAAAAGCTGGTGATGTATTTATTGACTCGTGAAATTAATAAAGCGCCTACTTCTTAGAAAAGTCTTTTTCGAAGTTTTGTTTTTGTGTTTTTGGTTCTAATGGGGCTTCTATTTTTGGTGAAATTTAAGATTTGTACGCTTAGTTTCTGATTGTACTGATTAGGCACCAATTAATTTGTTAGGTGACATTCTAAGATGATTCCTGAACACATAATTATGTGAAATTTTTTGTCTATTCTATTAATGATTACCTCATTTAGATTCTCTTTTTCTTGTAACTTTGTATGACTCCGGTTCCTTTTGTAGTATTACCAGCTAAACTGATCAAACTTTTTATTTTTGTTGTTGTTTGTTTGTTAAAATTTGAAGTTTTTTTTCAAGGTGGGGGAATACCTTCAGATTATATATGCACCTTTACACTTTAATTTAACAAATTACGTTCAATGAATTGATAGTTACACTTACACTTTCACATTTGGACCGCGTAAAAGACAAAAATTCAAGGCTAATTTTGATATTATTGGAAAACAAATGCAAGACTACTAAGGAATTGTTAAAAAGAATGTTCCATATTCTCGTTAGGGTTGACATTAGCAAAAATGTATATAAATTACATTTTGAATAAATGTGCAAATAGCGTATTTAAATAAATGATGTACTAGTATTCAAATAAATATTTTTTTTAATTCATTTGACGTCGATTACTATTCTATAAAGAGGGAAGGGGTGAAGAGAACTTGGATTTATTAATTTTAATTAAGATAAATATGTATTGCTTGTTCTAAGATTCTGTATGTGATGCAACGAACATATACCCTTTCTCTGTTTTTCTTTCATATAAATAAATGATTCAAGACGGCATACAAACCACTTGCAATATCCAATATTTACAGTTTCCGGAAAGGAAAAAAAAATGCATGGAGTATTCCATCTACCATCGGAAGATTTCATACTCTTTTTGTAGACACTGATGATAAATGGATACCATACCATTTGTTCACGTTTACAATTTCAAAACATAATTTTGCTTTATAACATTCATAAAGTTTTCACTTGCCTTTTCATGATTATTCAGTATAAATTTTGTTCAGCTTAAGTGTTTTCGCGCTCACACATTATCATCATTTACCATTATGTACTCATAGACAAATAAGAAGCATATAACTCATGTTTAGAAGTTGATGACTAGTAATTGACATGCATAACTTTGAAGAAGAATCTAACTCTTAATGAGAAAAGTGAGTTACTAAGTATCATAAACAATCAGAATTGAAGAACTATCACAATTCACCAAGGTCTTTCTCTCAATTCTCAGTCACTTACCACAAAACAAGACTGGTTTTTTTTTTCTCTTTTCCATTTCCATCATCCCTTAGATTCTTCTCTATACACATTTTCCTAGTAAACCCACATACCGTTCTTCGATCGATTATTTATATTTATATACAAACCAAAGAGTGGAGAAGAGGATCATACTCTGAGATAGGTTCGAATCATGGTTGCTCCAGTTGGATCAGAGACGAGATGATTAATGAGACCTTTTCTCAAATTGTTTGGTGCAATGATGAACATGTAGAAAGCAAAGAGAACGAGGTCTCCTGATGTTAATGTTGATCCTAAAAACCCTCGCCACATCCTGCGTAAGTGAAATGGAAAAAAATAATTATCAGTGTCTTGTTTCATACATTGTTTGTTATGAAAAGTCAGCGTCTTAAATACTATTTTTTCTTGCTTTATGGAAATTCTAACCTGAAAATTTTCAATGTCTTGCTTACCATTTTGGAAGGCGAAAGAAAGTGTGGAAGAAGCTTCTAATGCCTTCGATATCGAGTTGAAGTATGAGCGCAAGACCAAAGAGAAAGAATGCTCTTTGCCTTTTTCTTTCTTGTGGCCACAAAGTATCCCAAGCTGCCAAAAAACATAAAAAAAAAACAAAAAAGGAAAGCTTCCAAGTAAGATTTATCATTCTCTGAAAGCATAGTTAACTAACTCTGTGGTTTAGCATAGCTCACCTTGTCTTGAAATATTACTGTTGATGTGTTTTGTGTAGGAAGTAGTCTCTTGTTTTAGTATATCCGCGATCACTGAAGCGTAGCTTGGAGCTTCAGACAAAGATCTCACAACTGAATAGCCTGTTTAAATGAGAGAAAGTTAAGTCAGAGATAATGCAGACTCCAAATGTGAAAATTAAGCCAGAACAAAGAGTTTATTGGTAAAGGCTTGCTCTTACTACCTGTTGCGGGATGTACCATACTAGCGGCAGCACCAAAAGCGAGATTCTTTTGTTCGGTGTTTGGCAAAGAACCACCAACAGGGATATAAGACCATTCCTGCAAACAAAAGCAAATACCAAAGGTTTTTATGCTGTTCAATAAGTGAAGCTTTACAATCAATGGAGTTAAAATTCTCTTTCTATGTATCAGTTACCTCTTCGTAAGTCTTTAGAACTCGAATACCGAGTGTATCTAATCTTAACATGAGCTTCTTTTTAAGCAAATCAAAAGGCATGACATCTTTCGAGGCCAAACACGTCTCCTGCACTTGAATTCCAGCTGATAAGCAATAGACTTTTTGCGATCACGATTAAATAAAAAGAAGAGAACAACAAAGAGAACCTCAAAGAACACTCTTGTCTTGGTCATAGGCATGGCGTACAGAAACGTAGGATACTCAGCTTCTAAGCTCCGAACTTCCTGGTTTGTATAATCTCTGTAATCCATGAAAACCATCTGCTCTGGATCATATGGACTGTTTTCAACCTAAAGCGAACAAATGGAATAGTCTCAAAAGATTCATTAATTTCTCCAGGAATGGATATTACACTGGAATATCATATATTCATACACTATACCTCAACCTCAACGCCGTAAGCAGTTTGTACAGAGACTCTTGGTCCCCCGACTTCGTATTGCAAGAGCTTCCCCGAAGCTGCTCCAGAAGCAACAGTGGCAAGCCTGCATTTGCAAGAAGTCAGAACCTTTACATTGGTCCAGCACGTTTTATCAAAACTACAATAGTACCATCTCTGATTCATGTATTGTACCTGCACGGAACGACGGTATTCTCTTCACAGGCAACAAGTCTAAGGCCATTAGAAGCCTCTGTTATGCTCTCGACTTTGGAGCTAAGATACGAGACACCTGACTCTACACACCTAGGAGGAATCAATTAAGGATTACGTATGTAAACATTTCAAAGCCAGGGAGGTGAAAAAAGAAGTCAATAGCTAGAGAAGAGTCTCTCCAAAAGGTGCAGAGTAGAACCATTCTATTTACCTCCTCAAGAGCTCCTCGTGGAGTAAACGTCGACTAACTCTTCCATAAGCACGGCCAATGGTAATGGGATTGTCATCGTCTAGATACACAATAGTATCTCTCCAAACATGCTCAATACATTTTTGCAGCCCAAGATCTTACATATCAACACAAAACTAGTTAGTACATTAACCATGAAAGATAGCGACTACTACTAGATAATGGATCTATGAGATTTTTATACCGTTGAATTCATCTTCCCAAACACCGTAATTGTTTGTGAAAGGAAGATCTGGACCAATCAGTCCAACTTTTAGTCCTAGCTTAGCTGATTCTGCAGCCAAGGCTAAACCAGCAGGACCACAACCAATAACCACAAGGTCCAAAGCACCATCACCGACTGATATAGGAGGCAACTGTAAAAAACACACACAATCAACATAAACTTCAAAAACCAAACACGAATTCTAATGTTCCCTTTCTCAATTTCGAAACCCACATAATCAAAAGGGGACTGAGATTTCTACTGAGATTACGAGAGGTTTGTTTTCTTCCAAAACAAGTCAAGGCAAACATAAGACTGACCTTATCGACAAGCTTAGACTGTTCATCCATGTCTTTGTTCTGCTGCATTTGAACGAATAGAATCTCTGAACCACCAGCCTTCACGAAATCTTCATCGTCGGCGAAATCCTCTCTCACCGCCACGCAACTCTCACTACCGGAACCTGCTCCGCCGCCTTTAGCTCTGACTCTACACAGACCGCAACGGAAATTCCTAAAGCTGTATCTCTTAACCACCGGAAAATTCCTCCGGGAGCTTCGAGAGGGAAAAGCTGTCACCGCCATTGCAGCGAAATTCCGAGCACCAACACACTCCATTTTCCTCCCAAGAAGAAAAAAACAAAGAAAAAAATCTTCACCGCGAAGACGAAAATCTGTCACACTATTGTTGCTGTTCTATTGAGGTTTAAAGGAATCTGGCTTTTTCCTTTTATTTACTTAATTTTTTTTCTGAAGTAATATTTTCTCACAAAGACTGGGAAAAAGAGCCTTAAAGACGAGAGGACGAGAAGGAGGATAGAACCACGGCTACGCGGGGACTCTTTTCGCCACGTGTAATTCTCTCATTGGTGAAAAACTGTACAAGCTGCCTAATCGTCCTTTGTTTTTGTACAAACACAACGTGTATTGTTTTGCGTCCGTTCTTTCAGTAAGCGACGTCGTTTACCGAAGCTCTTTAATGGGCACTAAGAAACGGGCCTGGTATTAAATCGCATTTCTCTGCTGCTTACATGTTTTTTTTTTGTTGAGTTTAGTTTAGATCATACTAAAATGGAGCTAATCGGAACTCCATTTTGATTTTTGTTTCTTAACTAAGACTATATCTTTGAATGGATTTATTATTTAAAAAATATTAAGTGTTGAAGGGTCAATTGGGTTTAAATGCCGTTTCAGGTACTGAAAAATAAAACAAAAAAAATAAGCCGGATTTAGTTTTTGATTTTTGTTTTTTAAGCATTACCATTCATAGTAACAAAAATTGGAACAGACAAAAAGGTAAGATTTCTTCTTTCCAATGGATACCCGTTTTTTCTCTCTCATGTAGAGTTTTTTTTCCGGTTCAATCGGTTTTTGTGTTGGTTGTTGTTAACAACTTAATACCAACAATCCCTTTTCTCAAAACTGCATACGTAAGACGATGACACCGCATCAACACGAATTATATGAAAAAAACAATCTTGCATGTATATCCAACGATGACTATGAGGATCAAATATTCCTGCAAAAAGTTAAGTTATTGGGCCGAATCATAGTCTTCTGAAACTTCAACCCTTTAAGTCATAAGAGTTTGTCTTTGTCATCTGAAAATTAGCGTTGACTTTAGTTGTCAGGGTCAACTCTCCGTATCTCAACCACAAGTGAAATGCACACAAGTAACAAAATCACACTTCCAGAAAATTCAAAATCGCATTGCCAAATGAGTTAAACTCAGTTTCAGTAACCCAGGAGAGAAGTAGTTCAGATAAAGAAAAAAAAGGGAAAAAAAAAATCCAAATTTTCAAGTTTCTTGATACCAAACGAACTAATACCATTGCAATTGAAGAGCTTATAAGAGAACAAGGCCAAGTTCAGCTGGCTTCAATGCACTTCTCAAACGGTAGTTATAGAGATAGTAGTGAAGCTGACCATCTCCTGGACCAAACTTTAACTCTTTCAAGAAACTCTCATTGTGCATCACATCCAACGCGTTGAACACGTCGAAACCCTTTTGCTTAGACACGATTAGCGCATCATTCATCAGCTGAAGAAACGAGGTCTGTGTGGCGACATTGTAGTAAGAATAAGCAGCTTTCAATATTGTGTAGTTCGGGTTACCAAGGATAGTCGAAGGGAGAGTGTAGAAGCTGCAGAAGTCAGTGACATCATGAGTTTCAGGGCTTTCTACTAAGTAACTGTCCACAACATCTTCTCTCGGGAGTAGCCAGTGCTCGACGTCGTTCTCGTCAAAGTCAGTCGCGACTCCGAACTGGCTAAGGTAGTTCCTAAGCAACCTTGTAACAGCCGGGACATCGCGTGGTTCCATTTTCCTGAACCCGGGAGTGACCGGTGCATCAGGTAACTTGTAGAGCTTTATGGTTCTGCTCATCGTCATTCTTGCACCAAGCCTTGAAAACCCAACATCGATTAGCTTCTTTGGGTTCAACGACCTGTGCCAGTATTGGCAGGTGGTGATGGGTGTAGGAAGTATAACTCCTGCGGTATAAGCTGCTTGCCATATATTCTCCAAGTGAACCCTTCTCGTTACCTCCTTGATCATGACCGGAGCAAGTCTCTTCGACCTGAGCTTCTTGTGAACACACAAGAAATTGATCTCAGCCATTTTCACAACCTCGTCGCGCACCCTGATCCTTGCTGGCACACCGCTGATGAAAGCAACGAGTTTTTTGGAGGTCTTGGCACGGACACCAATGTGCCAGCTCTGGTAATAACCAGGAGGGCGAAGAGCCCACCTGAGAAACTCCTTGGAGTAATTGAACCTGAACATGTTCTCATCATCCTCAACATAGTTGTTCTTGAGAAGGTTGTATACCTCTGAGCACATATCATCTGAGCTCATATCGCAGGTGGTCCATTCGTAAACAGAAGGAAGGTTGTACGGCTCTTGCTTGACCTCAGATAAAGGAGTTGCAGGCTCAATTGGGCCTTCAGGCAAACTCGTGTCCCCGACATCCTTGAACTGCCCAACGGGCTGAGTCTCCCAGAATTTGTGGGTCTTTGACTCTGACATTGAATCCTGGAACCTTCGAACTATTGTTTCCAGTGAAGTATCGTCCTTGGCTAATGCGTTAGCTTCAACGATTTGATCTGCTTTCTCTTCTGCAGAGCCAGGTGGTGAATTGTTGTCTGCCATTTCCTACAATTTACAGTGCTTAACAGCTAAGTTCCAGAAAACTAACGAGTAAACCAAAACATCAATGGGAAAATTCACCAATGCATTTCTAAAAACTAATTCAAAGTATCACATCCATATGTCTACCGTGCTAAATCGCGCCGAGATCGAACTCAAGACAACAAAACCACAATTGAAATCTAACAAGACATCCCGAAATAAGTTCATTTCCTTGAGATAATCGTGAAATGAACGGAAGAAGAATCCAGTACTTAGACCAACGACCGATCAGATCTTACGATACTAAGATCAAACGAAAAAAAAAAAAAGCTGAAGATTTGAGAACTCACCGATTTTGCTCAAACAGAAGACTCCGCGGATTCTCACCGAAACCAGATCCTCGAAGAAAAAGCTATCAGATCTCTGGAACGATTTCTCGGATTGGAGCTTCCAGATTCGAAATCAACGAGACTAGGGTTGCAGAACGGAGTAAACTCTTCTGAGAGGAGAAAGCATATGGAATGACGATGGGCGTGAAGTGTGAAGTAATGGCCGGATAAAATCTTAATACTTCAAGTATATTGCATTTTACACCCTCTAGTTTTCTTCTTATTTTGATTTAACCCCAGTCTTTTTGCTCTTTACAGTGAATTAACTTTACAGTGATATGTTTCCTTTGTTTTTTGTCAGCGATATGTTTCCTTTTAATTGATACAATCGCTACTGTCCTTATAGCAGTCACCGCATATTAACCATCTTACAAATATTAAAACTTCTGAGTAACTAAAAACTTTGATCAACTTTTAATTCTAAGTGGATGAATTACTATCGTGCATGTATTACTAGTTTTCCATTCTTTTTCTAGAGAAAAAGATTTCCACTGCTACTAAAAGCTGTAACTATATACATATACGATAACTCCAACTCCAAACACTGAAATTAATTTCTCTTCGTAGTAAAACAAAACGAAGAAAAGACAAGTAAACTTTAGAAACGATTAAAAGCAATATTAAAAAGAACAAAAAAAAAAAATCAGCAAATTTTCTCGTTTCTCCAATATAGAGTCGAAGCTTTTATAATTAATCTCTGAACAAATATGACAACGTTTTTTTCCTAAGTGGATGGATCAGTGGTGATGAAACCTTTCGTCAGAGACTTGGAGAGTCTCGATGCCTTTGATCGCAGTATCGTATTGTTTTCTGGTGGAAGAAGATCTCTTCCCTTCCGACGTTGAAACCACCGGAGAGTTTCTTAATCCGCCGCCGGTACGGCATCTCTGTAGCTCCTCCGACGTTACTCTTCTTGATGATCCTGCTGATTGTGCGAACAGCGACGAGCTTGGCATCTATGAAGAAAGGAAAACAAAAATATTAATTACTCACCAGAGCCAGAAATTTTCTAAAAAATCTATACTTACTTTCACACAAGAATCACATTGTTTTACAAAATTTAGAACCCCATCACAAAGTTCATACATCAAAATATGAAAAGAACAGATGTTTATACCAATGGTTATGAAGTCCCCCTCTTAAAAAGAATTAATTAATTTTTACGCAGAAAACAAAATCAGATATGTTAAGTTAGCTTTTGGTTTCGACTTTACAATTTTTTTTTTTAATTCATTTTCACAGTTGAAAGCTGACTCTCATTTTGTTGAAAGGCGAAAGTTTTAATAAATACTAAATCTATATTTGATTTCGAATGCTGAAAATATATGAAGCTTTTAGTACATACATGAAATAAGTTAAAAATTTCAGTATGTTTTATTTATTTATTTTTTTATGTGGGGTGGGATTGTGGGAATATTCCAACCGGGATTTTTTATTAAAGCTAATGAAAAAACTCTCCCAAAGAATGGTTTTACAATTTGGATCAGTAAAAGAGCTAAAAGTTTGTAGCTTTGTTGGTTTCGAGAGAGAGAGAGAAAAAAAAGAAAACAGAGCATTTTTTTGTCATACCATTGGGGCTTTAACAGCCGCTGTTGAGATGTTTCCAGAGTTATCAAGAGCTCCTGACATTCTCCTTCTTGATGAATCCATCGGTGGTCTCCCTCCCTCTTCTTCGCCTTCAAGAGAGACAAACAAAGTTTTACACTTTTCTATAGCTTTGTACATTCTATTGATCATAGAGCTCTTCAAGTATTTAAAATTTTCACCTGCATATCTATCGATACTGGTCAATCCTGGGGGCAAACCCGCACTGGTTCCAGCTGCAGGAGTTACGAGGCCACGAGATGGAGGTGCGGTTAGTTGGGACTGCTGATACTTCAATATGGTCCAGTCAAAGACATAATCGAACTGAAACCCTGTGATTAAAGACATGATGTAAGAAAGTGCGGAATTGGGAAATAAAAACATGCGGATTTGAGGGGAAAGAAAAAAGCTTCAAAACCTTCTCGGATAAAGAGATCCCGGAATATTCTTTTGAGATAACCGTAATCTGGTTTATCATCAAACCGAAGCGAGCGACAGTAATGGAAGTAAGATGCGAATTCGGATGGGTAACCCCGGCATAAGGACTGCAGGAAGATGGGGAAATTCGTCAAGGAACAGTAATGAAAGTAGAAGGTTGAAATAAAGAATCAGACTTTGTAATTGAGACTTTTACCTCAATTGATGTAGATACTTTCTTTTCGCTTATTCTCTCATACTTTTGTTTCTTGGTTCCAGCTTTAAGTCCTTGCCATGGAAGACTAAAAAAATACCATGAAAACATTCTTATAAGGAATGCGAAGAACAAAGTAAAACAATAAGGCATGTAGGTAAGATAATACTCACCTTCCTTTAAGGAAATACATGAGAATGTAACCAAGAGATTCTAGGTCATCACGTCGGCTTTGTTCTATATAAAAGAAAAAAATAAGTCATTGATATAAGGACAGTGGCTCGAGCATTACAACACGAAACATCTAAAGCGGGTTTTTTGTTGAACTTACCAATTCCCAAGTGAGTGTTCATACTCGCATATCTTGCAGTTCCAGTGAGATTCTTATTTTCCCTAAAGAATATTAAAATGACGGGCTAGTTCAGAATTGTTAAGTATGAAGAAGATAACAAGTCGATTCGATTGTCTCACCTGTAGGGAATGTGCTGATGGGTAGTATTATCCCGGTATTTCTTAGCAAGACCAAAGTCAATGATGTACACCTTTAGAAACGAAAAAAGGGTTATTTTTGAGATGATACAAAGTAATATGAGAGCAAAATCAAAGATATAGGTGAAGGAAACCTGGTTTGCGCGTCTTCCTAAACCCATGAGAAAGTTGTCTGGCTTGAGATCTCGGTGAAGGAAAGATTTTGAATGGAAATACTCAACACGGTTGATCTAAACATAAAAACCAAAGATTCAAAATCAGTAAACAAGCCTATGGAGAAGGAGTCACATAGAGACAAAAGAGATCTACCATTTGATCTGCAAGCATGAGGACCGACTTCAAGGAAAGTTTCCTGCTACAGAAATTGAACAAGTCTTCAAGACTAGGCCCAAGTAAATCCATCACCAGAACATTGTAGTCACCTTCAACGCCAAACCACTTGACATTTGGAACACCAGCTGCCAAAATTAAAGGTTCAAAAGAGATTAGGGACATGGCTATAGCAGAGCAGATAGAAAGGAGAGAAGAAAAAAACATGCGATCGTTTATCAGAAATGAATTTTTACTTCCTCCCTGTAGAACTCTGTATAACTTCGACTCATATAGCAGCTGGGGATGCTTTGTCTTCACATTTTCCTGCAAAGAGAAAAGACTTAACTCTCAAAAGGCTACTAGCAATAACAAATCAACCTGGAAAATAAAATACAAAATCATGCTACATAAATGTTTTTACGCTCTGGCCATTAAAAAGCTACTAGCAATAACAAATATTTCTAAAAGAAGCTTTGAGACATTTGTGAAGATTAGAGTTTTGTACCAGATTGAAATGATTCAAGTAACTAAATAAATGTTTTTCAAGGTCTAGCTTTTTATAGTAAGCAACAAAGATTGTCTCCATCTGCAATTAAAAATCTTCACATAATATGCCTCAAAAACAAAATTTAGCAGCAAGAACTCACAAGCTTGATTGCGACTTCTTCGTTCGTTTGAATATGAGTACCTAAAGAAACCACAATCCAAGGGCAATGTTAGGGATTTAGATTACAATCCCAGAAAAATCTCAAGAACATATTGGAACAGTAAATGAATTAATTGAGAAAATACGAACCGAGATAGATCTCTCCAAAAGAACCACTTCCGATTTTCCGTCCAAGACGAAATTTGTTTCCCACACGAGCTTCCATCGATAATCGCGATTCAGATTCCAAAACCCTAAACTATGATAATCTCGACCACAAACGCCGACTCAAAAGGGGAAATGTATTCTCTTCCAAACCAAAAAAAAAAAACCCTTTAATCCACCAGAATCGCAGACCCAAAAAGATTCTCCCGGAAAAAAAATAAGGAAAGATCCAATTCAGGGCTGAAACAGGGAAACACAGAAAACCCCAATAGTCATCTTCGTTCTTCCCACTCCTCCTGGCGATCTGGGACAAAAATGCGTAATCGAATGTCGATTCTCTCCTCTGCTTTATCTCTCTCTCTCTCTCTCTCTCTTCACGCGAATTGAAAAAACGAGGATAAAAGGAAGCTTTGATGGGAAGAGAATGAAGGTGTTTCTCAAAGTTTGGGTCTTTTCTTTTTCTCTTCTCTTTCCTTTCTCTTTCCTGACGGGTAATTATTCTCAGCTGCACGGTTCCAAATATACCGGTTTGATTTAACCGAAAACTATTATCGGTTCAACCATTGGCTATATATCAATTTTAAAACCATACGTTATGTTAAACCCTGTATCATTCAACTAGTAGTATTTATTCACAATCAAAATGATTAATGATCGGTTATCATAACTTTTTGAATTTCAAAAAAAATTCAACTCATATTAATTACGTATGAATGATCCATCCATATCGGTTCTTTGACTTTACGGTTTACTTCAGTTGAACGAATAACACGCCCAAAAAAAAAGTGTTAAAATAAAATAAAATATTTAAATTTCGTAACTTGGATTGGCTACGAGAGAGAAATGGGTCACCAAGCGTGAGAGCTACGCGTGCCGTTGGTGAGCGGTAAAGATCGTTTGTCACGTGACTTCCATCCATTTAGTGAGTCCACTAACGTAATCCGCACGTGGCTCCTTTTTTTCTCCGTATTTTGACTTTTCTGGTCTAAATTCTAATCATATGTTGTACGAGGAGGAGATTTTAATTAAGTTGTACATTGGTCGGTCGAAATAAATAACTGTTTTCGTGGGAAAAAACCATTCAACATTTTTCTCATTTCCCCTTCAATTTTTTATGACTTGCTCTATATTTCTAGGTAATTGTATTAAAACCAAAATCGTGAGATCGAAGCGGATGTTACAAAGTAAATAAAAGGTAAAAAGGGTAAATATAACCCTACAAAAATGTAAAATTAAATTATTTGAAAATTTAATGGGTACAAGTTGTACCCTAGTTAAAGAATCACCCAAGACCAGGGGAGGAAACAAAAAATAATAATTTGAATGATCAGATTAGAAAAAAAATGGAAAATTATTAGTTCCTCGGACTTGGAAGACCCATGCAAGATATCCTAGGAGAGACACGAATCTTTGGGCTAGGCCTTGGCGAAGGTATTGGGCCATATAATCCCATCGTTCCGTTGACCACACGAGGAGAAAGGTTGACTTGCTCAAGCGCCCGCGTCTGCAGATCCATGGGATAGTCCCGCACACACCCAATCCTAGGCCCATTTCCGGTACTCCACTTGCACGAAAACGGCTTCTTTTCCCTGAGATCCTCCGCCGTAGGATCAACCGCGTCAGCCTTAGTTTCATCTCCACCGTCAGATTTCGACGGTTTGGTGCTTCCGTCGTTGGATCGCCGATGAATGTCGTCGTCAATCGCATTCAGCTGAAGAACAAAAATTTTAACCATCAGTAATCTCAAAGTTAAGCTAAATCTGATCACATTGATAATCTTTCATAATCTTAATCACCTTGACATTAGTGAGATCCACATGGTTTTCTCTTAAGAAACCGATAAATTCTTGGAAATTCTCCTCCGTCGGGAGATAATGGCCACTGTACGGCCACACAGCTTCTACAACTCCACCGTGAGAGACAATTCTACCGGCGGCAGTAATTGCGGCGCCGGAAAGAAAACTCGAATGCTGAAACCGACCTTTCTCTTTCTGACCAATGTAAAATTTTCTTGTTGTGCTCAACACGAAGATCCATTTGGTTCCTTCGATGGTCTCCACGAGGTTCTTGTTTTGTCGGTTGACTAGTTTCCCTCCTTCCACTACCACTTCGTACGCTTGTCTCTCTTTCTGTTAATCAAACCGAATTACAATCAAAATTAAAATCGGATTGTGTTTTTAATAACCGGAAATAACCGAATAACAATGTACATGTATACATACCGGACCAAGGTAGGTGATGCACTGGCGTTGAAGAAGAGTTCTTGGACATTTGGTGAGATTCACTTCCTTGCCATCTCCAATGTCTAACCTTTGGTATCATTCAAAAGATTTGCTAACGAATCAGCTCAACTAATTGAGAAGAAAAAAATCTTTACAAAATTGACTAAGTTTGTGTTAAATTTACCAGAAGAAAAATGGCTGAGTACTCGCGCTTTCTGACCAAATATCATAGTATAAGTGTAAATTATGTCCGTACCTATGTCGTGGGTCAATCTACATGAAAATAAAATAAACAAAACGTTATTATATATCAAAGTATAATAATCATATACTAAAGTACGAAAGTAAGAATTTAAAGCCGAAACTTACGGCTTCTAACCAATGTCGCAATGCCAATTTCTGGGCTTTATCATCTTTCAACAATCCTTTCCCTACCTATAAAAAACATACTATCAAATTATGATAATGTATGACATTAATTCATTAATTAATCATAAAAGGTTCATTTATTTGTACCTTTGCAGCTTTTGTCCCAGCTCTTGCCCACCTCGACACAGCCGTCTCTGGTTTCTCGTTGGTTCGGTTCGGTTCTGACGCTGCCAATTCCAATTCTTTCCACCTAAACCAAACACAGACACACACATATACTTTCATATAAAATATCAGGTTTGTATAAAGATTAACTTGTTGAAAATATTTTCTATTACAATATTTCTTGCTTCTTTTAGAATATAAACTTTAGTCCAAATGTAAAAGTCCCAATGCAAGTGTTTTCGATTGTTTTTTAGCATTTTTTTCTAAATAAGGGGTTAAATCTAATAAAAGTGAGATTGTATGGGGCATTTTCCATAATATTTAGAACTTAACGTACCATAACTCTTCTGCAACTACTGCGCAGTCAGCGAGATTGCGACGCGTTCGATAACTTTTGTAAACCTTTTGCAACGTAACGGCGGCAGCGTCAAGTTCCGTCGACGGTCTGGGAGACCAAAACGGCGTTGGTTGTGGCACACTTAACGCCGTTAAATTCCCTAAAATTCCCATTTTACCCCTGTTCCTTCTTTTCGGAGACGAGCCTCTTTCTTCGTCTTCTTCTTCTCTGTGCTCCACCTGGACTAGACTCGTGAACGAGAGACTCCTCTCAAGAATCATGTTATCTGGCTTCGGACCTTTCAGGTTTATACCTCTTCTCGTTTTGACCCCAATAGTTTCATCTCTGCAATTGTTTCCCTGCTCGACCAAATCTTTGAACGATAAAGTCTTCTCCAGATACATATTTACTGGTTTTTTCAGAATTCTTGGTGTTTCACACTCTTTAGAATCTTTCTTGAAACTGTTGTCTCTTTGTAAGTAACCAAAAGATAGAGCCATTAAAGTTTACCTGTAAAAAATTTAAAGTAATATATTCAGACAAGAGATAAAGAAAGGAGAATATATAGTTTCGGTTAAAAATCCAAATATTTAGGAAGATACTTACACTGTTACGATCTTGAGAAGTTTCGTCGAGTGTTGCTTTTTTTTATTTGTTGAGGGGGCATAAAAAACCAGAGAGAGACCTATTAAAGACAAAAGAAGAACTCTGTTTCTGGTAATGTCTCTTCTTTGCCCATCTGCCGTCTCTATATATATATATACATATATATATATTAAGTGTATATTAACTATGACGTAATTAATATATTTTTCTTGAGAACAAATTTCGGATTGGACCTTAGGATACGCAGTGAAGATTTTTCTTTGAGTCTTAATTCAAAGGTTTTACAATTCCGTCCGATTTAAAACATAAAAAATCAAGCCACACGAGCTCTTTGATTTTCAATATAACACTATTTGTTAATACTAGCGTGTGGGAGCGTGTGGGGCATATTTAAATACGTCTTTATATTGATTATTATATAATCTTACTCACAACTTATTTACATTTATAAGATTGTTTACATATACTGTTAGTACATACCAATTTACATATGCAAGCTTTTGTATTATACGCACGGGCACGGCGTTACGTATGGCTTATGGAGGGTTTAGGGGCATCTTTGAATACGTCGTCGTATCGATTGTGTAAACTAACAAGTCACAACTCACAACTTATCTACACTTTGATAACATTGTTGGAAGTTGTATACACATTATACCCTATTATATTAGTATATACATACTAGTATACTACCTTAAATATGTGATAGATATACGCACGGCGTTACGTATGGAACGTGGCATCTTTGAATACGTCGTCGACTCGTCGTACTTCTAAAAGTTCGCAACTTTATATGCATTTCTTAATTTTCGGCTCCGATCATTATATACGTTCCAATTCTGTAGTTATGTACTTTTAAACCAATTCTGTAACCATTTTTTTCGGTCAACGGATTCGTTCTATTTCTGTTTCGGATAGGAGGTATTAAATTTATTCTTGGTTTGTGCGCCTTTTTCTATTGAAAGTTTGAAACAAACAGGTTCATCAAGTCTACAAGAAAAAAATTACTAGTATGTTTCTTTAATTGACATCACATTATATAGTATATGTTACGAATACGCCTATATACAGTAGTAGCATATAATTGCCAAATTAAATAATTATGTCGAATCATTCTGCTCTGAGCTGTTTATATTGAAGATTAGACTTTTTATTATGTTTTACTACAGACACAAAAAAAGAAAAAGAAAGTGAGACTTGGAATTCTATATATATTATATATGTAGGTATTCATAAGTTTTGTTTCGATTACATTTGTACAGTTAATTCATCTGGTTATGAGATATTTTTTTTAATTATTCAAACCCAAGTAGGAGCTCATATTTTGAGATATGAGTTTTGTTTTTAAATAATGCTAATTTAGAATATAAGAACTTTACAGCTTAAATGTCAATAGGAATTATTGTAAAAGTGGTATTTCACTGTTATTTCATTTGTGGCGGTAACGCTAGATGAATAGTGGTGTTTTATACAATAATTTAATTGTATATATAACAATAATTCTACTACACGAAAACAGTATTTTACCGACTAAATTTAGCGACTCATTATGTAGTCGCTAAATTTACCGACTATTACACGACTACTTGACGACTACCCTGCGACTAAACCAATTTAGTCGCCAAATCATCGTCTATTAATGACCACAATATGTCGTTGTACAACTGTCGCCATTTGGCGACTAATATACGACTAATATGTTGTCGGTAAACTGTTGTCGTTAAATTGTCGTAATGTGGCGACTAAAAGGCGACTGTTGCGGCGAATCGCAAAAAATTAAACACGTGTTTTACATTTTGTGGTTGGTGTATCTACTTTTAACGACTATTGGTTTGTAGTCGTTAATTGGACGCAAAACAGTCGCAATGTAGTCGGGAAAATATCTATATATACAGCTTAGCGATTTCTCTGCTGGATCACAATTGTGCCTTGGCTGAATCATAATTTTTGGCTGAATCACAATTACGAGTTTTTTTTATATAAAATGTCAGGAAATTCTAATTATAGAGAATGGATGTATAAGAAGATTGATGAAAAGACGGGAAATTTCTCGGCTGAATTTGTAGAAGGAATGGAGCAATTCATGAATTTTGCAAACAATCAGCCTCTGACACAAAGCAATGGTGGCAAGTTTTACTGCCCTTGTAGTGTTTGCAAAAATTGCAAATTTTTACTGGGAAAAAAATTTGGAATCATTTGTATAGTAAAAGATTCATGCCGGATTATTATATTTGGTATAAGTATGGAGAAGAAATTACTGATCTGGATTGTGAAACTAGTTCTGTTGATACAACTCATATAAGTGGGAGTGAAGAAGATCAAATGGGTCATATTGCTGAAAATAGTTATATGCATATGGTGAATGATGCATTTCATGATAACTATCATCAAGGTGATAACTATCAGAATGTACAAGAACCTGTGCATAATCATTCCCAAAAGTTTTACAACCTCTTAGATGCTGGAAAAAATCCTTTATATGATGGTTGTCGGGAAGGCCACTCGTAGTTATCCTTAGCTGCTCGGTTCATGCAAAATAAGGTGGATTATAATATGAGTGAAAAGTGTGTGGATTCGTGGGCTTCTTTGTTTACCGAGTATCTACCTGACGGGAATAATGCAACCAGTTCAAATTACGAGACAGAGAAACTGATGGGAAATTTAGGCCTCCCATTTCATAAAATTGATGTTTGTATTAACAATTGTATGATCTTCTGGAAAGAAGATGAAATGTGGGAGGAATGTAAATTTTGTCAAGCACCAAGGTATAAGCCGAACGAAGGTCGACGACGATCACAAACTAGAATACCATATAGTCGTATGTGGTATCTACCTATTGCTGACAGATTGAAGCGAATGTATCAGAGCAAGAAGACGGCAGCGGCAATGAGATGGCATGCGGAGCACCAAGCAAAGGAAGGAGAAATGTGTCATCCCTCTGATGCTGCAGAGTGAAGATATTTTCATGATCTACATCCCCAGTTTGCCGAAGAACCTCGTAACGTTTATCTTGGATTATGTACATATGGGTTCAATCCTTTTGGCATGTCTCACAATCATTCTGTATGGCCTGTGATCTTGACTCCTTAGAATTTACCCCCAGGTATGTGCATGAAGACAGAGTACTTATTCCTTACAATATTGAATTCTGGGTCTAATCATCCGCGAGCTAGTCTTGATATCTTCCTCCGCCCACTTATCGAGGAGTTAAAAGAATTATGGTCAGTTGGAGTAGATGCATATGATGTATCCTTGAATCAAAATTTCAAATTAAAAGCTGTGTTGATGTGGACGATAAGCGACTTTCCGGCGTATGGTATGTTATCTGGATGGACGACCCACAGTAAATTGTCTTGTCCAATTTGCATGGAAGACACAAAGGCTTTTTATCTGCCAAATGGAAGGGTTTAGGGTTTAGGGTTTAGGGTTCAGGGTCATCCATTAAGGAAGAATAGAAAAGACTTTTTGAAGGGTAGACACGCTATTAATGAGTATCCACCAGAGTCTTTAAATGGTGAGCAAGTTTATACCGAGCGGATTGAATCTGTCAAACCCCCAAAAACATCGGAGTGTGGTGGAAACGGTCATGAAAAAAAGAAGGCTGGATACGGGAAGTGGCACAACTGGCACAAAGAAAGCATATTTTGGGAGTTGCCGTACTGGACGGACCTCAATCTCCGACATTATCTTGATGTGATGCATATAGAGAAGAATTTTTTCGACAACATCATCAATACTCTTATGAGTGTGGTGGGAATATCAAAAGACACAATCAAGTCAAGATTGGATATAGAACGATTCTGTGATCGAGCTCACTTACACGTTGATGCGAATGGTGAAGCACCTTTTCCTGTATACACATTGGAAGAAGCTGACAGGACAAAAATATTGGAATGCGTGAAAATGGTACAATTCCCAGACGGTTATGCCGCAGACTTAGCAAGTTGTGCTGATATAGAGAAAGGAAAGTTTTCAGGCATGAAGAGTCATGACTGTCATGTTTTTATGGAACGGCTACTTCCATTTATCTTTGCAGAACTTCTTGATCACAATGTCCATCTTGCATTATCAGGTACTTTGTTATAAATCAAATCAGTTTAATTTACAATTAAGTATAATTACTATATTATATAACCACTTGAGTTTGTATATTTTAGGGGTTGGAGGATTCATAATTATGAATATATTTTATTAAAACAATGATAAATTTATTTTATGTCTGCAGGTTACTTACTGGAATGCCACAAATCCTTTCTCTGTTTGGGTTCAAGACATAGTACACGGACCTGTGAATAAGGCAAAAACCTGGCCTATCTATTTTACCCGAGGATATTTGTTTCATACGCAGAATCATGGAATGGGATGGAAAACATGTAACTATGGGGTCTGTGTCAAAGGAGAAAATTATACGGATGCATCAGATGATGCTGATTTCTACGGGACCTTAACTGATATCATACAACTGGAGTATGAGGGAATGGTAAATTTGAAGATCACACTTTTTAAGTGTAACTGGTATGACCCTGTTATTGGTAGAGGCACTCGAAGGAGCAATGGCGGCATTGTTGATGTTCTTTCATCAAGAAGATATAACAAATATGAGCCATTTATTCTGGGTATATATAACTAAATATTTACATACATATTTTATATATAGTTATTGACATTTGTATATGTTGATATTTCACAGCTTCTCAAGCGGACCAAGTTTGTTTCATCCCGTATCCATACCAGAGGAGACCAAAACAGTTGTGGCTTAACGTGTTAAAAGTAAATCCGAGAGGAAATATTTCTGGAGAATATGAAAACAAAGAACCTGCTC
The DNA here is from genome assembly GCF_000478725.1 of Eutrema salsugineum. Lineage (NCBI taxonomy): Eukaryota > Viridiplantae > Streptophyta > Magnoliopsida > Brassicales > Brassicaceae > Eutrema > Eutrema salsugineum. The sequence goes on from NW_006256829.1 coordinate 9,537,771, forward strand.
TATTGCAAGAAATTAATGATGATGCTGTCATGCTGACTACGATTGAGGATCTCGTGGTTGACAACCGAGTGCACGGGGTGAATCCGATAAATCTTGATTTCGACGTTGGAGATGCAGAACCTGATGATGAATTTCATTGTAATTTATCCTCTTCAGATGATGATGAGGAGGCTGAGGAAGAACCTTACTAGATTTTCTGAATGACTGTAATCTACTTTTCTATTTTAAATCAAACAATGTAATGAATTAGTTGTATAATTAAGTATGTTAATCTTGTCTATTACTAATAAAAACATTGTGACTAAATAGCGACTGGAAAACGACTACGAAACTATTGCGACTGAAGCCCGACTAATCCACGACTACATTGGCATTTAACTAATTAAAAAATTCAGGCCCAATTAAGCCCAAGCTCGATTAATTCCCCCAAATTTTACGACTGAAGACCGACTAATTAACGACTACATTGGCCCATTTAACTAATAAACAAATCAGGCCCAAGCAAGCCCAATCCCGATTAATTCCCCCAAATCATCGACCCTAAATCCCCAAATTTCTCTAATTCCCTAACTCCCGAAACCCTAATTTCTCTAATCCTTCTTCGATCTCTCTTCCCCTTCTTCGATCTCTCTTCCCCTTTGTCCAATCTCTCTTCCCCTTTGTCGAATCTCGACCCTAAACCCCTTTCCGAACCGATTAGCCTCTACCCTAATACCGACGATTTCGATGCCTGGGAATGGAAGGAAGAAATTCCGACGAGGGTCTTCTTCATCGGCACGGAGAACGAAGTCGCCTCTTCCAGCGCAGTACGAGTTCACTCCAGCGAGCGATAACCCGTCTCCACCACCGGTTGTCCCCTCCTTCACGCATGTGAGGGAATATCCACCCCCGCAGCAACTTTTCGCATCACCGACTCCACAGCCTCAAAGTCGAAGCTCAGACTCTCAACCTCACACCTCTCAGAACTCACATCGTCGCACCTCTCAACACAACTCCTCTCCAGCATCTCACCAAGGAGCATCTCCCCTTTCTCAAGACCGGACTTCACAATCATCTCAAGCTCAAACTGCTCACTCAGCTGAAGCTCAGAGTTCCGGTGAAGAAGCTTCCTTTGAAGAATGCACTGCAAACCTCGCGAAAGACCAACTGAGAATCCTTAATGCACTGCTTACCAAGCCTGGCTGGGAAGAGTATACGACGGTCCTCTCTCCCACTCCGAAGCCTAATACAACATGGTAAGATTCTCTATCCTCCTTATCTTTGTTTCATTTCTCTTGTTTGTGTTAATTAGTGTTGATTCCATTTGTGTTGATCATTTGCATTGTTTGTGTCTTGATAGGTTCGGTCGTGACAAGTCTTCATTGACTAGGAAGATTACTAAAATCTTCACAAACAAGTTCGATGGTGAGTTCTATTCTTGGACTTGTGTGCCTCGGGAAAGACAGGAAAGATACTTCGTGGAATTTGCGGTAATGTTCTACCATTTCATTTTAGTTTTGTTTGGTTTGCTTACTGTTCAATATCATATCTATTAATATGCATTACTAACATCATCTTTTCATGCTAGAAAACCCATACATGGGATCCTTTAATCACCGGAGTGGTCCAAGAGCATTTTGAGGCTATCTGCCAACGCAGGATGAAAGACATGGTGAGTACGTGTAGAACTTCTCGGGAGCAGCCAAACTGGATCAACGACACACTGTGGAAGAAGATGATTAAGGTCTGGGATACTGATGACTGCAGAGAGAGGAGTGCGACAACATCAGCGGCTCGGTTGTCTGAACGTGGAGGTCTAGGTCCGCATGTACAGCTATCAGGACAGAAGTCATACCTTCAAATCCAGCAAGAGATGGTAAGTTACCTTGTCCATTTTTAGTATTGAGCTCATTTCATTTCAAAAATCATTTTCATACCTTACCTTATTCATCATTTTTCAGGAGGAGGAATTGGGAAGACCAGTGAGTCTTGGTGAAGTTTTCATCAAGACTCACACAAGACCAGATGGCACTTATGTTGATCGAAAAGCTCAGGCTGTAGCTGAAACCTATAAGAAGAACTTGGAAGCCAAGTTTGCTGAGCTCTGGACAGATATAGGAGAGAACAACGAGCTATCTCCTCGGCCTTAGCTATCCATAGCAGAGGACAACGAGCTATTTCTTCAGGTATGCTCTTTTTTTGTTTGTTTTTTGTGTTTTACGCAATAGCTGTTTGTATGTTTGGTTTTCATACTGATCACTCTTTTTTTTTTTACAAGTCGACTTTCACCAATGAGAGAGGAGTACATTATGGTGTAGGAAGCCTTTCTCAGTCACTAGATGCCGGCAAAAGGAAGTACCCTGGAAGCACTCTTGCATTCAACACACTGCAAGATCAGTTGCAACAAGCTCACAAAAAGATAGAAGAACAGGCGGCTGAGAATGCAAGGCGTGAAGCAGAGCATACCAAGGTTGCAGCTGCCCAACAAGCCAAGATCGAGCAATTGACATTGCTCGAAAGGTACCTAAGCGAAACTGATCCAGGGTTCTTGGACTTCAAGGCTGCTCACTCTGTTCCCACGTCTTCACCTCCAACCCCTGTTACAACAGCTGCTGCAATCGGTGATGCTCCAAACGGTGCTTCAACAGCTCCTCCAACTACTGCTCCAACTACTCAACCGCAAGATCCTCTAGGTTTCTCATCTTTATCAAACTCATTTTAATTGTCTCTATTTTGTGAACTTGACTCCAATGGTTGAATATGGTTTTTGTGGTAACCATTGGATTTGGTAATCTTTTGTTTTGGGAACAACGGTTTTTTTTTTGTGATGATGTAATACATTTTAGGAAACAATGCTTTTAATTTTTATGGCTAATGGTTCTTATATGAAGTTTTTGTTTTACTGCATTTTGTATTTGCATTTTGTATTTGGTTTACAATTGATTTTAGGTACCAAAATTAGCACCTTAAATAAGCATACCAACTTTTGTAATCCACAAAGAAAATAGTCGCAAATTGGACGGAACTTAGTCGTAATTCAATCGCAATTTAGTCGCTAATTAGTCGGGACTTTTTCAAATCCAGTCGTTAGGTAGTCGGCAATCAGTCGTATCCAAATCACTATGTTGTCGTTCATTAGTCGCAAAAGTAGTCGCCAACATAGTCGCCAACTGGTCGTAGATTGGTCGTCAAATTTAACGACTACTTAGCTACTCCTTGAAACGACTAACTAGCGATTACAATTCAGTCGGTATATAATCGTAACTTAGTCGTAAAGCAGTCGCCAAATATTACGACTAATCAACGACTGCTTAACGTCATCATCGTTTAGTCGGCATTTAGTCGTGAATGTACGATTGATTAACGACTATTTTGATTTGCGACTAAATATTTCCGACTACATACATTAGTCAAACCTGACTAATTGTGATGTCGCAAATTACATGTAATCTTGTAGTGTTCATCCTAGTTTCTATAGTATAAGATTGTGAAAACTAGTAAACGAAAACGTGTAAAAGAAATGTCCGTCTTCGTGTCCTCGATCGTGGGACTAATTTCTCGTATTTTTGATTAGAGAATTTCACACAAGTCAAATCAAATCTATAACATTCGAGTTTGGTGAGAAAACGCGGTGTGGGACACTTAGCATATAGTTGCATATTACAACTTTAAATAATATGATTACGATGATGATATTAAAATATATATATATATATATGATTACGATTATGATAGTGCAAAGCCAATAGTAATTTTACAATATGCATGGTTGATTTCAATGGTCCAAACAATCTTTATATATTAAATCAACTAACACTACTACATTAATAAAATAAATATTATGATTTATGGCGGTCAAAGAAAGCAACCACATACGAATGTGATAAAGACAGGAGAGCACCAAAACCGGTTTCGGGGTCGTAAGGTGTAATTGTAGAGTCAACCAATTGCGGTCAGGTCCCTTTACATTTGGGTTTTCCTAAAAGGGTTTCTTCTCCTTGTTTCTACTCGATTGTATAGCGTACGTGTTAGTTCAAAGTTGTTGACTTAATTATCTCACTCGCTCACCTTTTAGACGACACAAAACAAACACCGAAACAATACGTATGTGTTGCTATATACTATCACGATAATGCATCAAAAGTAACCTATTTCTGCTAGTAAAAAAATTGGTTTTAACATTTTTCTTAACTAGTTATCATGTGATGTTGGAAATTTGTCTCTTTTTTTTTTTGCTAAGAGAAAAAGATAGATAAAAGGCTCTTTGAAGTTTGTCTATAACATGATTTATTTATTTGTAATTAACGACTTTAATTAGTTGAATACGAATATACGATGATGGTTTAACCAAAACCGACGCTCTATACGTAACGCTGTGCGTATATCCTCTATGTAAGTTTTTTTCTTACTAAACAAAAATTTGGATCTATGTCCCAACTAAAGCTTGTATGTGTTTTTTTTGTTTTTTTGCTTTTTTAACTTGTGGTTTTTTTTTGGTATGGATATTAATAGGTCAGATTTCAATTTTCAATACCTTTGCATCAATTCATTGTAATGATGAGAATGGCGAATTAGTGAACGTAACTTTTAAGAAAAAAAACTATTAACAGAAAAGCAGGAATGTAAATTTCTAAAAAATAGATTGTATTAGACTTTTAGTCTTTTTGATCCAAAATCAGGTTTTGATAATATTTGGTTGTTTTACAAAGCGTAAATCGTAAATCACCTCTTATGAAGCGGAAAGTTCCAATTCGGATTTTAACCAAAACAAAGGTTCTAATTCAGCTCTCGAAACGCTACAACAATATATCTCTAACGGATTGAGTTACCAACATTTGGTATAAATAATTATATATATAATTAAGTAGAGAAATTTTATTTTTTTTCATCAGAAAATCAATCAACAAAAATATTGGGAGAAATGGGTTTAGTTTACTCGGTAATGAGAAATACAACATAAGTAAAATCAAGATTCACTTGCACTACAGGGCAAGAATCAGGAAAAGACAATAAAATCCTTTAATTAAAACTCTCGAAAAATATTCATGAGAAAGAAGATCTGCGAAGTCTGGTGAAATATCCATGCCTTTAGCTTTGAAGTTGAACAGATTGTATTAGGGAGCGAGCCTTTGAGGGTCACGAGGGAAAAGCGATGTTTTGCGGATGTTATTGAGGGCACAAAAGAGCATTACGACTCGCTCCAGCCCAACTCCGAATCCACCGTGAGGAGGTGCACCGTACCTAAATGCATCGATGTATGTTTCTAACGTCTTCAGATCAATGCCACATTCTCCTGCTCGTTCCTCCAAGAATTCTAGGATATGAATACGTTGGGCTCCTGATATGATCTCCTCACCTCTTAAGAAGACATCAAATGAGTTGCTGTAGCGAGGATCGTCTCCACATGGCATAGTGTAGAATGGCCTAACTGCAGCAGGGAAGCGATGCAGCATGTAGAACTCTGTGTTGTACTTTTCTAAAACGAGCTGGCCAAGCTTTCTCTCAGTTTCTGTATTTAGATCTCCAAGAGGATCAACCTCCACACCAGCATCCTTAAGCATTTGAATCCCTTCTGCAAAAGTTAGCCTCAATGTTTTTGGAAGAAACTTCAAAGGTTCAAATGGGTATTGCTCTCTGACAGCTTCTAGTTCCTCATTGCCCCTCTCGTTCAATTTAGTGAATATGAAGACAAACAGCTCGTCAACAAGATCCATAATCTTGCAAAAAACAAGAAATATATTAGCACCATATATTGGCAGCAGAATAGACATACTTTTGAGATTAAATATAATTAACATCACACAATCTTACCTCAGAATAGTGCATTTGAATCTCCATCTCCACATCAAGACCAACGAATTCACACAGGTGTCTTAGACACGGGTACGGGGTCGGGAAACTGGGACGGGAACGGGGACGGGAAACTGGGACGGGAACGGGGACGGGAAACGGCAAATTAAAAATTTATAGATACAGGTACGGTATGGATACGTCAAATAAATATGTATGTATATAACAAAATAATACACATACATTTGAGCTAAATTTTTTTTTCTAATACTTCAAAAGAGTTTTATCATTTCCTAAATCCACAAATACTATACTACTAAAGGAAATAACCACTCTTGATCATTAATATATACTAGGAAAAATTTCATATTAATATAACCCTTCCCAAATTCCTAGAAACCTTAGAGAAACGTTTCCGAGCTGTCCCCAATCAGTACCCGTCCCCAAAACGTTTCGGAGACGTGAGACGTCTACAAACTGCCGTACCCGTGCTTCATAGGGTGTCTATGAGTGAAGGAGTCTTCTGCTCTGAAAACAGAACCAACCACAAAGACGCGTCCAAAGTCTCCACATATTGCCATCTGCTTATGAAGCTGAGGAGACTGAGCCAGACAAGCAGGCTGTCCAAAGTAGTCCAACTTAAACACAGCAGAACCACCTTCGCTACTACCAGCGATCAGTTTCGGTGTGAAGATTGGAACAAACCTCTTGGATATTAAAAACTCTATGAACGCAAAAAAGACATGACCCTCAATGCGGAAAATGGCTTGATTAGCCGGTGTCCTGAGGTCGATCACTCTATTATTCAAACGTGTATACTGATCAGCACCAGCTTTTCCAGCCTTTAAATCTGCTTCACTTCTTGCAGCATTCTCCACGAGAAGTGGTAACTGTGGAAAGCCATTGTTGAGGCAGTAGGCTTTTCTCACTTGAATCTCGACCTTCTGCGTGGATGCTTTAACAGGTTCCTTGGGGAGCACGACAACACCGATGACATCGACAAAGGACTCGCTGCTAAGCTGCTTGAGGAATTTAATCATGTTGACGCTCACTTTGGTCTCCTCTGATTGTGTAGCCACACATTGGACCTTGAATCCATTTTGCCTCAACATCATAAACCCTAGTTTGCTAGATTTATGGCGATACGTTTCTAATCGTCCTCTGATCAGAACCTCTGTTCCAACCATCTCTTCCACCAAATCCCTCACTTCGGTCATCTTCTTTCCTTCAGTAGCCTCTCTCCATTTACCGGCCGCCGTCGAGTTTAACTCGGTGAAAGTCACGTCACCGTAGTTCTCGGAATAATACGATTCATCTTCCAGGGATAGAGAAGCAGTCTTGCGGTTTAGGGTTTCTTGTTCTTGTTTGCGGCACAGTTTCGCGGCTTCCTTCTTTGCCGCTTTCTTGCTTCTCATCTTCTCTCCAGATTCCTTTGAGGGAGAAGCGATTTCTCGGCTATAACAACACGAGAGTAAACCGTGTTCAAGTCAGGCAATGGGTCTTCATCGATGATTTGGTCACGAATGACGCTGAAACGAGATTCGTCAAGACCGAAAAGGAACCTGTGAACACGAGCATCTTCACGTTCTTTCTCCATGAATGCAGCGGCAGAACAGGTGCAGGAAACAGAGGTTTTGAGACTCTGAACCTCTTCCCAAAGCTTGGTGAGACGTCCATAATACTCGAGAACAGATTGGCCGTTCTGTTTGCATTTGGTGATCTCCTCTTCAAGCATGTGTTTACGTACACCGTTTTTGACGGAGAAGCGAGTCTTGAGAGGAGAAGTAGTAGTAGACGTAGAGGATTCTGTTGCCATGATCGATTGTCAACGAAGATTGTAGAAGAAGAAAGGGTTTTAGAAAGCGGAAGCAAAAAGAAAGCGGAGAAGAAAATAACCGGTTTAAGGATCAATTTGCTCTGATTCTATGAAATAATATGAAAGCTTGATACATCGACATCTTCATATATATACATAATTATTTCCAAAATCCTAAGCCTATTAGAAATACAATCACTAAAAACACCTCATTTACAACAACCATATTCGTTGTAAATTTGTTGTATATGAGTGTTTGCATCGATTTTACGACAAAAATCAAATCGTCGTGAATCGATCGTCGTAAATCTAATTTCGTCGTAAATTCGTTGTAATTAGCGACGATTTATATTCGTCGCTAATTTACGACGATTTTACAACGAATTTTAATATTTTTTTAATTTTTATTTTTAATTTTTTACAACGATTTTACAACGATTTTTATTATTTCTTTTTATTTTTACAACGATTTTACAACGATTTTTATTATTTTTATTATTTTTATTTATTTATTTTACGACGATTTTACAACGATTAATTTTTTTTTTTTAATTTTTCCGGCAATGGTGGTTCCGGTGGTGATAGCTCCTCCGGCGGTGGTGGCTCCTCCGGCGGCGGTGGCTCTTCCTGCGCCGGTGGTCGCCGGTGGTCGCTGGTGGTCGCCGGTGGTCGCTGGTGGTCGCCGGTGGTCGCTGGTGGTCGCCGGTGGTCGCTGGTGGTCGCCGGTGGTGGTCACCGGTGGTCGCCGTTGGTGATCCGTGGTGGCCGGTGGTTACTCTGATGATAGTGATACACTGATTGTTTAATAGTTATGAGTATGTATATATATACTAGAACAAATTTTCCAAAACTACCGATGTTGGACTTTGTATATTTTATGAAATCGTTGTAAAATCGTTGTAATTTACGACGATTTTACGACGATTTGATTTTTTTTTTAATAAAAAAAAATTTAAAACAAAATTTAAAAAAAAGAATTTAAATAAAAAATTTAAAAAAAAAATCGTCGTAAAATCGTTGTAATTTACGATGATTTGATTTTCTTTTCAATAAAAATTTTTTAAAAAAAAAAATTAAAAAAAAAAATTTTTAAAAAAAAATCGTCGTAAATTGCAACGATTTTACGAATATTTTTTTTTAAAATTATTAATTTCTAAAAACAAAATATCATCGTAAAAACATCGTAGATGGCGACGGTTTTACAACGATTTTTTTTTGCAACGAATTAACGACGATTGTGTGCCAAATCGTCGTTAATTTGCGACGACAATAATTCGTTGTAAAAAATCGTTGCTAACTCTATCTTTTCTTGTAGTGAATTTTCCTTTTTTAAGATAACTCCTGAGTAAAAAAATCGTCGTAAACTCGACGTACAATTTACGACGAATTACGACGATTATACATCGATAACGAGAGATTTGCTAGTAAATGTAAAGTCGTCGTATATTCGTCGTAATTTTGCGACGACTTTACGACGACTTTGTTTCGATGTACATATTACGACGATTGTACGTCGAAAAAGGAGTTAGGTGAAAAACATTTAAAACATGTGTACCTAACAATTGTAGATTATCGCAAAATCGTCGTAAACTTGTCGTAATATGATTGGTGAATGTAAAACCGTCGTAAAAAGTCGTCGTAAAAGCGATGTAAAGCCCGAAATTTTCCTATAAATAGATCTTCATTCCTTCATTCAATCACAACACATCATCATTCAAACATAAGAGCATCTTCATCTTGGAGACCCATTGTATTTAGTATAGTGTTGTAAATCCTTATATATTGGGTTGTCCATTGCTGAAAACCCGAATTAAGATATTACTTTGAATCAAAGAAGTAATAATATTATAAGGTTAATTTACTTCATTCACGTGGCTAGACGTGACACAAGAGACCACCTATATATAGTTATTGTCTAATCAATAAAAAGAGATATTATTTTGAGTTTATTTTCAAGATGTCTATATACGAGCTAAGAAGTTGGATGTATATGCGTAAAGATTCAGATGGGGCGTTGACAGAAGAATTCAAGAACGGGTTAGAAATATTTATGTATCAGGCTACAAATATGGAGAGAACGAAAGATAGTGGGAAGATGTTTTGTCCTTGTTTGAAATGCAAGAATACGAGGTATACACTAACCAAAACCGTGTGGACGCATTTATTAAATAGAGGGTTTATGCCGCAATATTTTGTTTGGTATCTACATGGAGAAGGATATGGCAGTAATACTCATGGGAATGCTGGTAGTAGTAGTAATTACCAAAGTCATGTTGATATTGATGAATCGAATTATGGTCATCAGCCTAATCAGTATCAATATGACCAAAGTGTAGATCATGATAGGATGCACGAAATGGTGACTGATGCATTTCATGAAACGCATACGGGTAATGCTGTTGAGGAACCTAATGTAGATGCCAAACGATTTTATGATTTGTTAGACAATGCTAATCAGCCAATCTACGAAGGATGTAGAGAAGGCTTGTCTAAATTATCGTTGGCAGCTTGGATGATGTCAATTAAAACAGATCATAACCTGGCTGAGGTTTGCATGGATGATTGGGCTGATCTTCTGAAGGAGTATCTACCGGAGGATAACTTGGCAGCGGGAACATACTACGAAATTCAGAAGTTGATTTTTAGTCTTGGTCTACCTTCTGAGATGATAGATGTATGTGTTGACAATTGTATGATTTTTTGGAAAGACGATGATCAGCTGGAGGAATGTCGATTTTGCCATAAACCAAGATACAGGCCTCAAACTGGTGGGCGTAAAAGGATACCGTACCAACGTATGTGGTATCTCCCTATAACTGATAGGTTAAAACGGCTTTATCAATCTGAAAGGACAGCTGCATCAATGAGATGGCATGCGGAACATACACAAGTAGATGGAGAAGTTGTTCATCCATCAGATGCAAAGGCATGGAAACACTTCAATATGGTATACCCAGATTTTGCTAAGTTCAAACGGAATGTCTATCTTGGTCTGTGCACTGATGGTTTTAGTCCATTTGGTATGTCTGGTAGACAATATTCATTATGGCCAGTAATCCTAACTCCTTATAACCTTCCTCCAGATTTGTGCATGCAAAGGGAATTTCTTTTCCTAAGTATTTTGGTTCCAGGTCCAAATCATCCGAAGCGAGCTCTCGATGTATTTCTTCAGCCACTCATCCATGAGTTGAATCAGTTATGGTATACTGGCGTTCGTACATATGACTGTTCTACGAGGAAGAATTTTACTATGCGGGCTGTGCTTATGTGGACAATAAGCGATTTCCCCGCTTACGGTATGCTATCAGGCTGGACTACACATGGGAGGCTATCTTGTCCTTATTGTCTTCATCGAACTGATGCGTTTCAGCTAAAACATGGTAGAAAAACTTGTTGGTTTGATTGTCACCGAAGGTTTTTACCGGATAACCATCCATATCGGAGGAACAAGAGGTTATTTTTGAAGAAGAAAAGTGTACGTGTTCCTCCTCCCGTTAATTTAACAGGAGCTGATATACATGTGCAAATAGATCATTGGAGGGCAGAAGAAACAGTAACTCGTGGGGGAAACTGGCACACTCCTACAAATATGCCTGAAGGTTATGGAGTTCATCATAATTGGCACAAGAAAAGTATCTTCTGGCAACTACCTTATTGGAAAGATCATCTGCTCAGACACAATCTTGATGTCATGCACATTGAAAAAAACTTTTTTGATAACATCATGCATACAATTATGAACGTAGCGGGAAGAACAAAAGACAATGGTAAATCAAGATTGGATTTGCCTGATTTATGCAACAGAAGTGAGTTGCATCTGAGAAACGGGAAAGCACCAGTTCCTGTATTTCGGTTGAGTGCAGATCAAAAGTCAGCACTGTTCAGATGGGTTTCTTCTGACGTTAAATTTCCTGATGGGTATGTCTCTAATCTTTCCAAATCTGTTGAGAAGGGGGTAAAGTTTGCTGGGATGAAAAGCCATGACTGCCATGTCTTTATGCAACGATTATTTCCATTTGCATTTGCTGAACTCTTGCCCAAAAACGTCCATGAAGCTATTGGAGGCATTGGTGCTTTTTTCGGGATCTTAGTACACGAACATTATCAGTTTATGTAATATCACAACTAGCATTGAATATTCCAATCTTGTTGTGCAATATGGAAAAGATCTTCCCACCATCATTTTTTGATGTTATGGAACATCTTCCTGTTCATCTCCCATACGAAGCAGAGCTCGGTGGACCCGTTCAGTACAGGTGGATGTATCCGTTCGAGCGTTTCATGAAGCATCTTAAAGGCAAAGCCAAAAATCTAGCTAAAGTGGAAGGCTCAATTGTGGCGGGAAGCTTAACGCAAGAGACTTCACACTTCACGTCATACTATTTTGCACCGAAAGTACGAACACGCAAAAGAGCAACTCGTCGATATGATGATGGATGTTCCACTTCAACAGGACACATGCGTAGATCTGTCTGAACCAGATGTTGATGAGGAGATTTTCTTAATAGACCCTCGAAACAGGCAACTTGAAGATCTTCCCGATGATACAGAAGAAGAAGGTGATGATGAGTTTGCTGAAACCGATGATGACGATTTGGCGGAAGAAGACGGTGATGGTGATGAAGTAATAGAGGAAGATGAATCTGATTGAATTTCATGCATTGCATTTAGTGAATGTTTGTTATTATCGAACTTTTAGAACACAGTAATAATTTATGCTAAGAAACTCATCGACCTATAGTGTTCCCTCCTTGGTCGATGAGTTTCTTAGCATAAATTTGATTATACGACGGTTTTACGACGACTCAATTTTACGACGGTTTTACGACGATTTGTCTAAACCCTAAACCCTAAGTCTAGGGTTTAATGCCCTGAATGAATAGGGTTTAGACATTACGACGTCTTTACGACGAACCATCGTAATGTCATCGTAACGTTACGACGGTTTTACGACGAGTACACTAGTTCGTCGTAAACCCGTCGTAATGTTGAAATCCAAGAATTTGAATCTTTTATATCTTATTGGTTGTAAGGTATTTCACAATTGTTTTTGATTGATTATCTTATTTTATATGAAATGCTATCAATCTGATCAAAATTAAAAATTTGAAAAAAAACATACATATTTATAAGGTCGTGCATGTTTTCGTAAATGTTAAGTGAAAGGTTATATATTTGATTACGGAATTTCATTTTTTACTATCTCATGTCATAAATTCATCATACATGCAAAGTTGTAAACCTTTTATGATATGTTAGGATACAATAACCTCTGCATTTTTCTTTATGCAATATCCCATTTATAAGATTTAGGGTTTACTCACTTTTTTAAAAAACATCGTAAAACCGTCGTAATATAATCGTAACTATACGACGATCGAACGACGATTAAACCCAAAATCGTCGTACAACCGTCGTAACGTTTGAACCGGATAGGCTCTTGATCCGAGGTACGAGGTTATTAAAGTTTAGACGTTACGACGGTTTTACGACGATTTTGGACTACTCGTCGTAAAACCGTCGTAAAGTTACAACGACTTCACGACGATGACATCACGACACGTGTCGTGTCATGCAGTGGACCGACTCTTATACAACCAAATCGTCGTAAAACCGTCGTAATGTTACGACGGTTTTACGACGATCACAAAATCTATATAAGGGACGCGAGTCCTCCCCATTTCGTTGCTCATTCCTCTCTTCTCCCCTCTCTCTCTACAATACTTTCTCTCTCTAAAAAAAAAATCACTCCTTCTCTCCCTGCTCTCCAGCCATTACTTGTAAGTTTTTTTTTCTAAATTAATTTCATTACATATTCTTTTAGATTTAGGTTCGGAATTTAGATTTAGGTTCGGAATTTAGATTTAGGTTCGGAATTTAGATTTATCCGGATTTTGTTAATTTTAATAAAATTAGTAACAAATTTTTTTTTCCCTTTTAATAGATTCTGTCGATATGGCTCCTCGGAAAAAGAGATTTCACTACCGACAGCTCTTCGATTCTGACGATTCGGTTCCGTCTACCTCGGCGACCGGCTCAGCCATCCCGGAGTCCTCGGGAACACAACAGACGGTTTCCCAATCGGTCGTTGTTCCGCAGCCACCACCGCCTCCACCACAACCAGTCGAACAAGCGGCTCCCGCACAGGCCGAGCCTGATCACGATGATCCTATCCCGCCTATACCGTATGCCCAGTATACGGTACACGATCTTCTGGCGCAACCCGGTCGTGGGAGCATGAACAAACTCGACCCGGATCGAGCCCCCGGCACCTATTGGTACGTAAATTTTCCCAACAATATTTTTAAATTAATTAATTTTTCGTCTAATATATTTGATATTAATTAACTATTTATTTTTTTATTTGACTAGGTTTACGACCGACAATGCAGTCGGTCGTAACGTTTCGGATATCATCAAGGGGTTTTTCGTACAACCCCATACCAGCTACAAGAAGCTGGATCGGGCCACACTTGACACTTGGTTCAAGTGTTTTGCGGTAAGTACTTTCCTTTAATTTTATTTTTATATTTTATCTTTTTACAATAATTACTAACTTCTTTTTTTTTCCTTAGCAAAACTGGCATTGGGAACCATCCGCACACGGACGTGTGGAGACGGCCTTCAAGGAGAAGGTCAAATTCCGCCTCAACAACACAGTTTCCGACTGGAAACGGAAGTGGGAGGACGAGGGCGACAAGGCCAAGCCGCCGCCTATGTCCAAGTTCGTCTGGCAGGGCCTTATCCAGTTCTGGTCGGATCCAACCAACCAGACTACCGCCGCCAAGTGTTCCGTATCTAGGTAAGTCATAGTTAATTTCATTAATATTTACATTATTTTTTTCTTTTTTTAATAGATTCTAATCAAAATATTTTTCAGGAACGCTACTGACGATGCGGGAAATAAGAAGAACGTCCCGCACACTTCCTGCCAGATTCCTTTTGCCGGAAGACGGCTTATGATGGTAAGCACATTGAAAAATCTTAAATTTTTTTTCTCAACTAATAATTAAACTCTTATTTCTTGATACTAATTAATTTTTCATTTTTATTTTGTAGGTCGAAGATAACGGAGGAGAACTTCCTCCGATGACGAAGGTTTTCGCCGAGACGCATAAAAAGCGTAACGGCGAATTCACGAATCCTCGGGCGGAGGAGATCTACAACGCCGCATGTGCGGCGATCGAGGAGCGACAGACGCAGCTGACTCAGCAGGCGCGTCAAACGTCTGACGGAGGTAGCTCGGTCCAATCGACCCCGGCGCTGACGGTCGCGGAGATGGACCAGATCTTCGAAGAGGTACGTAATTAATTATGAATACTTTTTTTCATTAATGTAACTTTAGTTTTAAATTAATTATATTCCTAACCATAATGTTTTTATATGTTTGTAGGTTGCCCCAAAGAAAAAGGGGCGGGTATTAGGGATGGGGTCCATCCGTGATACCCCGAGAGCTACGGCGACTGGTCACGTCCGGGCTCCGGCGGATCCGGTTATCCGCCAGGAGATCGATCAGATGCGGAACCAGTACGAGACGACGATCGACCGGTACGAGACGAAGATCGACATGCTCTACGGTCTTTTCGAGATCATGGGAGCCGACAACCCGGTACTCATGGCGCAGCTGGACAAGCTGAAGGCGGATGGGGTTCTCGGAGGATCGTCTGCCGTCGGGTCATCTACTAGGACTCGACCGCCGCCGGTGCAGACGGACGCGGAGATGTTCCGATCTCTCGGGGTCGACCCTCCTACAGCCGGAGCCGGAGATCAGGCGGCGGGACCATCAAACCGAAGACCCGGCAAGGAGCACGTCCAAGACGATGTCCAGGAGGCCGGTGACGGGATCGACGATATACATTTAGATTTAGATGACCTGTAGGGTTTTTTTTGTAAATTAAAATTTTTCAAATAGTAAATTATTTTTTTTATTTAAATTTTAATTCGAATTATTTTTTTTTTTAAATTTTCAATTAATTTTTTTTTATTTTTCATATATATAAATCGTCGTATAATCGTCGTAATAGATTTATTCAAACCGTCGTAATGTCGTCGTACATATTACGACAACTTTACGACTATAATATACGACGACAAATACGACGATTATACGTCCGAGATTTACGACGATTTTACGACGCAATGAAGAAATACTTTACGACTGATTTACGACGATTATTGCGTCGTACATTTTACGACGATCTTACGTCGATCATTAACAACTACTTAACGACGGTTTAGGTGAAGACCAAGTGGACGCAATTCGATGTAAACTCGTCGTAAATTGTACGACGCATTTACGACGATTTTGTTTGCCTCGATGTTACGACGAAACAAAGTCGTCGTATATTATACGACGATTTTACGACGATTTGTCTATTACGACGATGAGTTTACGACGATTTTGAAATCGTCGGGAATCCGTCGTAATGGCCCTATTACGACGAATTACCGACCATTTCGGCCGTCGTAAAATGATGTTTTTCTTGTAGTGAATGGCTACGGTCCAATTGTATCTGAGCATTAGTAGCAAAACCGACTGTGATACTAAAATATAACCCGACCCGGTTTATCACAAGACAAACCCTAACCCATATCTCTATATTATATATATTATTATTATTTGAGTAAACATTTCATAAATGAACTTTTATTTATAAGATATTGCAGAATATTTTACATAAATAAACATTTATTTATAAGATATTACATAAATAAACCTTTACTTAGAAGATATTACTTAAACAAACTTTACAAATATAGAAAGCTCAATTAAATATATGGATATAAATCAAAAGTATATTTAATTTCTTTATTTATTAAAATATTAAAATATATTCTATTATTTTAAATAATAATCAATCCATATATATGAAAAAATCAATTTAAATTTTTGCAATATTTTCCATTTTTATTTTCATTATTATTTTAGTATCATTTTCGAAAATCAGTTCAATTATTTATATAAAAAATGAAATTATGTTTTTAAAATTTAAATTATTTTTTTTAACGGGTTGGCCAAAAAATAGTTTAGTTAATTATGAAATATATTAAGTAGACGGGTTTTTCCATTTTGACAATCCTATATATAATCATTGTTAACACATATTATATAAGTTATTAATTAAAAATGATAGTTTGATCTCTAATAAAATATTTACAATTAAATTTTTATTTTATGAATATATATATATATATATATATTAGATTTTAATCCATGTTGGTATGTATATAAGTATATATATATTAATATCATATCACTTTCATATTTAAAAAAGTTACTAACAATTAAACCGCATAATAATATATATACAAGTAAATATCGGTTGTGTCATATTTATATAGGTATTATTATCTAATTGTCACCAATTTTATTTATTTATATTTTTTGGTAAAGAACTATTATCACCAATTTAATTTAACAAAAAAAATAAATTAAATTTAAAGATAATTAAAAAAATATTACCCCGCATAATATGCGGGTTAATTCCTAGTATTTCATTAATTAGAGAAATATATTGTATGATTATATTAAAATATTTTTTTTTGTATTTGATTGCTGCCTTGTGGGCAATGGGCATTGAGAAGACTACTCGTGGCGTAATAAAAGGGTTTTGGTAAAACTTTATGCCTACTTATTTACCAAGTAAAACACCATCCCAAATAATGGATCATTGAACTTATATTAACATTAGTCAACAAGTAAGACCGTAATTACGTGTATTTCGATTTGAATATTCTTGTTTACTTTTTTTTTTCTGTTGTTGAGAATTTAATGGTCCCGCCTGGGTGAAAAAAACTACATCAAGCGTTAGCATTAAGTCTAAAATATTACACAGATGCTATAAATATGGAAAGACTAGACAGTCACATTTTCGATATCGATTTCATATTATGATCTATTTTACATATGACTTATGATCATTCTTCTCTTTTGTCGACGAGCTGGCCACATTTCTTAATGTCGATTTCAAATTGAGTAAAATATATTATATGATCATTCTTCCCTTTTGTCTAGGATTGACCCAAGACCAAGGGTCAAAGTTTGAAATTGGATATCTGAAACTGCGCACCGATAAGTCAGAAACACAATTTATAGCCTTTAAGGCAGAATTACAACTTTACAAACTGATTAATTAAGTCTAACTACACGGTCAAGAAACAAGTTACATATTGAAGTTTTCAATCTTATCCATCGAAACTTTGTAGCTTCGTATCTAAAAGACTAATACATCGTAGATTTGGCTAAGATCTGTCATATATGCTCATTTTTACATGTTGATAGTTAGCCAGTAACTACTATAAGTCCAAATTGTGAGATTGAGTGGAATAAAGATGAGCATGATATAGATGATCGAGAAATATTTTTGTTCCAATCATTGTTCTTGAAAATAGTAGAGGAACAACTTTTTAAAAATTTATAAACAATTTAGCTTTTCCAGTTAAATTGAGTGGAATTTTTTCCCATATATTTTCATTGTAATTTGTAAGGGGTAAAAAATTCAGAAGAATACACAATTCCACCAATTTATTCTTCTAATTGATGCATCTACTTCTCTCTATACATTAACCCCGTAAATTATATAGAAGGGAAAAAATATGGATATAACCTTTACGTAAGATTTATTTTGAGCCAATTTAGTTTTTGTAGCATATAAAAAAAACAAAATCAGAAATTTATGTGTCGTCTAGACTTAGTTCATAGAAAACTTAGATGACTGTTTAAACACCGATTAGTTATGATTTGTTTGTAGACATAATAAATGAGACTCAAAATACAACTTGATTTTTGTTGATTAGTTTTATGAAAAATTACAGTTGAATACTTTAATTTACATACTGTGAATTGTAGGGGAAAATAAGCAATTTCTCAAATCCCTTGTGTCTAGAGATCATAGTAAGAGCCTTGATACTTCTAAAGGCCCAATAATTTTTTTTAGTATGAATGAAGGCCCATCAGAAGATGGCTATGTGGTGGTCTAAACTAAGAAACGAGGATAAAATATTGACCAATTAGTAATTACTTATAATTAGCATAAAACATTAGAAGTGTGGGACCCAATATTATGCTAATCTAGTCTGGCTCTCCTGTGGTTGTTTTCAAATAGACCAATTCTATGTTGCCTTATGGAGATCATGCACAAGGAAAATTCCTTCAACGGATATTCCCAGAAAATCGATTTCCACATTCAAAGAGATAAACCCTAAGCCCCATCGATTCTCCCATTTTCTCATCATCCAAGCAAGAAGATGACTGGTGTTAACACAGTTTCTGGTAATTTCTTCGCGAGGTTTATGTTTCTTCATAGTCATATTCGATGCGATAACTCTCGCTCTTAGTTGATTTGTTCTTTGCTTTAATCAATTCGATGCGATTAATCTCGTGTTTATTCCATTTCGACTCGATTTTGTTTCGAATTGGAAGTTTGGAAGAGATAAAACCTTGAGAATTCGTTGTTTTCCTATGGTGCGATTGATCGCCAAGGAGCAGGGAAAAATGTATGAATCTAAAAATTGATGAGGAGCTTCTGTTTTTTTTTGTTCTGAATTGAGATTCTTAGAAGCGAATTTGTTAATTATCATCGCAAATTTAGTTCTGGCCTCTGGGGTTTAATGGTGATTAATTGAGGATATTCATCTGACAAATCAAATGATTGTTTTCTCTTGTGCGTTTGATTGCCATGGGTGGAAAATAATACATGTTGGAATCTAGATTTCTCGAATTCATCATGAATCTCGTTTAGCTCTTGAGATTCTTAGCAGCCATTCATGGAGCCAATCCATACAATCAAGTGTTTAATCCACATTATTAACGATGGTTTATGTTCTTGGAACTTAGCTATGCTTGTTGGTTGTGTTACTGTAATGTTAAACAGAACCGTGGATAAGTTGTGTAGTATCTCATGTATTATACGAAATTTTTGTGTGTGTGTTTAGCTGATATCGATGAGAGTAAAGTCAAAGCGCCAAACATGTTTGAACGAGCAAAAGAGGAGTTCGAGGCTGTTATTGGAGCTATCCATCAACACAAGAGCTCGAGGTTTGTTTCTTCTGATACACTTTTGTGACAAGCCTTAAAGCTTCTCTGTGTCTAATGCTTTGACAAAGGAAGATTTCGATCAATTTGATTCTGCAATGCTTATGTTAGCATCAGTGAGCGAGCGTGTACAGGGGTTTTGCTAATATGTTATAGAAATCCTGTTTCAGGGACGAATCTGATAAGATGGAATTCAAATCCGAGAAATCAGGTTCAAATTTTTTCTCTCAGCATCAAATTATTTTACGTTTGTTTCGGATAGCAATTCTACGCTTGTTATTACTGAGTTTACAGGGTTTTGGTTACCACCCAATTGATTGAGTAATATAGCAATATCATTTGTTTATGATTTGAACGTGGACACAAAATGTGATAATTTCTGTTCAAGACTCAATTTTTGTTTCACATTGGTTTACATGTACAGAGGATGGAAAGAAAAAACCGAATATGATAAGAAAAGCAAAGGAAGAGATCAAATCTTTATTCCATTCCAAGGAGAAACCTCATCGTCATTTCCAACATCACAAAGAAACTCATGGGAAGAGTGATGACATCGATGAGAACACGCCGGTGGATGAAGTGAAGGCTCCCGATGTTTTCGAGAGAGCCAAGGAAGAGATCGAGGCCGTCATCGACACCATCCATCCCAAGAAGAAAGAGACTGACGACGGTTCTGATTCTCCATTGCGTCCTGACTCATCTAAGAGTTCTGAATCGCCTTTGCGTGCCCGGCCTGTCTCACCAGAGAAGGAGAAAGCTGGATTCGGATGCTCTCTTGGAAAGGGCCTGGAAAAGATTTGTGCTCCTTGGAGTGATGATAAAAAAGATTGAATTATATATTATTCATGTGACTGATGATCGCGAACTTCTTTGTCATATGATATTATTTTGGTTTTTAGTTTCAGTGAGTTTGTTGATTTGTAGGTACTAAAAATGGTTACCTTTAACAGACTTAAACTTGTTCTTTCCATATTCTTAAAAAAACTTCAGTGCCTTTTGAGTTAAATAATTCTCAATTCGTTTATCTTGTTCGTGGATTTGTTTTTTTGTTCTTATAATTTAATTCATTCATTAAAAAAACATATGTGCGGGTTTTTTTTTTTTTTGTTTCTCTTTTCTCTTTTCAATATATATGGTATTTTTGTTTCAGTTGTTTGGTGCTTGCAGGACTACCCACCATATTGTGCACCGTAACGGGTCCAGGATCTGGGTCCATTCCCAACGTTGCCTTCACTCGGATCCCTGCTGCTGAAGTTAGAGGCTAAAAGCGACCCAAAATCATCTTCCAAGAGTCAATGGAATATGATGATAGTTTAGAGTTTGACAAATTATTATTAATCGATGAAAGTGAATCTGTCGGAAAGAACAACCACATGTGAAAAATATGTAAAAAGAGCAAAAAAAAGTGATGCAATGATGGTGCTTTAGTATCATTAGAGTGGGTTTTTAAGGCATATGCCACTATTGCAAAAGAAAGAAAAAAACTAAACAAAAGAGTATAAAATGGGAGAGATGTGAAAGCCAGATAAAGCTTGAATATCCAAAAACAAAAAAAAAAGCTTGAATCTTTTATAAAGGTTGAATATCCAAAAACCAAAAAAAAAGCTTGAATCTTTAATGAAGCTCCCTCTAAACAACAAACACCTGAATAAAAGAAACGTGAGTTGGATTAGAAGAAAATTGAGAGAGAAAAAAAAGAAACAATATTGATTCCATATCAATGCATTTGCATGTTAGAAATTTGAAACTCTCACCTTTTACATGATTATACTCCATCTTTTTTTCTTGGATAGCCACACTTCGTAGGATAGGCCACTGCATGAAACTCTGATCCACGACCCCTTTTGATTAGGCGATACACGTATCCGAAACCGCCTTCTCCCCATGATTCCCCGTAAGAATTCTGGATGATCCAATATGGTTTACCATATTGATCAACAAATCCATATCCAACAATGAGGACTTGGTGAAAATTAACATCCAAGGATCCAATCGGCGATCTATAAATTCCCTGCAAGCAATTTACTCATGCTAAGAAAATATATCTTAGGTATAATTTGTATGTTTATGAACTTAAGTTGTGAAACTTACCGATCCAATTTCACAGAACTCAAGATCAACATTGCGCAGTACCCCAATCACCGATTGTTGTGCCACAATTGCCTTAAGCTCATCGTCATCCACTTCGGCAATATACTCAAAATCCATCAATCGTTTCAGTATGGATCTGTATAAAGTGTTGAGTCAATTTATCATTAAAACACCAAAAAAATTCTAATAAAGTTCTGATGAATACTCTTACATTGTGTGGATGCCTGCTTTTAAACTTCTCAACAACATTAGAATCAAAGGTATTTGGAGGACACCGGCTCGAGCTGCATGTTGCATCAGCTATCCGGTAAGGAACTTTGTTCACCACGTGCTGAATTGATAACTCCTTGATTTGATTTTTTTCCGGCAAGTTTATATTTAGCAGCCCCTTGTATGGCTCTCACCATAGTTATAGCCCAGTATATAGCTTTATATTTAGCAGCGTTTGTATGGCTTTCATCATAGCTTGTATGGCTTTCACCATAGCTTGTATGGCTCTCACTATCACCATAGCTATAGCCCGAATAGTTACGTTTTTAATAAGCCATTTTGATTCAATACTCCCATATTCACCATGAAAATTCTGGATGATCCAACATGTATACCATGATAATCAAATCCATATCTGACACAAAGCACTTGGTGAAAAGAAATATCCAGGGATACATTCAGGACTTGTAAGTTATTGAAATTCACATATAATTAATGTCATCAAATTCAACACTAACATTGCGCACAAACATTGTGCAATATCCTAATCATGTGTTATTGTGTCATGATTGTGAAAGCCAAAACATTGACAGCATTTAGCAGATTACTCCTTCACTTTCTCTCCTATCCAAAGTATCAGACAGCTATATATATTTATCTAAACAATACAATAGTTAGAATATATAGATAAACACTAATCTATATTTTTATTCAGAAAAAACTAGTTTATTATCTTAGATCTTCCTTTGAGTCTTCTTCATAGGACACTGACAATTTTCCCTTCTCTTCAGCCTGTCCAAATAAATAATATAGTCATAAGTTTTGTTTTCTTTTCTCTTAACAAATCCCAGCAAATTTAACAACAAAAAAGAAAGAGGGAAAAAAAAATCATTTCTATCAGTTTTTTTGGCATAAATTCAATTATATAAGTTAAAAAGACATATTTTGTGCTTAATTTTTAGTGACATGTTTTAGATAACATATATATATAATATATGTCTTTTAGATACCATAAATCTTCTAGCTTTCTTGTTTCTATCGTCTCCTCCTCCTCCTCTAATAGCCATAAGATGCTCTACAAAAACCCATGAAATTTAGGTTGGAGAGAAAAAAAATTGTAAGCTAGGAGGAAAGCAATGATATCATGAACTTGGGGATTTAATACTTAACCCACTAGTTTCGTCTATTTAAAACTATCTAAGACTCTTCCATTATCAAGGTATAAATGGTATTTCATCCCAAACTTCGGTTTACGGATTGCTCAACATGCGTTTTAACCAACAACAAGAAAGAGTTTGAACTGCTTTGTCGTGTTTTTTTTCTTCAAATTAGTATTCACTTGATCTTTACATAAACATTGGTTGGTTTGGTAAATACATATTTTAACCTTTACCAAAAACATAATTTTGAAGATCTTTAATTGATGATCAAGTTTTCCAGATTTTTTTTGGGTAACCACGTTTCTTACTTCTTAGGCTACGCACTGCATAAAACTCTAATCCATAATCCATTAACATTGTGTGTGAGCCGCTTGATTTTGAAAATTTTTATGGCTAAATTATAAATGTGCAAGAATTATTGTATGTCTGGGATGAATAGCATATTTTAATAAAAGATTTCTATGTACATCTAGTGAATACAAATATACACTAAATGGTCTGCAAGATAGGCATAATTCCATAGTCTAGTATTGGAGGCAATCGAATGAAGATGAACAATTGAACATACAAATCGACAATATATCGAGATGTAAAAGATTGTAAACATAACAGTCAAACACTGAACCAAAAAAAGAAAAGGACAGTCAAACACTATAATAATAAAAGTATATTATTGCGGTTGTAAAAGCTTATATCTTAGTGATGTACTTTATTGTATTTGTATCTAAATATTATAAATTAAATTGATGTTTTTCTTAGAGAAAATTTGGGAATCCATAATTTAAAACAGTGTCCTCTTTCAGTTTGCTGAATTGTCCTTTTGTTGTAATGAATGTTCGTGTGTGCTTTGGAGTTTGCATGTGCTGTAACCTTTGCAACCTTGCTAAGGGTCAATATGCCATATATATAATATTCGTGACACATATATTCAACAATATGTATAGATTATATTATCGTGTTACAAAATACGACAAGTGGACAATAAAAAGGTTATACAATTATCCGAAAAAAAATATTGCGCAATAGGACGAGACAAAGTAGTGAGTCCAACTCCAAGCGAGACTGCGTACCTATATATGTTGATGGTCATGGTTAACATACAATCCACGTACGGACTCGAAAACTATATAGTATATCACTTTTCAAATTTAAATTTAGAATATTTGATATCATGATGTCAACCGATGGTTCTAGTAGACTAGCTAGTAGCCAAGTCACTGTGAATTAAAAAAAAAAAAAAAAAATTCAACGATACATGCATTTGAACCAAAAGTTCAATAGACATTGAAATCGAATCAAATCAACTAAATCTTTATTTTATAAAACCCTTCAGCTCTATGATTTTTTAAATGAAGTAAATAAAACTAAATTGAAAATAAAGAAATTGATAAATTAAAAAATTTATGATTGATAAATTAAAAAAATTTCATGTTATGATCGTTGGAGCATACAGAAAGTTACAAAGTTTAGTAACACAAACATAACGAGGATTTAAACAATATAATTTAGACGAGAGAGAGAGAGAGAGAGAGCGTTAACCTACCCAAAATATAAGGCATAGCAAAGACAGGGAGAATTTAGGGGACTAGTGACTGGTGATAGAGGATTACATTTGGATCCCAGGACCACTATACTAAAAAGAGGATAGATCATCTCTTATTCTTTTTGTGAAGATTAAACAAGACCGGTTTCTCAAGATCTTTTGACCAGAGACTATCAATTTGTCTACATCATGCTGTGATTCATCTGTCTGAATGAGCGAAAGGATTGTCTCCGATACCAACCACTCCATGGACAACGTCCTTACCTGCACTAATTTCAGGCTCATGTTTACAACTACATCATATAGAGAGTACCTTGGGAAGTGGAGATAGAACGTAAGGAATTATCTAAGATGTCACGACCTAGATTGGCGCCTCAGGTGCAGCAGCAAAAATTTCGGAACAGTGGGTATAGGTGCAAAAAAAAATGTAGAAAGACCAGCAACAACAGTTGTAAGGACAACAGCTATAAAGTAAATTGCAGTAGATAGAGTATTGTTTTACTGGTGAAGGAACAAGGATGAAAGGATTATAGGGTGGAAGACTTAAATTAATCTTAAAATGACTGGAAAACTTATAGTTTATGTTTTCTATATGTACGTATCCAACTAATTCAGATCGACTGCTACAAGAACGAGTGATATTTGGGATTATAATATGATTTGGTCTTGTATTTGAAAGATATGTAGGTCTTACATATTAAAAGAAAATTCTAACCGAAGAGAAAAACCAAAAAAAAAAAAAAAAAAGAATTGTCCTAATTCGAAAACATTTTCTCAAGTTCTATACACAGAACTTGGATTGAATCGAGAAAGGTTATCTATTCGTCCACAACATATTAAATCCGTACTATCCTCATTACAATACTAATTCGAAAAGTCACAATCTTGAAATCTTCTGATTGAATTACAAGAAAGTCCGTGTATGTTAAAAAAAATGTATTATTTGTTCGTTATACATCGTTATAAATTTATACTTAGTAAATGCCGCAACGGCGACCCATGTGGCTATAGCCAGATACATGCAAGTATTCAATAACTTTAAAAAGTGCATGTATTATTTTTTGAGAGACGTAACTAGGAATGGAACAACTTTTTTTATAGTAATATATTTTTCAAATTATTTTTGTAAGAACTCAAGGTCAACCGTAAAAGGTCGGCGTTGCAGCTAGCACCCACGCGATATCGTCGACTCCACATTTTGAGTAAATGTTGTCTTCTTTAAAATATTAATTTGAAGAAGATTTTTTTTTTATATAGAAATTAGCTTTTTAGTTCGTTGCATTTCAAGTGACCATATCCCACATAAGTAAAGCATCCTCAGTAAAATCACTATATTGTTTTTTTACGTTCAACTTGGAATAGTCTATATATTTCATGAATCCTTAAACAGTACACTTCCCTAGTCGCAGAAAAATCAATTCAAATTGCAGTGCATTATTAGATATAATAAAATTTAATAAAATGGTATATATATTGTCTCAAACAGTATTTAAAATAGAAACCATTTATATATTATATCTTTCTTATTTCCACTAATGGAACGTTATACCGTTGGAGTAGCTAAGCTCAATAATCATTAGATTTGAGACCAGACCAGGAAACCCTAAAGTGAAGATAGATAACTATTTAGGCGTAAATTTTGTTTAATGTAAATAATAAAGACTTATTAGTTACTTGTAACCTGTAACTAATAACATTCTGATAAAAACGTGATGAATTGGGTGGTCTATATAAGTACATATATTGAGATGTGTCTCTCATGTCATGTGACAATAATTTTGGAACTTTTATGAATATACAGTAAGATGAGCCCTACACATCACTTTTCTTAGTCAAAGAAAGAGCATCTCTATCTTACTTGTTTCCAGCTCTTTTCCATTACAGTTTTATCATAGCTTTTTTGTTGTTGTTTTACCGCATTTAAAGATGCTTTAAAATTATTAACCGTATAAAGAAGTTTTTACTATGCATAACCGTTATAGAAGGAGTAACATATATAACGTGGTTTTATATATGCTAAGATAAAAAGCTGAAATTTCTTTGGGCCAAACCGAAACTAAACATTTTGAAGTCGTGTAGGATAAAGTTGGATCTTGAATTTCGTTTGTAAGTATTCAACATTCATTATTAATTATTATAAATGTCAAAGAAACAAACTTGCTAATAAATGTCAAAGAAACAAACTTGCTTGCGAATTCCAAAGCAAATCTAACCGTGTATTTGGTACTACATGTGTGATGGAAAGTTTGCATTAACGTGTAGTGAATTTCACGGAGTAATCAATAAACATAACTACTACCTCAATCCTCAAAAAAAAAAAAAATAGTCTGACTATTAATGAGCTGTTCGTGTGAAAAATATAAATATGTAATTTAAATAACTTGAACGATATATGAATAGAAGAAAAAAAAAGAAAAAAATAAATATAAAACACGTGCGTCTCATGTGAACACATTAATTTTAAATATTTTCGACGTTTCCAAATACAAAACCATTAAAAATGACCCAAGAAATAACTGCAAAAAAAGTTGCAAAATAGGGGAAAAAATACAAATAAACGCAAAAGCTCAAAACAAAAAAATATTTCAAATATAAATATAGTCCTTATGTTCATTTCTCCTTCCGACAACAAGATAAAACACAACCAAAAATGGAGTTAATATCGACGGTGGCTAGCTGGTTCACTCCGACAACTCTTTTCCTCCTTCTCAATCTCATGGTTGGCACAATCGTTCTCACTTCTCGGCTCGGGTCAGGTTCAAGGAATCACCACCCGCATCACAATGGATTTGGATCGGGTCATGCTCCGGCTCCGTTAACCAGAGCTTCTTCGATTATCGACCGAGTCAAGTCCATCAATTTCCATCTCTACAAATTTCCTCATCCAGAAACAGAGCTTTTCTCGATGACGAACCACCACGATGTAATCGGGTCGGATCTTCACGTCTATCCGGACCCGAATCCGGCACCGTTACAGCGCGCTCCTTCTCTCTTGGATCGGGTCAAATCCATCAACATGTCGTATTTCAAGTTCCCCAACGACATAACCGGGTCGGATCTTCACTCTCACCCGGATGATCCAAACCCGAATCCAGCTCCGTTACAACGCGCTCCTTCTCTTCTGGACCGGGTCAAATCCATCAACATGTCATATTTCAAATTTCATCAGTATAACCCGGAGGAGAGTGATTATGCTAATCACACGGAACCGACCCGGTTCGAAAATATTCCGACCCGTAAGGTTCGGGTTGAACCGATTGATATCTCAAAATTCAGGATACCGGAGGAAGACCAGCCGTCTGGGCCCCGATTCGATAATCCAATTGACCCGCCCAGTCTAACCCGGGCTCCGTCTATCTTAGAACGGGTCAAATCCATCAAGCTATCCTCCTTTTACAGATCCGACCCGGATATCCATTCCGATCAAAATCCGGATCCGAATTCGGTTATTCAGGAAGATCACAAGCACGTCAGGAGCAAATCGGAATCGAAGAAACCGATGAAGAAGAAGAAGAAAGCGACGGGGAAGATGACGAAATCAGCGAGCGAGAAATCGGGTTTTGGTTTCAACGGAAGCCAAGAGGCGACGGAGACGGTGAAATCCATCGAACGGAGGAGACCAGATACGACCAGAGTCGAGAGATCGACGTCGATCGGCGACGGAGAAGACTGCGTCGACGCGAAAGCTTCAGATTTCATCAACAAATTCAAACAGCAGCTGAAGCTACAGAGACTCGATTCGATTCTGAGGTACAAGGAGATGCTCAAGGCCAATTGAACCAAATTACTTAAATACCCCTTGGTGGAGATTATATTTCCCAAATGCTAAACCTCCTCCTCCGCCGTTTTCATAGAGGAGACACAGAACTGGACAAAATCGGATGTGCCGATAATGCCCCTGTATTTAAGTCATTTATTGTTTAGTCATAATAGACAAAAAAAAAATGAAGAACGTCGTTGCTTAGCGAAATGTGGCGTTATTTTTGGATCTGGACGTTATTTTTCGTCCAAATTCTACTGTTCATCTACTTGGTAGTTTTCGAGATGTTTAGTACGTTTCCTAGATTCTCCTTTTCTTCTTCTCCTTTTTAAACAAAAATATTTTCTGTTGTCGGGTTATTTTATTCTATTTGATTTGTCGTAGAAGTCTTATTTATAATATTACGTGAAAAATATGAAATTATTAGTTTCTCTTATAGAGGCATATAAGAAGGATACTAATTTAAACTGAACTTTGAATTGGTTTTATAAACCAACTCTGATTAAAACTTAATTCTATGCCAAAAATTGTTTTCATGCCATGATATTTTCGGGTCTTAAAAAAAAAAACATATTCGTAAGTTCTCCTGCATCCGAATATCTTATTATTTTGTAACACAATTGTAAGAATATACGTGATCTGTTAACACAAAAAATATTACATAAGTATTAAGTAACCAGTATTATTGTTCGTTCGTTGTCAGATTTATGCCATTATACATGTGATTGTAATGCATTTCGTAAATAACCTTGTTTAAAATTCCTTTTCTTTTTATTGTTTCGTTACTGTCCGGATTACTAATGAAAGTAGTTACATGCACAACGATCAGCAATAAGTATTTTTCAAGAAATCTAATATGAAACTGTTTTGATCATTAAGTGCTGCCCTTATAAAATGATGTTAGGGGAGTTACTACTTGCTATATAAAAAGAAGTTCTTGTTTTTCATTTAGTCAAAAAAATTACTTGCTAGTTGCTATAAGCAAAAGCAACATATCAAATTATCAATATCACTCTTAAACCTTTTCTCAAAAAAAGAAAAATCACTTTTTTTTTTTTTTTATAACTCAGGTGTCTTGGCCCCATTGAGGTGGGTCCAGACTAACCACGTGGGCGGCTAAATGGCACTCCACGTGTCGGCTCCTGAAACGCTGCAGCCCATATATAAATTCCGCAATGACTGAGGTTCGAACTCGTGATGGCGGATACCTCAGCTGAAGGTCCTTTACCATCAGAGCTAGAGACTCCGGTTAGAAAAATCACTCTTTACCGCATTATACTAAATAAAACATCTAAGATCTAAGATCGAGCTTAAGAACATTAAATTATTCATTAATTTAAGAAAGACATATATTTATATATATATATATATATATTGTATAAAGCAATAACTATTCAACAACATTTAAGTGGAAAAAAAAAACCAAAAACCAAACAATTGAGTAGAGATGCTTAGTCACAATCACATATTAACGGTGTAGAAACAACGCAAAAAATAGTATAAAAATTGGTCATCAACCAATCTTAAACAGTATATACATATATGTCCGTGTATAAAAATATCTTTTAGAAGCTGATATTTTCAGAAATCTGAGGACTGTATTAATCATCCACACTGTTTAATTATTTGTTTTATTGGTATACGTTCGTACATTTTCATTGACTATGGGCCTATGGCTATGGGATAGACTTGAAGAAATTAGTTCAACAAATCAAAACTTGTAAGATAAGGCGTCGTAATAATTAGGGTTTCCTCTCCTTTCAGTCGAGTTCCTAAAGCCCCTCGACGCTGCCTTCTGTTAGGCTATAGATTACAGGAACAAATGTAGTTGAATGAGACAGCAGGCGGGTTACACGTTCCACTACGCCGAGATGTTATAAATCAAGTGATCCGAATCAAAACCCAGCCAAATATTCTTGGACACGATTACAGCTTCAGATCTGTATTTTTTTATGTTTTACTCGTGGCTCGAAAAAGACTTTTTGTCATCTCCTGATTAATTTAATCTGCACCTTAGTCACCACATCATCCCTATCTCTTTACTTTACTTTTTTTTTGGTTTACAAAACAATTTCAAACTTCAATTCAATTTCGTTTCCTTCTCCCATTTTATTAAAGATATATTTATTTCCTCACTAACCGAATTACTTCAAAATATATTTTTTTCATTTTATTTAAAGCTGTGAGCTGAATTCAAGAATAATTTTCTCTATTAAATAGACTTCTCTTAAGAAAATTACAAATATTTTAACAACATACAGAAGATTTAATTATTTAGGTATTGCCTATTATCATTGTTTAACGTTTAGCCATCGTTACTTTCTAAAATTGTTAGCCATGGAAAGAAGGAAAACATTGGCTACAGATAGATTTTGATTATACCACTCCTATGAGCATCAACGTCTGGGTGGTGTAGTCGGTTATCACGCTAGTCTCACACACTAGAGGTCCCCAGTTCGAACCTGGGCTCAGACATTGTACTTTTTATTAGCATTTTTTAATGCTCGCCCCAAATCATATTTTCTTAGGTGATGATTAAACTTATGAAGCGAAAATAGAAGGCCCGATTATAACACTAAGAGTTGAGACTTAAGAGAAAGCTAGGCCATAGCCCATTTCATTCACCTTCGCGTCCACCAGACCACCACTATATTGTGGCACATAACAAGTTAATAAGTAACAACGTTAACAAGTAACAAGTAACAACGTTAAACTGGTAGTACCGTAGTAGTAATATTATAGAATGCATGCTTAGTGAATTCGCTCATATTCTCAATTTTTATGTGATTTCATGATATACATAACATATCTTGTATCATATTCTTTGGTTTATTTATATTCTGTCAAGTTTTATGTACTTTTCTATTCAAAACTAATTGACAATAAATTAATCGATCTATGCAATATATATATATATATATATGTTAAATTTTATATTATTTCAAAATATAGAATTCCTTACACGATTTTTGAAATAAAAGTTTTTATTAGTCTATCCGAACCAAATATCACTACTAAAACTCATATTATGCAATATACTCATATTATGCAATATACACATACCATATCAGTTGGATAATATCATATAAGAAGTCATAAGTTTTCAATTTATAATCAATTAACTATAACCTATAACTCTATAAGTGAACTAACTTATGTCTCATTTTACATCAGTTGTAAGATTTCTATTACGGTAAAACATATTAAAATATAGTAATATACTGTTGAAGATTGTCTTCATAATTATATTTTAATATCTGTTGTTGATAGCAAAATATACAAACCTTAAACTAATTTAGCGACACTAGCTAAAATTATATTTTAATATCTGTTGTTGATAGCAAAATATACAAACCTTAAACTAATTTAGCGACACTAGCTAAATTTTGATCTTGTTGGATCAAAATTAGTTTACTTAAACTGCGTTCCTTTGGTACTTATTATTATTTTTTTTTTTTGGTAAAACTTTGGTACTTATTATGAGGAACAATAAATTGTTGTCGCTTGATATCAAACAAACAGTGAAAATGGATTGCTTCGGGACAAACTGTACCGGAATAAACCAAAACCGGTTGAAAGTATAAGGTACGAAAATGTCCGGCCGGTTACGTTAGATTCCCGGTTCTCGATGCTTGATAGATATTGTGGGTCCACACATAACACATTGCAAAGCTGATAAGATATTCCTAGATTCGATCGGACGTTCATAGGCCGATTACGTACAACTTTCCCACTTGACTTCGACCAAGTAAAGTTTACTTCCAAAAAAGATAATACGTCACCGTATCAAAGCATCGCTATCCACTCTTACAAGTTTTAATCTCTTGTTCTTTTTCTGACAAATGGTATTCTATATAAATTCATGTAGTTCTATAGCAAATATATTAAATATGTAAGGGAATCTAGTTGCAAGAACAAAATCTCAGAATGTGAAGAAGTAGAGAAAAAGAAAACATCACAAGAGAACACTTATGACCACTTCGTCCAACGCTGTCCACGATCATTTATAACAGTCTACTCTATCGTTTACATCTTTTGGGTTGGCTTAACCGGTTTATACGGATTTTTAAAAACATTTCGACATATATGTTCTACATGCTGTTATGTTTTGTAGAATTTAATCTCTTGTTCAACAAAAAATAACAGATTATAGAACATAAATGCCTAAATTTTTAACTAGAAAAAGAAATGGAGAATATAACTCGATTTCAACTCTATATATTTTGAGGGAAACAAAAATTAAATGTTAACAAACATGTGTTTAACTCATTTTCATAACTAATAAAATTTAAAGCTGTAAATTCAAACATTTCTAGTATTTCTAGACCAGATTTTAATGATGGGTTGGTTATGAATAAAAAAATAAAAAATAAAAATAAAAAACAGTGATTGATAGCATATGTCGCAATTTAACGATAAAACCAAAACTATGTTTTAATCAAAATTAGTACTATAAAATCAATTTCCACATTCGAAATTGGATTTTTTTCATTGTTTTTAACGATAAGATCTTAGTTTGTGAGAAAGTTTATCGTACCAAATCAATCACGTCTGTCAAAAGAGAAAAGAAAGGAGAGAGATCGAAAGATATGAATAATGGCAGAGAATCAGAGTGAGAAATATTGGTTACATGGAAAAGAGCTGGGAAGAAATTTCCAAGATCTTGGACCCACCTTCAAGATTCCTTTATAACCATGTTTTCAAAATCCTGCCTGTTTTCTTCTCTAAGAGACTTTGATTTGGTCGAAGATCGCGTTGATTTTGCGGTGGGATCCTGCCAATGTCTGATAAATGTCACATTCTCTTCCGACACATTTCACAATCGTATAAAGCATGCCCAACGTGTCTCGTTTTTTTCATGTCCATGACTGTTTATTTGTATCCGTATACAAAGACAAATATATGTCTTTTGTTATGTTTCATGTGTGTGCTTTCGTGTATGTACGCGATATAGATTTGTCAAAGTATGCGATTTAGATTAGGCACATCTATCGTGTTATATATGTAATCGTAAGTGTTGTTTATTCATTGACTGAAATATGGAACCATATATATAGTTATATACTTAATACTTCCGTGAGAATCAGCGTTAAAGTCAATAATGGTGTAGGCCAATATTTGTTTCTTGTTAATGGAGGAGGTTGATTTTTACTTGATATATAATGATTTAGCCCGATGAAAAGTTAAAACTAGAAAATTTTTCAAAGCTTTGTAATCAGACATATTCCATCCATTTCAAAATAGTTGATATTTTAGGGAAAATTTTATATATATTAAAGTTTAATTTCAACTTTCAATGTATAATTTAGTCTTTATCAGCATTTAAATTATGCAAATTGTTTTATCATTGTTGAATTGTGTTTAGGTAGATGATAAATAATGTTTTAATTAAATAAGCACTTTCTTAATGTTAACTATCTTGAAATAGATAAAGTACTTAACAGTAACAATGATTTGTTGAATGTACTGATCATTTAGACTTACAAGAGAGTGTTAATTTAAAACCATTACTACATTTCCAACAATGACACTACCACATCATCCTTGCAAACAAGTTTTATATAGGAAAATTTCTTGATAATACAGCAACTATTTTTTCACCATTTTAATACATCAAATTTTTGTGTATAGTGTATACAAAATAATATACCAATTATTTAGTATTGTTTTTTATTTTAATCAACCAATTTTTAACTTTCTATCCATTTTACAGCATAGCGCGATATTTAAAAGGCGTAAAACTTTTAATTTATCAATTGTGATTAATGATGAACAATATGAATGAAAAAAAATGATCCTTGAACGTATTGTTTAGCCCGCAATAGAAGATGTATGTACTTCCTTAACAAAAGAGTGAGAAGTTCGCAGCACCAAAGTATGAAGTCTTGTATTCCACTCACAAAAAGTAAATGGCCACCTGAAAATTGCAATACCAATATACATATTACATGAGCTTGCAATTATGAACGGGACTGTGATTCCAATTCTCAATTCCTTGTAACGTCGTTGGGGCCGTAAGACTCATATATGAGTGAATAGAGTAGACCAACCATTTCATGTTGATGATATTAAAATAAATAAAGAAATCTGAATGTTATCTGTTTCCTTGTATATAATATACAATAATCTGATAAGTTAATAGATATCTCTTTTAACAAGAAAAAAGTTAATAGATATCTCGACTTTGAAATGGATATTTTGTTCAAAACCATTTTAATGAAAACTATGTACAACGAAGAAGTGGTCCACTATACTTAGAAGTTCAGAATCCCTACGAAGATCTGCATGGATTTCCTTAGTCCCACCATCACTTTCCTTTTTCCTTTTATTACCAAACCGAATTATTATAATCGTATGGAGTATATTTCCACATCCACATAACATTTTAATCATGTTACTTTCATAACTCAGTTTGTTTTTGTTTCTCGAAACTCGTAATTTGTTTTTAAATTCAATTTCACCAGTTAGGAAATTCAAAACACTTATTGACCTTCACCAATCTGAAACTCATATATTTTCATTTATATAACCTGATAAAAAAATATTAAAAATATCTCTGAAATCTTTTGATATAAAACGCGAAAAAGCCAAGGTTATGTTTTGAGTTGTTTGCTTTTACCATTTCTAAGATATAATGCATGGCTTTGATGACGATAAATTTTTTTGAATGGTTCTGACAGAAAAAGTAGATTGTAGTTTTGTTTGACAATTATACCTAAGATATATATTTTTACAGTCTCTGCAAGTTTACAACAACTGATTTTCAAAAGAAAATCATAACAATGTGAATTTTTGATAAAACTCGCGTGATAAACCATTAAAACATTTTTTTAAAATAAAAAAAACCCATCAAAACATAATTGTAAACTGTCGATGGTGCCTTCGCAATGACTAGGATTTTTTAACCCTCTGTTAGTTACATTTCTCTATCTAAATATAAAAACGTATATGTGTATGCCTTTGCTTTCTGACATACGTATAACGATTTGGTACGTGTGGTTAATACTTTCTTTTGTTTGTATTAATCGTTAAACTTTGGTCGGCTATGAAAATTCGTTGTTGTAATTAATGTTGAAAACGTGGTTGTCGGGGTGACTTGTTAGATTAAAATCTTGTGTATGCTCTAAATATTAATTAACCCGCACTTTTGTTTGGTAAATAAACACTTAACAGTTCGACAAAAAAAAACACCTATTAGTCCCTGTTTAGCGACGTGGCAAGTTTAATCAGCTTTGATCGGGGGTTTTCAAATCGTCATTATGTTTCTGATCACATCAACACAGCACTAATATATATTCATTCTTATACCACGAAAGCCATATCACAGCTTCATTCCACTCCTTAATCTCTAATCATCTAAATTGAAATTCAAGAATACTAACATAAGTAATGTTAAGAATTTCTCAGAAGTATTTGATGAATGATGTTGTGATATTACAAACACAAGAATTTATGTCATCAAAATTACACCCACAGGAGAACATGCATTATCTATAAAGGTGTTTTTTTTTATAAAGATGGTTAACTTGTTTTTTTCCACAAAACCAGGTTTTAATTAACTAACTCAAGAGTTTCCGGCCAAAGAGTTGAAATGGATTGGTTGCACACGCCCGCAAGAAATTAAAGTCTACGAGCTCTAAAGTTACTGTCTTTCTTTTTTGACGTGCTATAGATTTACTTAGACTGCAATCAGTGCCGTGTCTAGACTTATAGAGGTTTAAGGCAAATTTTAAATCTTTGTAAATTTTTTTTTTTTAAACTTTTGTTTTAATAATTTTATGTATCATTATAAACTAAATTCTATTTAAAGTAAGAATTTAGTCATTTATTCCATTTTATGTATGTATTAGTATAATGATATAAATATATAGATGTAAGTATATGATATTTTGTTTAAAATCCTAAAATTTAATCATACAATCTATATTTATAATGGGTAAAACCACATATAAAAGTTAATTCAACCTACTAATTAAACTACTTATTACAAAGATGTAGTCCTTAATTTTGAAATTTTGTTTGTGGTCTAAGGCAAATGACTTTTTTGAATAAGGGAAGGCATGGCTCCGACTGCAATAACGTTTGCCAGTTATGCGAATCCATTTTTTTCGCCAACCCATAGATAAAAACGAACAAAAGTACATTGAACTTATTGAGATGCTGCGCACATGCGTTTTAAATCTTACAATGATGAATGGATAATATAAACGAAGGGAACATATATGGAGCATGATGATGCATGGCCAAATAAAGGTTTAAGACAACTCAAATAGTAGGTATTTAATTAAATATAAAGACATACGAATATAACAAACTATGCCCACGAATTGAAATCATTACCCTAATTCCCAATATTCTCCTTCTTTTTGATTTTCTGCTCCAATCCAATTCCATTATTACAACCTGTACAGCTCACGAACTTTTAATGATTTTCTTATCGTCTTTTTTTTTTGCATTTTGAGAGACAATTACAGTATATAAAATTGAGTGAAGGTCGCTGCCAAAGAAAGAATTTTTTTTTTGAGTGAAGATCTTCTAAATTTGCAGGTTCCAATTAACGGGGCCACCTTATTGGGGTATCATAATTAATTAATTTTTAAACAAGTTTGTTTTCGCACTGTTAATCACTTGTCATTTGGTCGTCGTTCATAGTCTATTTACTTAAATCATCGTTGATAAATTATTTCGCGACAAAAAGTTGTAAAGAAGGAAAGAAAATGACAACTACACGTGCGCCTAGCACGGTATTGCTGTTCGGTTACAATATACTCCAGTTACAATGTCTCTAAGCTTTCCTTACTAATACCATCTTTAATCGATACAATTAACTATTTCATCAGGAACTTATGGGGATATAGCACGGATGGTAGAGCGTTCGCTTAGTATTTCTAATATTCAACAATTAACCCAAAAAACTAATTTATCAAAAAAAAAAAATGGAAAAGAGCACATAACTGTTCTTCTATAATTGTTTTGTTTTATAACTATCCAATGCGGTTGGATA
The DNA here is from genome assembly GCF_000478725.1 of Eutrema salsugineum. Lineage (NCBI taxonomy): Eukaryota > Viridiplantae > Streptophyta > Magnoliopsida > Brassicales > Brassicaceae > Eutrema > Eutrema salsugineum. The sequence continues at coordinate 9,575,158 of NW_006256829.1, forward strand.
TCTATAGTTAATTGTATGATTATAAATTCCTAATTGTTTCGGACACACTGTGTTTAGCGGAAACTAAAAATCAAGATAGCAAGCTCATATGTTAATGAATGAAGCTTAAACATCAGTAAAGTCGTCGAAAACCATTTGGCAAAAAAAAAAAACATCAGTAATGTCGTTGTGAATGAAAAAAAATATAGTATAGAGAAAAACTCGTCTGATCTGGTTACAGTATATGATTGCTTAGGATCTAAATCCAAAAATGACAATTAGGAAAAGAACGTTATTTGCGAATACAAAAATATAGTGACGAGAACCTAATGGAATTTGTTAATGAGGCTGTTAATGAAAATGACATATAAGAATAAAATTAAACAAAAAAAGACATATAAGAATAAAATTAAACAAAAAAAGACATATAAGAATAAAATTAAACAAAAAAAGACATATAAGAATAAAATTAAACAAAAAAAGACATATAAGAATAAAAATGTGTGAAATTATAAATCAGGTTGAACTAAACGATTAAGTATTTTAATTCCCACTCATCAATTTTGTATCACTCCTAATTATACTCGACTTATCTTGTAATATAATTTCTTAAGATATTTCAATTCACTATTAGATTATAATAAACATTCATAAAAGTAATAAATATTTTTTTTATAGCGACAACAAGTTAACATGTGGCAAAAGAAGCAAACAGAACGAAATCTTGAGGATATTCCCTGTCTTGCTTTTTATTGTTTATTTACGGCACAATGATTAATCACGAATCTACGAAGTTTAGCAATTTTTCTTTTTATGAAATTAAATTTATATAATATTATAATCAACGACACTTTTTGATAGCCGCGAGGAAGAAATGTTATAAATTATTCAGACCTCAGAGGAAGAAGATCTTATAGATTCTTTTGATGATGACCTAATTGTGACAAGGAAACATCATCTAGTAGGGTATTAATGACAAATATTCTCCAAAAAGAACGTCAATTTATGCAAAGGCATAAAACATTAAATTGGTAAGAATTCCTTTCACCAGCTTGATAAAGGATTCTATTTTCAAAGCATATACATATATATATATATATATGTTACGTATTGATGGAAAGTAAAATTTTAACAAAATATAAAATTAACTTAGCCGTGGGTCAGGCTTCGTTGTGATCGACCAGAGGGTCAGGATTCGTTGTCCGTGGGGAAATATTTGTACATTGTGATCTACGGCCAATTTCCAGTCCCCATGATGAGTATGGTACATGCCCATTAACTCTTTTTGCTATTTACAACTAATCACGATTATGATGATGATTATGGTGGTGGTGATGATGACACATTACAATATTACGTTAATTCATCTATTGTCACTTCCCAGTTAATGAAATTAATCAGTTTCATCTACAATATTAGTGGATATTTATTGGTTGGTTGACAATAGCTATTAATTCTTGGTATATATATGTTATATAATCATATATATATATATATATATATATTTGAATACTCTTCTTTTTTGTGTGGTGAAACCTAAACATGGATTTGTGTTCATGGCATCCAAGAACTGCATATGAACCCATAAAAAGGAGTTGATTTTATTTTTGAAATTAAATGTGAATACTAAAAAAAATGTTTGTCACATGTATGAAATTACTATAGAAATTATCAATGTAGAAATGTACAAAATGGACTCTGGACTATTTTTTGCAAAACGATTTGACTAGCGAGCGACATCGTGCGTGTTCACGAAGCTTATACTATTTGTCAATTCATAGTCCAAACTCGAAACCAGTGGTTTTCTAAGATTCTCATTTCTCACGTGACTGCATAATTTATTGTGGAACTTTTTTTTTAAAAAAAGGAATAATAACATACTGAGTGTGTATATTCCTTGTATTCGAAAACTTATATCATTAGCTAACATTATATTGGTAAACAAAAAAATATTATACTTGAAATACAGAAATTATATAGAGTTTGACTGGTATGCCAGCTGAATAACAAAATAACACAGTAGTTGAATAATAAAATAGTAGAATTGATAGGACGAAAAACTCAGATTGAATAATTTTAAGACACCAAAAAATTACTATTTATTAGATAATTTATTTATATGAACAGTTATAAACTAACGTGTTGATTTTGTTAATCGAAATATATCTTATCAATTGGAAATCTTTTATTAAATTCTACTTTTTATCATTATGTACTGTGAATGGTATGTATTTGGTGGAATTATGTTTTAAAAATATGAAAACGTATAATATCTATATATCAATCAAACCTATATAAGTATTAGTTACCAGTTTGAATCGGGTCAACGGAATCAATAGGTACTTTAAATAAAATTATTTTTTGAAAATAAAAACTAGTTAACTTAACGCAATAATAAGCAAAATTCAAATAAATAAAAATGGGTAAACTGAATTAGTTAGTCAAGAATGTACAGAAGATACTCGTTCACTGATTTTTAATTCTCAAAAATAACTTACAAATACCCGTACAATACATGTGTCTCCATGCGTGGCTATAAATATATCTACCACTCTTCATTTATAGAATCAAGCTAACGTGTTAAAAAAAAAAACAATTATCTCTCAGAAAACAAAATATGGCGAGATATAGTTTTCCATCACAAATTCATCTTCTAGTATTAACGCTACTAATCATCATAACTCTTTTAACTCCGATCACAACAAACACATCACAACCATGGGATATCCTTTCCGACAACAACTTCGCCGGAAAACTCACCACCGCCTCATCCTCCGTTGAATCAGCCGCCACCGATTTCGGCCATGTCACCAAAATCATTCCCTCAGCCGTCTTAAACCCTTCTTCCGTCGAAGACATCACCGATCTCATAAAACTCTCTTTTGACTCTCAATCTTCTTTTCCTTTAGCCGCTCGTGGCCATGGACACAGCCTCCGTGGTCAAGCCGCGGCTAAAAACGGAGTCGTGGTCAACATGCGGTCCATGGTAAACGGGGACCGAGGGATCAAGGTGTCTAGGACCGGCTTATATGCTGATGTGGACAGTGCGTGGCTATGGATTGAGGTGTTGAATAAAACGTTAGAGTTAGGGTTAACGCCGGTTTCTTGGACGGATTATTTGTATTTAACGGTCGGTGGAACATTATCTAACGGCGGAATAAGTGGACAAACGTTCCGGTACGGTCCACAGATCAGCAATGTTCTAGAGATGGATGTTATTACTGGTACGTAATACGTGTTTTAATGGTTTTAACTTCGTACGTTTTGGCGAATAAAAGATGAAAAAAATCGTACGTTTTCCGTCTTTTCATTTAGATCTGCGCGGTCACGTATGTTTATGCTCTTATTTTGTTTTTATTGTTTGTCTCCTTTTTAATTTATTTCACGAACTTGTTGATAGCTTTTCTTCTTTTCACACATCCATCTAATCAAATATTTTTCTTTTTGTTTAACGAGTAGGAAAAAACACACGGACTAGGTTTAAAATAGGTGGTTGTAATAATTTTGTTTTCTGTATTAATAATAAGGCTATTTCTTCACTGAAAACGAGACAGAAGATTTAGCTGGAGATTTAGCAATAGATGATTTAGCATTATTGCTTTTCTAGCAACCGAAGATTTCATCATTAAAATCGTGAGAAGAAAGTATTTCTTTTGGTAGTATACGTTAAATTACAGACTTATAAGTATATACTTTTTTTTACTTAATTAAAACACTAGAATTGTGGTTTATGTCTTATATATTTAACCCTTATAAAATTCTTACATGTTATGAAAAGTTCGTCGAACCTAAGTCTGATTCCTGCGAAATTTACATATTGGTCATACAAAATACCCGATGACCAAAAAAAACAAAAAAAAAGTTCAACCAAAATTGGTCCCACGCAGATGATTTTTCACGAGATTTCTTGTGGCATAAGGACAAAACTCAAAAGTTCATAACGTTTGGTCCTAACCAGGTGTAACGGATTTAAGTAACAGTCAATTTTCTTATTAATTATAGCTGTGCCCATTATGTCCACATATGCATCCGTAATTATGTATATATTAATATATGTATATGCATATATCGTACACATACATACACAAATACATGCATAAACTGTTGGTCTCAAGTATAGTTAGTTCATAATGAAGACTTTCTAGTTCCATTGTATGGTTAGGAAATCAGATAAATTAATGAGACCGACTTTAACGTTTAGGCTAAAAACAACGATCGTTTTGTTTGAAACTCGTTGAATTGCTGCATATTATATGATAGTCTTTGTATATTCTTATATAATGGTCCAAGTTTGTTAAAATAATTTAAGACTAAATAAAATTTGTAATTTGGTTTATTCTCTATTTCTCTGGAATCTTATAGGAAAAGGAGAGATTGCAACTTGTTCCAAAGACATGAACTCTGATATATTCTTCGCCGCGTTAGGAGGTTTGGGTCAATTCGGAATCATAACAAGAGCCAGAATTAAACTTGAACTAGCTCCGAAAAGGGTATGTGAAGTTTGTAAATTATAGGAGAGTTTTAATGTTATGTAACTAAAGAAAAATTTGATCAAATATATGGTTAAACATATCTGTGTTTTTGGAAAAATTTCAGGTTAAATGGTTACGGTTTCTATACACTGATTTCTCCGAATTCACAAATGATCAAGAACGATTGATATCAGAAACAGATGGTCTAGATTTTTTGGAAGGTTCTGTTATGCTAGACCATGGCCCACCTGATAACTGGAGATCAACTTATTATCCACCGTCCGATCACCTAAAGATCGTCTCAATGGTCAAACGACATCGTGTAATCTACTGCCTCGAAGTCGTCAAGTATTACGATGAAACTTCTCAACGTACAGTCAACGAGGTATACACGAATAATTAGGATCTTTACTTTTACTGATAATTAAGCAACTCTTTCATAGTTAAATGTTTTATAATTTATCAATTTATTCAAACTTATGCAGGAAATGGAGGAGTTAAGCGAAAGCTTAAAGTATGTAAGAGGGTTTATGTATGAGAGAGATGTGACATATATAGATTTCTTAAACCGGGTTCGAACCGGAGAGCTAAAATTGAAATCCAAAGGCCAATGGGATCTTCCACATCCATGGCTTAATCTTTTCGTACCAAAATCTCAAATTTCAAAATTTGATGATGGTGTCTTCAAGGGTATTATACCTAGAAACAACATCACTACCGGTCCCCTTCTTGTTTATCCCATGAATCGCAATAAGTAAGTTAAAAATTTAAGATTCTTATCTACATTTTTCAAAGTTTTCAAGAACTAAACGTCGGAGTTTTGTTTAGGTGGAATGATCGGATGTCGACTGTTATACCCGAAGAAGATGTCTTTTACGCGGTCGGGTTTCTACGATCAGCGGATTTTAACAATTGGGAGGATTATGAGAAAGAAAATATGGAAGTACTGAAGTTTTGTGAGGATGCTAAAATGGGAGTTATACAATATCTTCCTTATTATTCATCTCAAGAAGGATGGGTTAGACATTTTGGTCCGAGGTGGAATATTTTTGTAGAGAGAAAGTATAGATATGATCCTAAAATGATATTGTCGCCGGGACAAAATATATTTCAATAATTAAACTTGTGTTAGGCGATAAGTAATTGGGTAATTGTTAGTCGTTCTCGCTTTTTTAATTTATATAGACTAATTAGTTTATGTGGTTGGCCATTGATTATGATTGTTATATTAAATTTTCAAAAAAAATATTAACATTGTGCAAAATATCCTACAAATTCTATTGAATAAATTATTTTTAAAAAATCTATATTTCAGTGGGAGAATTTTGGTTTTAAGAATTCAAAACAAAAGCATATATATATATATATATATATATATATAGTTAATGATCTTAAGAAAGTGGAATTGATAGCCTAGGTAAGTGAAGGACATGATCATAAGATTCGAAAGTAAGTCTACATGTGTCAATGTGAAACCTATCTTTTGTTTTAGTAAATAAAGAATTACATATTAAACATTCAATTAACGTATAATAAAATAATTATGTCTCAGAAATGTCCCCAAACTTTTTTGTTACAGTCTGCGGGAAAGCAGGAGACATCCACACTTCTTGCCTCCCTTTTGTTTTTTTTTTCTTTTTCTATCTCTTTTTCGGCTTCGTATTTTTAAAATATTTTTTCTGTACTTTGAAGATCTTGGTCGAACAAAATCCACGAATAAAAATATAATTGGTGGATCAGAATCGAATATTTTTGATTTTCATTATCGCTATTTTTCTTCGCTTCTAATGTTTATATCGGTCAGTTGTCTGGATTCTTTTCTAAATTGTTTAATTTAGTGCTAGCCATATTGCAAAGTATTTATCAAAGTCGACATTCTTAAATCTATTTTTTGTTAAGTATTTCTTTGCTTTTAACACTAGTTAAGAATTTCTATATGAAATTATTAGATTCGTTCCTTTTCTATTATAATATTTAAAATCACTGATAATATATGTTAATAATCAAAGTATAGTAGTCACTATATAGTCTACATTTATCACATTGCTTTTTTCTATTACAAATACATTGCTTCCACTTTTTTTTTTTCTATTTTACTTTCTGTAACAAAGAAGGATTCCGATTAATTTCTTAAGCAAAATAAACAAACGACAAAAATGTCGTGAAAAGTGGAAAGCATATGATGAACGCTGTAGCCGTTGGCTTTGAGATCGAAAGGAATCTCCAACATCATTTTTCATAGTAAGTACCGATTTTTTTATAGTATAGTATAATGTTTTTTTTAAGCCAAAAGGGTATTCTATGTATTCTGTATATTAGTATATATAAAAGTCGAAACGTTTGGAGATTCCTATATAAAAATATTATAATGCGAAATCTCATTACATCATTACTGAAAATATAATCATGAGATTCCCTTGCATATTTTATCCTTTTTTGCGTCATTACCATCCAGATTTGTATATTATATAATCTTCCGTTTTATTATAATTTTATACATGTGAACACATAACTAGAATTTTTTAAATCTTAAAAAAAATCCGATCTATTTAAACGTTTTAAGTTTTTATTTTATTATTTTATAAATTTGTAACTGTCTATGTAAAATTAATGATTTATTTTGAATTTTAATTATGCCAGTAACAAAAATACTAGAACGTAAACTTCAATGAAGTCGATAATTTAAATTTAATATAGACTATATTGTATTGTAGTAAACTTCTTAATAAAAGGTGTAAAAACTATAATGCATACAAGGTAAAAAATAGAGAAATAACAGATGGTGTTGAAATACATGCATGCAAGAGGGTCAAAATAAACAGCCTGACCCAAACTCCAATGGATTCGAGATATTTATAGCTCAAATAGACTTACCTATTTATTTTGTGGGTTAAAAGTTATATACCAAAAAATCCCATTTATTTAATGAATATAAATGATAAATCTATTGGTAACAAATTAGAGGTAATCCTTTTAACAAAAAAAAAAAAAAATTAGAGGTAATCCACCAAAAGTGATTTATTTATATATGGGTTAAAAAACCTCAACCGGAAACCCATTAAAACTTTGGCCAAACATGGTTAAACCCAGGAATAGCGACCGGTTTTGACATCCTTACATGCACGCTATAGTGAATTACGAACGTTGATTAACAGGGTAATCATGTAGTCATGTAGATCGATTGATCGAAGTAGCATGTAAGTCGATTCTAAACTAAAAGAAATCTAAAAAGGCAAAAAAAGAACCAAAAGAAGGCGAATTTAGAAATAATAGCTATAGGCCTCCAATTATTTGGCCCAAATATGTTGAGCTCTGGGCCGAATGTTAACTAATAAATGCCGATGTACAACCAACTTCGTGCTGTTTTGGTCAATATTGTTTTTGGTCTAATGTTTTGCTCAATATTAACCACACGCTCTTCGTTAAGAGGAATGAAACGAAAAATGCAAGTGGCAAATTGTCAAATGCGTCATAGTCTCTCATAAGTCAAAAGCAGCTGGCCGTTCTCTATATTTCCAACTGTTTTTTTTTCCTGCTGAGAATTAGAATAACTCAAGTTTTTGTTTTTAAGGTATTTTCGTTACAGTGCCTAAAAATATAATTTTAAAGATTATATCTAATATGTTGAATGTCTCACCTTGTATACGTGATGTCATTTTTCTGATTATCTACATGTAATTAGTTGATCGATGAGTATTATTAATTAATATGAAACTACAAGGGAAGTCCAGAACAATGCAAAAGCAAACATTTTTTTTTTTTTTTTGAAAAAACATCACTGTACATGACAAATATATTTATCACTATCGATTTATATTTGTGTGTCAAACTACTAGTGCATCTGTGCATGCAGGAGAAGAACGGTCTTGCAGTAGTCTGAACGAGGCATGCATTTAATTTAACTTTTAGGATAAAAATTCTCCAAATTAAAAATCTAAAACATTTATTGGTATGGTAGGACAAAATCTAAATGTGTACTATCGAATTATTGGTTCAACCATGTGGTTGTGAAAACGTTTCATCAGTTTTTTATTTTCTTATGAGAGTACACATGACTAACTATAAAACCCCGAATGACTACTATTATCTTGCATGCATTGTTTGATATCGAAATATTAATCACATCTGAAAAGAAGAAGAAAAAATGTCGCTCACCCTTACAAAAGGATTGCTGTTCAGTCACATTTTAATTGAATTAATCGTATTTAGCCGAATGAATTTCAAACAACAATCACGTAATTTCAGAGTTTCTTACTGGTTCCGCAATTTTGCGGTGTTCAGTCCTTTATGTCAGTCTTTCTACCAGTTTTATCGTGTAGCTGGCAGTTAAATAAAATGTTTTTGATTGTTTTTATATATTATAAAATTTTGATAAAAACCAGATTTGATTTTTGCTGGACATATCTTCTTCTTGAATACATTAGAATACAGTTATATATACATATATTGAATATCAATCTCTGAAATTTATTTTTAATCTCTGAAAATTCTCCAATCATAAGAAAAATGAAACAAACTATCAAAATGTGTACCATACATACTTTAGAAAACAGTTGTTATTAGTTCTAGAAGGTTGGATTTTATTATATTAGGTAGGATTGATATTCTGGGAAGGGCCCATTATATCGTACTTGTATTAAAATATTCAGAAAGATCAATCGTGTAACAAGGAATAGGAATATATATGTATAAGAGTAAATGAGCTATATAAAATCACATGGTTATACTTTTTGTGGTAATAGTAAAGATTCTTCAACAATCGACAAATAGTTATGGAACTCCCAACTCTGTACGATCTTTTTCATTTGAGTGGCTTTGATAAATTATCAGTACGGATTACTTATAAATAATTAAAGATACTCTGAGGCTCTGAGCTAGGCGTCGTTTTTTGTCAATCTTGTTGACATGGATATTTATTCATGCTGCATTGATTATGAGATCGAAAAAAAATCTTGGAAACTATAACCAATTTCTTAAAAATTTATTATTGTCTGAAAAATTCATTAAGAAAAAAAAGTAATACCAATGTACAGCATCAACGAAAGTATGAGCCACAGCAAAACTAATAATTTATTTATTACCTTAACAAAAGTTTATAATTTACTACTCCCTTTGTTCATAATTATTTGATGTTTAAGGTTTTTGCATACAGTTTAAGGATTCATTTAATTTTTATTTTTCCTATACTAAAAATATTATTTAAATATCATTCAGCCAATAAGAAAATAATCTGCAGGATATAAAATGTCAAAAACTATAAAAATTCATTAAATTTTGCATTGAAAAGTGAAAAGATCAAATAATTCAGAACAAAAAAAACCTTTTAAAACATCAAATAATTCTGAACAGAGGGAGTATATTCTTAAGTTTCAAAACTAAATTCTGGTGAAAACAGTTGGGTAAACCCCATAAATAAAAGTGGATAAAATTATAATTAACTTATAAAAAATTGTTAAGTGGTTTAGTTAATTCACAAAAGATAATAAACCTATAATTGGCTAAACAACAACCTAGATTTGCTTTGTTTTTTTTTGTCGACACCTAGTTTTGCTTAAAACTGAAAAATGTAAATTACTATAACACAATTCACCCAACAATCTATTTTATTAGTTAAAGCAATATTTTAATAATAAGTTTTCCTGAGCCTGATTAAAAAATAAAATAAAAATAATATAGATATGTATACATATATCTATATATGTATATTTGCCATCCTCTCTTGACCGTCTTTCAAAACTTTGTACCATACGACTTTGACTCGCTCTTTCTGAAATCTTTCTCTCCCTCTCCTTTGGCTGCTTCTTCTCTCTACTTTTCTCTACTTTAACTATTTCCTTTCATTTTTATTTTCAAATAACAAACTAAAGAACGAACGAAAAATTTTCCCTCCCTCCCTCCATCTTTTCTCTCTCTCTCTCTCGGTGGTTATCACAGAACCTAAGCAATGAAAGTCCATTCATCTTTTCTTCTTCTTCATCATCTTCAGTTCTCATAATCTGTTATTCTGTTGCGAGAAAGTGACACGTGTGATCATCCTACATGGACGCAATCTTCTTAACGGATGATCCGAGTACCCGGAAACAGTTAATCGGGTCGCTAGCTCAATCTTTCGGATGCGCTTACGTTTGTCTCTGGTCCTATTATTTCCCTCGACCTTCTAAGTAATAATCTCATCTTCCTCATTCTCGATCTTTACATGTATACACATTACACGTATATGTTATTTTTTTGGTCGAATTTCCACGTAAATTTTCATGCATCTTCAATAATGTATGATTGTTTTATATATATATATATATATATATATTCACATGTCGGATTTGATTTTGAGCTGCAGCTACGTGATATCATTGGATGGATATTACAATGAAGCATCTCAAGAGCCTTCTACTTCTCTTGGAAGTTTAGCTAGAAGCTTATTCCATGAGTATCGCCAATCCGTTATCCCTCTCCAAAATGGGTAAATATATTCACTAATGTGTTATACAAATGGAATGTTTGAGTTTTTAAATATACATATATGTGTATAATATATGTAATCAAAAGTGTTTTGATTTTTCTGAAGATATGTACCAAGCATGGCGTTCATGAATAATCTCCCATACTTGGAGATTCGACAAGACGATATTCAAAGACTTGCTTACAACGACGCACAACGTCTATTTTACCAGGTCATTATCAATTCTCATACCATTATATACAATTACATTTCCATTTTATCCGTTATATGAATACTCACTGATAATCAATTTCTTCATTTTGTTTCATTAACTATCGCAGGAAGCCAGGATTCAGGTACATTATTTCATTTGAATGATTTTTTTTTCTTTGATAAATTTGATTTGCTTAAATTTTCAACCAAGTCTAATACATACATACATACCTATATATACATATAAATCAAAACATTTCGACTAAATGTAAATATGTATTATAATCAGACGGTGATATTCATGGGTTGCCGGAGCGGAGAGATCGAACTCGGATTGACATATGACGCTGCAAATGTAAGGATCCAAACGTATAATATTTAATTTAAGAAAACCATAAGCTTATTAAATGAACGTCTCTGTCTCTCTATCAATATATATATATATATATATATATATATATATTAATGTACATTGACCCAACGACAGATGAAAATAGAAGCAAGTCTTCGAGAATGGTTCCCTGAAGATTTCAATAGAAAGACTTCTCCGGTCAACTCCGACAATCTCCGGCCACCACCGCATCCACCGTCTTCCTCTTCTTCGTCTCTTAGATCACTAGACAGTCCCCAAAACGTCTCAGAATATTCTTCACTCTTATTCCCACACGTCCCCAAACCTTCAACGACTGACGCCGTTAACGTTCCGTTACATCCGCTGTTAGCTCCGGTCACCACAACAACAATGAGCAATATGATCCGTCAACAACAACATGAGCCTTTGTTCCTTAACCGTGATCAACGTGAGGAGGAAGCAATGACGCAAGCCATCTTAGCGGTTTTAACGGCGTCGTCAAGTCCTCCTTCTACTTCTTCCTCGCCGCAGCGAAAAGGAAACGCCACCGCTTTTAAGAGATATTACCGCGTGTTTAGCGGTAGATCGCCACCGCCGAATGTACGGAAGCAAAGTATTATGAAAAGAGCGATTTCGTTTTACAATACGCTTAACATTTACCGGAGAGAGCGTTTTGCAAGTAAAAACGCTACTACGGGCGGTGGTGATGGAAGCGGCAGCGTTCGCGGGCCAAACGCAACGCAGTTGCATCATATGATATCGGAGAGGAAACGGAGAGAGAAGCTTAATGAGAGCTTTCAAGCATTGAGATCTCTCCTTCCTCCGGGAACTAAGGTATGTGATAGGTTTTTTTTTCTTTCTTTTTCATGATTTTAAGTTCCACTTATACTTATGATTTGAATTCACTAATCTATTCAAGATTTGGTAAGAAATCTTTTATGAACGGCCAAGATTGTTTCTTTTCAATGATCATAATATTTGCTATAATTAAGAAGCTGATTACATATATCTCATATATGCTATAAGAAGCTAATGGTTATGGCTAAAACGTTTTGGACAGAAAGATAAAGCATCGGTTCTCACCGTTGCAAGGGAGCAACTAACTTCTTTGCAAGACGAGATTCCGAGACTATTAGAAAGGATTGGGGAGCTAGAGGCGAAACAAGCCGGAGAAAGAGAGATGGAATATGATTTAGGACCCGATGAGAGGTTTAACGTTCGTTTAAGACAAATACCCGAATCAACATCTAGCGAGAGAATTTTTGATCTACGAGTTGTTCACAGAGAAGACAACATTATGGCTGATGATTTGTTGATAAGGATTCTCGAATTCTTGAAGCAAATTAACAATGTGAGTTTAGTATCAATCGAAGCACGAACTCGAGCTAGAGAAGATGAAGCTACTTCGGTTGTTCTCGTGAGCTTAAGGCTCAAGATTGAGGTAAATAACAATCTTGATTTTATTAAACTGATTTCTTATAAGGAAAGTATATATTTGAGATTTACTTGTTATTTGTTATTCATTGGTAAAGGTTGGCATATACATATGTTATAATTTTACATAAAATATATGAAAAGGATTTAGTTTGCAATATTTGCTAAATTTTTATATAACAATTTAATGGGTTTTATATATTCAAGAGAATGCATTGATTGGTTGTATTATTTGTTAGGTGATATATACATTCATTATTTAATTAAAAAACGAAACACCGAATTACCTCTTCCACATAAATTATTTGATAGTGTCTAAATAATTATGTATGATTGGATACGATAAGTAGAGAATCACTAGTTTGGTCTTTGACTAAAAGGTTTCTTAGTCATTGAAGAAAAAAAAACGTCGTTAACAGTTTTGGAATTATTATTGTTTTGTAGGGTGAATGGGACGAATCAGCCTTCCAAGAAGCAGTCAGAAGAGTTGTTGCTGACTTGGCTCACTGACAACAAGTTTGATTATTTCCTAACCATATATTATTCATTCTTATAATTTTACTTTCTATTCCTCCTTTATGGACAGTCTATTTTATTACCCCTGGCGTGTGGCGGCTCCTATCGTTTTCGATGGTCCTCCTCTTCTTGTTCTTATTACTGTGGACTGTTTCAGCCGTTCTTCCCTATTTCGTGGATCAATCATGACCGTTTATTTCCTTCCAATTTTTGTGGTTTGTACCATTTAAATTTTGTAATAGGCAATCTTTATCTCTCTATATAAATTGTTGTAATTTTTCCCTTTTCTAAAAGGGCTGTTGTATATGTATCAGTTTAATTTTCTTTGGATTTTAATGATTAAATATGGGTCGTCGTATAATTTTTTTCACATTATAGAGTTGAATCATGTCCATATGGTACTAATTTGGTAATCAATAAATGAACCTTTCGTCCGTACCTTCAAGTTGTAGAGTTTGATTTTAGTTTGTTTAATAATTTGTAGAGGTTACTATGACGCGCTCTAAAATTATAATGGCGTCCAAGCAGTCCGACTAAATTAAAATATTTTCAAAACATATACAAGTTTGATTATATATATATATATATATATATATATATATATATATAATCTCTCCTAAATTTATGTGGCTAAGGTTAATATTCCTTTGTCGCCCAAATTGACTGAACTTTTTGCTAAATGGAGAAGGGAAACGATAATGACATCTGAGACTGAAAAAGAAAAGGAAAATTCAAGAGACTGATGAAGACATATTGATTAATTCCATTTAAGGAACTTACCTAGTTTCTTACCAAGTTCAAATAAGAGAAACATCTTTTTGATAAAAAAAAAAGAGATCGAAATACCTTCAAAGAGATTATTTCCCACTTTAAAAACGTGATTAATTCCAACGGACAATACTCTTTTTTTCGTCGACTGTGCATGCAATACCAACTTTTTTTTTAAAAAAAACGACGCATGCAGTACCTTTCATAATGTATAAAAAACTCAATGAAATTTGCTACTTCATTTTTTTCATGAAAACCCGTATTTTTAAACTTCGTGACCACGTAAATGGATTGACTTGCATTTCTATGAATATATATATAATACTCCAAGCTAAGTGTCGACTAAATTAAGTTTTGGTTCAAAAAGTCTGGTTTTACGTATAAATTTTTAAAACGGAGCTCTCTTAATACATAATGGTTTGATAAATAATGCCACGTTATGTTAATTTTTTTCTACAAAAAAAAAATCCGATTACAATATTATTAATATGAATACAAAATCCCAATAAAAAAAACATCATTTGATTTTCATAAAAGAAAATAAAAACAATTTTGCCAAGAAACGAGGGTGTGTGGGTCTTTTTTGTTTTGTTTTTGTTTTGTCGTCACGAGGGTGTGTGGGTCTAAGTGTTACAAAACAGAAAGTTGGGGCAGTCTGCAGAAATTTCAGAACTTATTTTGGAAGACGGCAGTTTTGACCCAATTTAAGGAAGAACCTTCTAGGGAAATGCTCTTCCGAATATGGTAAAGCTATATTTTTTATTTTTAACTATACTGACCAACTCCTGTTAAAATATTAAAATAACCTTTACGATTTATATATGGACTGCATTTAAAAGATCAAATTAACACTTAAACACGTGGAACTTTTTGAAGATTATGATTCTTAGTAGTTAAAGGTGAAAAATGTTGACTATCTTAATGGAAAAAGCGAGAAACTCAAAAGCTTAGCTAAAATGTCTGAAAACTTTGCCTCATTGAAATCTAGTCTCAACGAAAAATATACTCCCTTTGTTCAGAATTATTTGATGTTTAAGTATTTTGCACATAGTTTAATGGTTCATTTAATTTTTATTTTTCCTATATTAAAAATATTATTTATAATTTATTTAAATATCATTGAGCCAATAAGAAGACAATCTGCAAAATATAAAAGGTCAAAAACTATAAAAATTCATTAAATTTTGCATGGAAAAGTGAGAACATCCAATAATTCTGAACAAAAAAACCTTTTAAAACATCAAATAATTCTGAACAGAGAAAGTAATATTTTGCATCGATATTTAATCCGCTCAGATTATATATATGAATTTCTTATCGTATTAGATGATATCGGCAATTGAAATCATCGTAAGGCTGATCTTATCTAAAATATTAGTTAAAGAGTGAACCTAGCTCACAATTGCTCAGAACCTTTTTTTTTTTGTCGTGCTCAGAACCTAAACCTATAGCGCGAGCTTGGTTTCAATGATTTATTTTGGTTCGCGTTTTATGTTAATATTCAGTGCATACAAGTATACAACATTTAAATGAACTCACAATCTTAGACAAGTTTTTTTTCTTGTTAATTGTAAGCATAAATGGTAAAACGAAAACGGAATGAGAACATTATCTTTGCGTTTGTTGTTTACATTTTGCATTATACGGAACAATTGTTTTTTTTTTTTTAAATTGAACATATTTTATGTTTAGAAAATGTTATTTTATTATGTTTGATAGGACATGGAAATTGATACTAAACTGTTTCGTTTGTCATTAACTTTTTTTTTTCTTCCGACGGTCATTATCTCATACCTAATATTTTTGAATACTTTTACTTCTAAAAAGTTAGCCCCTGTAAGAAAATTGGAATTTGAATGAGATCAGATTAAAGGGCTGAATAATCATCCAAGCGAGCCTTTTTGATTAGTATCCATTCCATTGATTGAAAAAATTGACTTACACTTAAAAGATATATTTGTCAAATGATAATGATTGATTATTTTAAAGTTAAGTAGTTTCAGTCCTCTTTTTGGTAGGCTGTGACTTGTGAGGGAACATAACTTTATAGACTACTATGATCATTACAAACATTTATACAAAACCCTACATGCCTCAATATTTTTTGGTAAATTCATTCTATTAAAAGCTTGTGGTAAGAGTATCACAAATCACAAGCCCACTAAAAATCGTTGTTTGTTGAACCAGTACATACCATTTGGACTCAATATCAACTATTGAGAATGAAACCATTCATATACTAATAATATTGTATTTAACAATGAGTCTCTGTCCTCTATCATTCAATTAGTTGCTTTGTTAACGCAATAGTTATGGTGGAATAAGCGGACTTTTGACCATAATGAACACCAATCGACTCATAGAAAAACTAGATTCAAGAATTATCTTCATGAAAAATAAAGTTCATCTCAAAGATATGTAAAATCGAAGTTACGTAATAATGAAGAAAAAAAAACATGTGCACCCAAAGCTAAAACAATAATATTGATAAAAAGAGTAATGAAACCAGAAGACTTAATTCAAGTGGTAAACGGATATAATTGATGAACACACCAAGATTTACTCAGTGATAAAAAGAACCAAAAAAAAAAAAACACCAAAAATAATTTATCAAATATCTCATGAAAGCACAATCTTTTGCCTACAGCGAAACTTCTATCAGCAGTCCACAAAACATTTTGCCTCACATGGAAGCACATTCAAAATCCAGAACATTTTTTTTTCCTGGTTTTTAGATTTCGTTTACTGTTGCTTGCATTCAGGAGGCCTCTCTCCTTGTTGCCCGTCGTTAAGCTGAGGTCTGCCTCCTTTCTGCAATTTGATTATCAACTTCTATTAATCTATTTCATTATCACAAACTGATTTGCAACACCAGATTTAGTTTAAGCTTTATATATGCATGATTCTAGAAAGTTTTGTTTATAATTCTGTTTACTTATCTAATTCAGTTTTAGTCATCGAAGTGTTCAAGTTTCTATGAATCGCAGATTCATGCATTAATGACCTTGACCACTAATGTCAGCTATCTCTAATACATGGGTCAGGTTCTCTCATTTTGTGATCATGGTCGACCCTAAAACCTAAAATAGTTTATGACTGTTCCATTATTCGACAGAAACTATAGGTTTAACTCAGACCAATACTATTACGAGGGAGGAACTGGTTATGTACCTTGTGTAGGATTGACGGCTGCACATTTAATCAATTTCAAAAAATTAGTAATCAAACTAAATACAAAAAGTGTTGCTTACTACAATAGAAGGAGGCGTTCAGTACCTTCTTCTTGGTCTTGCTTACTTCTTCCTCCTCATCTTCGTCATCGTCTTCTTCCTCATCCTCATCATCTTCTTCTTCATCCTCATCTTCGTCCTCATCAATATCATCCTCATCGTCATTGTCTATGTCAAACTCCTCCCCTTCAATAGCCTCACCAGTAAACCATGAGACAGCATGAGGTATAATCTTCTCCCGGATAGTAGAACTACAAGAAGCAAGGGATACTTGAATAAGATATTCAAAAATTACAGCTTCACAATAAAGGATGCCATATAGACCCAAATGTATAGATCGACAGAGTTTATGTTCAGAAGAAGACGAACCCAATGTCATAATCTTGTTCCATCAGATTCTGAAGTTCCTCAGCCTGCACCAAGGACAGAAAACGTTAGTACAAAGTTTAATTAAACATAGTCATAATAAGGCATGTCTCGAAACCAGATGATATCATACTCTGTCCTCGTCAATGTCTTCGTCATCATCAGGAACTTGGGGAGGATTGAAGAAGTTGAAGAAGCTTTCGCAGTCTTCAGTTTTGGTAATTGGTTTCGCGTTCTTCGCACCTTTCTTAGGCTTCTTCTTAAGAATTTTCTGAGTTAAGCATTTTCCAGGATACCAATCAATCTCTGTCCTGAGAGAAAGAACAAAGAAACAGAATCCATGTTGGAACATAAGATTCTGCAGTATCTCATAAAGAAATATGATATGGAACAATACAAGAAAGTATCAACAATTACCCGATAGCCTTCTCAAGCAGAGGCTCATCTTCATCAATCATATGATACGCCTTTGTTAAAAGGGTGTTTTTAAAGTAAGGGTTCTGGTCGAAGAAAAACTCAAGTTTGAATCCCTTTGGTTCCTCTATCTTGCACCACTTAATATCTTTAAGATACATGAGGGCCCCTTCATCACGCTCTGTGATCTGAAATCAAAAGGAAATCAAAACTCTGGTCATTTAAATGGATATGAGTGGAGTAACTCTAAATGAACAACCGTAGCTGCAACACCAACCTCCTCAGATATAACATCATTGTTTTTCAGGGCGGTCAGCCAGAAACTAGGGACTCCTTTCTCTGCAATCCAACACGGTGAAATAAACAAATTGTGGTCTTTGGAGAATGATTACAGTTTACAAAGGCAAAGAGAGAGAGAGAGAGAGAGAGAGAAAGAGAGAGAGACAGTACCTTCTGCCGCTTTCTCCTCTCCTTGGTCCATCTTAGCATCCTCTGGTACTCCTTCAACTTCGGTAGTTCCATTCACAATGTCATAACGCTGCAAGTTTCAACACAAATTCGAAAATAAATTTAGTCAATACAGCTGCAAATAAAGGATATACAGTATAACATATGCAAGCCTCCAACTAATTTCATACGTTTCGATTAAATGGTTTCTGATTTGGATAGAGTAGTTAGAAGAAAAGTTCAAAATAGTTTGATCTTCTCACTACCAATTACCTTGGTGTACAAAGGCTGATACAACTTTTGATACTTGGCTTCAAGGGCAGCTCTCTCCTCGCGGAATTTTGCCTCTATTTCATCATGCTTGCCCTAAATGGAAAGAATTCTCAAATATCATCAAAAGGGTGCACGTTGGTTTTCAAATTGACTAGGCATGGAAGATGAATCTCATATGATCAAAAGGGTACAGATATACATTCAAGATCATGTCCAGCAATAACTATATTAATCTACACCAACCCACATTGTACAGTAAAACATCATAAACCTCGAACTTGTAAATTGGCAATGAAGATTTTCCTAACCTGAATCTCCCTCAAGACCTCAACACGCCTTCTGATTTTAGGAGTCAGATTCTCGAGCACATCAGAATGCTCTCCAGCCAGATTCTGCAGCTTGTTCTGTGAATCAAACATATAACAGTTACAACAAATCTCCATAGAAACTCAAATATAAAGCACGAAGCTATTCTCCTAAAAAAGGAAATGTCATTAAAAACTCAGAAAACGAAACCCCCAAAATCGCAGATTCCTTCAAGTATATTGCGATACAGAAAGAACAAGACAAAAAAAACTACAGATAACAGATAGAAATTCACCTTAAGAGCGTTGACAAGGCCTGCTCGATCCTCATTTTTAAGAGCTGCAAACAAAAATCAAATAGCTTAAACTCCTAAAATAGAAGGAAAAAATAGGGTTTAGAAATCTCGACTTAAAAAACTTTGACTAAAAAGAGGCAAAACCGGAGAAACAAAGGGCCGGAGCAAATCGGAAAGATATAATACCAGCAGTGAGATCGTTGACGTTGAAATTGTCCTTATCGTTGCTCATTCCTGAAAATCTGGAGATCGAAGTTTGAAATATTTCAGGAAAGAAGAGGAGGAATTGGAGACTGTGGTTTGAAAGTGGTGGAGAGATTGAGGACGAAGAGAAGACGAGGGTTTCTGGGTGGCGACTAAACACAAAAACGACGTGGCTTCCTTTATAATTTCCCTCGCTGGCATTTTTCATTTCACTTTTTTTTTTTACTTAACATTTCAATGAATACTATAAATTAAATATGCCTAAACTGTTAAACATCCATCGAATATACTTTACGTACCAGTAATACGTACTAGTATTAATTACGAATATAACAAGTTAATAACCACAATTTTAAAAAAAAAAAAAAATCAATAGCTTCATAATATTAATGCAAAATGCGTGCTGGTTTCGCAAAAGTTTGCTAAACATCTTGCCGTTTATTCCCAATCAAGGAACAAGCAGAAATGTGCATTCACAAAAGTAACAAACTCAACTGAAAAGCTACAACGACAAAGGCTAACGCGATTAGTTCATGGACTCTTGTCTTCTCCATCGTCTGCTTCCTTAGACTGATGAATCACGGACTCTTGTCTTCTGCATTGTCTTCTTCCTTAGGCTGGTTATCGATAACCGGTGGTTTTTTCTCTGCATCCACATAGCGACCTGTCATTGGATCAACCGGGCGAGTGTCTCTTGCTCCACCTTTACGTCCCATAGCCACCATTGGAGGAGGAGGAAGTAAACCTGATCTGAAAAGGAGACGTTGAACTGGATCTGATGGCTGAGCACCAACAGATAACCAGTACCTGTACAGAAAAAAAACAAAACCGAACATGTCCATTAATCAGAAACTACATGCATCTTTTGTTCAAATTACCCATTCAGAACAAGAACTTTGATCGTATGAACAGGTTCTATGTAATCTTCGCATGCGTTCTGATACTATCTACACGTCCTAATGTTAATTTAAAATGATGCAAAAGAGCATGACAAGATTCCAAAGCTACATGACCACTTGTGCAAAAGACGTTGTATAGGGTGAATGTTTCGGTAAGTATGTATACGAATAGAAAAATCAATAGGTTATCATCTCACGATAATAGGAAGTAATTTCAGAGCTTAGAGAAAGAGTTCAACAGAACAACTCAAGGCCGGTGAAGGAGTTACATTTCAAATATACACAAATGTGTTGATGAATTTCCACAATCATTTGAGGTTTTTTACTCTTTGACTGAATGAAATTCAACAAGGTATAACATTGCTTTCAACTAACTGTTAAACAACATGACATGAAAGAAAATGATCTAAACCAGACCATGGAAATATGCACATCCACATTTCGATGATAAAAACCATTCAAGACTGACGTCAGCTTGTTTGTATTAGATCGATAGACAGTTATATAGCGGAATGCGACTATGAAACAATGTATTACGATTCATAGAGGCAGCTTAACCCTAATTGATACTAGAGCACCTACCTACATAAACCCCTGTAGCTTCAACTAACCAAAAGACTTCGAATGCAGAAACCCAGAAGTTCAGAACAGTGATTCAAGTAAGTAGAAGACAGTTGCAAGGTTTTTCTAAATTGAACGAAGAACATTCTTTCCCAAAATTAGAATGGATATAATCAAATTAAGACTGCTTCCGATTAAATTAGCCTAATTTTTTCAACAGCTCCATTAACAAATTAGTAAAACTAAGAGACCTTCTTGTAACAGTGGCCTAAATCATCCAACTCTATTCACAAATCCAAATGTGTTTTCCAGAAACTAATAGGCACCCTCTAGAAGTGCATTCCAAGACCTCTTTCTGAGTAAATTCAACTGAAACCAATTCGGAAGCCAAAGAAAAGATCAGAAGAACATACTTTATTCGATCAAACTTCAGCCCCATTCTCTTACCACCGTCCTGGCCTGCACACAACCGAAACACCGAGATCGTGTAAGAACAAACGAAGAGAGCATTCGATAGCCTACGAACAAAAATGAACTCCAAACACAGATACAAATTCTTCTTTATCACCTGGCAAAGGATTGAAGTAACCTAAGACCTCGAGATGCTTCCCGTCTCTAGGGGATCTGCTATCAGCGGCCATAACTCGAAAAAATGGTCGATTTTTGCATCCGAGTCTCGATAATCGGAGCCGTACAACCATGTTTCTCTTCCTTTAGCTAAATTACAAAATGATCAAAGCCTGATAATTCGATTGTTATGGATAATGAGAGAGCGAAAGAGAGACTGAGAAACGAAAGTTGAGATCGATTAAGATTTTAGGGTTCAGGGTTTTTTTCTACGGTGTTGGGTCCTTAAACGACGCCGTTTTTCAGTGACGTCCGCTTCAAAACCGTCTTTTATTTTCACGGCGCCGTTAAATAATCAAGAAGGCGTTTTCATCATCCCGCACCTATAAACAAGCGGGTTTATATTAATCGCTTCGCCGCCACAAAGACGGTCTTTTTCCGGCGACGGCGAAACGAAGGTGGCCGTTCCTTCACCGATTGAGATTGTATTTCTGGAAGCGACAATGGAATCTTCTGTCACTCCGCTTCCTTATCGACGCTCGCATCTGTCGAATCAGACTTATCGCTCTACGCTTCATCATCTCTGCTCGAGTTTCGATCGGGAGCCCGGAGTTTCTCTTACCACACCGGCTATTCTTCAGGATCTGGTGCTAAGAACAGGTGAGTTCGAGTAAAACTGAACTTCTTTCTGTGTGCTTAAGTTTTATAAATTTCGATTTTGTGTTATGAAGAGTTGCCAGAAACTATTAGTCTAATCTCAATGTAGTGAGTTTGAATAGTATGATCCTGTTTCTGATGCTTTTGTGTTTTCTGAAAATAGAAATTGCTCAAGCTTCTCCGGGAGAAACTTGCGAACCTGGAAAAATATGTGCTGATGAAAAGCCGCCGGAGAATCTATCGATACTGGAACCAAGATCCGATGGAGGATCTGGTGAGTCAAGAGCTGAGAAGGAGGAAAAGATATTGATGCTTGGAGATGTTTTTGATGGAATCGACTTGCAAGATGCATCTGTTGGTAATCAGCACAAAGATTTTTTCGATGATTTTGAGCTTATGATAAATGACAGTGAAGACTTTGTTCCAGAAAGTTGTGTGAATTTCTCTGAGACACTGGATGTGAATGACTATGATGTTGATGGTATGGCGAAACAAGCTCTTGTTTTTGTTCAAAATGTCGCGGAGAAGCCTAACAACACTGCTACTGAGATTCAAGTAGATTCAGTAGAAGGTGACGATAAGAAGGTTTCTGAGATTATTGGGAGTAAGGCAGAGGAAGTTCCCAAATTAGCTGAATCTAATGAAGTTCTAAGTTCTGGAGTTGTGGATATTAATAACGAAACCCTTGCTAGAGAGATGGAATCCGAGAAGAAACCTGTTGATTGTAGTCAGGTCGTGGCAGCTTCTATTTCTCAGATGGTTGAAGATGGAGATGTCGAAGAAGGAGAGATATCTGGAGATGATAATGATAATATGCTGATAGGAGATGATTTACCAGTCGAAAGACACGAGGATTCTCATGTCTCACAGGAGATAGTGGATAAAAATGGAGAAGGGACTAGTAAGAGTTCTTGTTCTGGTCCCTCTTTTGGTGTTGAGGTATTGAATGTAGAAAATGGAGTAAAGGAGAAGGATCAAACTTCCAAAAACCAAGAGAAGGTATCTGGAATATAAAAAAATGGATTGTTGTTATGGTCTCGTATATGGCGTTTACGAAATCTCACTTGTGTTTTTACTTTTTTTATCTGCAGATGGCTTCTGGAACTCGCATAAAGAAAAAGTCTGCGCCTTCAAAGGAAGCAAAAGCTAGAAAGAAGGTAACATATCATGGGAACATGTTGCAATCTGTTTTTTTTTTTTTTGTGGAAATAAGATGTTTGCTAATTGATAAGCTATTTTTATGCAGGCCAAATTTCGGAAGAAAAGAGCTCAAGAGCGTATAGCCCTTGGCGTGAAAAAGCTGCAACTTAAACCAGTAGCTCCGAAACCAATACCTATAAAATATTGTCGACACTATCTCAAGGGACGGTGCCATGAGGTATGTACAATGGCTCTGAATTCTACAAAATTCCGTGGAATCTAAACTGTTGTTTTCTTGTTGCTGATGAAACTTTTTTTCTTTCTTTCATGTTTTGCAGGGAGAAAAATGCAAATTTTCACACGATACAACTCCAGAAACCAAATCTTTGGTATGATTTACTGTTTCAAATACATATACTACTCTCTTGAACTTTATATACAACCAATCATTTAGAAAAAAGCTGAATCATATATATTTTGTTTTCTCTCTGGTCTCTACTCAATACTCATGTCTTCTTGTTGTTTCAGCCTTGCTGCTACTTTGCAACCCAGTCATGTATGAAAGGAGATGATTGTCCGTACGACCACGATCTCTCCAAATACCTTTGCAATAATTTCATTACCAAAGGTTCTTGCCACAGGGGTGATAATTGTTTGTTTTCACACAAGGTATAAAACCAATCTCGCTCTTCTCTTAAAGCTTCTTCCGAGTTTAAGCATATAATTGATCTTTAGATCCTAATTTACCAATCTTCACTTTACAGGGCACTCCACAGGCTGCTTCAGATACACCGAGTGCAAATGTAACAACCTCATCAACTAACATCACTGCAGCGTCTTTCTCACCTCAGAAATCAAATAAACAAACAGTGAGAGAGGCCATAGCAAAATTACCGACGATCCAAGCAAGAGTGTCAATCCCAGATATGTTTTTGAAGCCCTCGAGTCAAGCTAACCAAAGAAACTCATCTGATGCATCACCTCCACAGATTCCTCCTCTGAGAAAACCATCCGTTGCTCCAAAGGGTATGAGTTTTCTCTCTCTCGAAAAAACCTCACAAGAGGATACCGTGAAACCACCGTCTCTTGGGTCCAAGCAAAACACACAGAACTCTGATAATCAGAGCTTGAAGCAGTCACAACAGAGAAGCTCTGTTCCTATGGTGCCTCCAAAAGGAATTAGCTTAACATTTGCATCAGAGAAACACAAAGCTCTGAATCAAGAGCCGCCTCAAGAATCATCAAGTAGTAGAAATCTCAAGACAACGCCTAATTCACACATTCAAAGTTCTCTAAACTCAACCATGAAACTCGCTGCAGAATTCGAATCCGCTAAAGTTGAGAGGCGCACAAATGACTCCGCAGAAGCTGTAAATAAGGGCGATGTTGCCGTTAACACGAGTGTAACCAGAAACTCAGGGAACATACCTTCTAAGATTCTCGAGTTTTTGTCGAGCTTCCGCCATGGCAAAAACTGATCTTTTTCTGGTTTTTTTAGATAAAAGGATGTACTGTGTAGATGTAACGGATCACGGATGTATTGAGTATTTAAAGGTCTACTTTCTTGTGAGGTTACGGGAGTGATAATCGTGAATGTAAATATTGCATTTGAAGTACGAATAGAATAACGAAATGATTCGTGCTAGTCAAACACGGATATGGTCTGATTTCAATTGCCACGTGTAGTAGAGAACGGCATTTTGTAGTTGATCCAATTCAAAGTAAGAAACGAAAACTCATAAACAATAACTCAAAGGAGATCAAGATCTGATTTGCTTTTTTCTTTAAGGAAAATACACAAATCACTATTTTTTTTTGTCTACTACCCATCTACTAAGCCACGGTAAGTTGAATCACTATCTTAAAAAAAAAAAAAAAAAAAGCTATCTTCGCTGAGTCGTCAGCGGTTCAATTCAATTTGTCAATTTATGCTGTACATTACGAACCTTTGATGAATATTAAACAAAGGAAAATAATTATACACTACTCTTGAATAGTTGAATATATTTATTTTAATTTCGAGTTATTTTCGTCAATAATGCATGAAAATGCTATTAAAAGGTATTTATGTATATTATGAAGGGTAAAAGAGTTATGTCGCCAGGTAAATCCATTAATATATGATTTTTTTAAAATCAAATAACCAATAATAAATGATAAATCCATTAATATATAATTTACTATTTAGATATCATCATATATAGTTATATTGATCATAAAGGTTTAGTATCTTTTATAAACAAAAGTTTAATATAGAAAAATGCTAGAATTACGTATGTAGGTTTTCTTTATGGTCGTCACGTATGTAGGCTTTTCAATTTTCATTTATGTTATGTATGGGTTTTCTATATAATTTAACGGTTCAGAATTTATAAACCATTTCAACTTCCTATTGGTTGGTAATTCCTAATTTGGTATTCGTTGCCATGTATCAACTTGTTCCTGGGAGGACATACAAATTCAGAATCCAATCAAAATGGAAATAACTTTAGTTGAATTCTTTTATTTTTATTTATTTAAGGGACAACTCACATTAATGTTTATCAGTTATCCTGCGACTTCGTTTATTCGAGTAATTCTATTTATTGGGTGGTATATATTTCTTAAACCCATTTTGTACATTCATGGACTTGATATATTTTGAATAACCAGCCCATTTACTTTAATTGTACATATCAGCTTTTATTTGTGGAGGATATGTACCTTCTTCTTTTTTCACTGTTTTACATTTGTAATTGTATGCATGTACAATAATGAAATCGTGACTATTGTTTTAACTTTTAAACTAGGTGGGGATCCGCGCGATGCGCGGGGTTGCGAGGTCTATGAAGCTGAGAACTTATTTTTTTTTTATAATATCAAAATGCTAATGTATTATAGAAACTTTTAATTTTGGAAGAGCATTCATAGTCATAAAATTGGTTAGTTGAATAATTGTATTTTTTTTAAAATTCATTAATTCTGGAAACACCATTATTGTTTTGTATTCTATTTGTTTTATGTTTGATTCTCGACAATAAGGACAATCATTAATAGGAAAAGGATAAGTAAACTAAAATGTCATTTAATATATAATTAAATAAACTATTTAAATTGTAAAACTCTAAACCTTAAAAAAAAAACTATTGTTTCCTTACATTCTGAAAGACGGCCTTGTATACAATGTTCAAAATCTTGGTTTGTGGCTTACCCATTGTATCTGTTATCAGAATCTTCATACCAGCTCTTGAAGTAACACGACATATAACCACATAAAGTTGTCCATGGGAAAATACTGGTTTTGGTAAATACAGGCCAACCTTTTGCAAAATCTGTCCTTGACTTTTATTGATAGTCATTATATAGGCGATAGCTACCGGAAATTGTCTACGCCTCATTCTAAAAGGAAATCTTGTCTCTGTGGGGGAAACAAACATTTGTGGGATCAAGACCTTTTGACCAATATATTCTCCAGTTATGTGGCTAGCTTGAATAACATGTTTGGCCAACTGTGTTACCAAGAGTCTTGTTCCATTGCATAAACCACCTCTAGGGTCAATATTCCGAAGCATCATAATAGGTGTCCCTATTTTCAATTTCAATTCATGGTTTGGCAATCCTGAGATCTTAATACTATTAAGATATTTCTGTGTGTAAACTTTCTCGTCAATCTTGCCCTTATCAGAAGTATTGATGCTGTCCGAACTTAAATACTGTATGTATGTTCCTCAGCTAAAAAATGTTTTACGAAGTTCAGTTGATCGCATTATGAAGCTAATGTGTAAGATCGTATGTATAAAGCGTTAAATATGTTTACCTTTTATTTCTGACAACATGTATTCGTTTACGAGATCGTTTTTTTTGTCACATCTTCTTCTTGTTTTCTGTTTTCCTCATCTTCTTCCTATTTTACTTCTTCTTCTTCTTCTTCATCGCCTTTGTCTTCTTCGTTCTCTCCGACTTTATTTTCTTCTTATTTTTTGTCATTTATTTACAGCAATCAAATATATGTACTTGAAAACTTTAACTATTTCTCTCTCCTCATCCATATGTCCATCCCTCTTTTAATATTTATCTCTCATTCTCTCATTTCCCCCTCGTCCTAAATTTATATATATCATATGATTTAGATAACTACATTTAAAATAAGAAGTATTCAAAAATAAAAAATAGGAACACAAAAAATGTGAGCTAACATAGATTGAATATCATGTACCTATAAGGTTAACTCTCTCTACCATATCTCTTTCTCTCTCTTTCTCCCCCTTTCTCTCTCTCTCTTTCTCTCTCTCTCTCTCTCTCTCTCTCTCTCTCTCTTTCTCTCTCTCTCTCTCTCTCTCTCTCTCTCTCTCTCTATTTCTCTCCCTCACACTCTCTCTCTCCATCGACATGTCCCTAAAGCATCTTTATGTCCCTGAAAGCTTTAACTCAATTTCTCTCTATCTCCCCCTTTCTCCAAATTCATCACCCATTTCCCCTTCTTATTCTTCAATATTTTTCGTCATGTCATAATTTTTCTTATTATGATTTTTTTTCCTTTTTTCGGTCTTCTTCTTCGTCTTTTCCTTCTTCTTTATCATCGACGTCAATTTTCTTATTCCTTATCTTTTCTTTCTTCTTCTTCATCGTCTACAACTTTTATTTCATTTCTCTCTTCTGATTTGTCTTCTTCTTTTTCTTCCTCTTTTGTTTTGTTCTACTCTTCTTCCTATTCTTTATCTTTTGGTTTAGTTCTTCTTCGTATTTTTCTTATTCTTTTTCAGTTTTTTTTCGTCTTCTTCTTCAATCTCTAATTTTAAGGATTTTGCCTTCTTTTTCGGCCCCAATTTATTCATCTTATTTTTCCTCATAATTTCCTTTTTCTTCTTCATCATCTTTGACTTGTACTTTTTTTTCTTGATCTTCTTTTTCTCGTATTTTCCTTCTTCTTCTTCTTCATCGTATTTGACTTGTACTTTTTTTTCTTCTTCCTCTTATATATTTTTCGATTTTCTTATTCCTCACCCTATTCTTTCATCTTCATCATTGTCTTTGACTTCTGCTTCATCATCTTTGTATTTTCTCAGTTCTTCTTCTTTTTAAATTTTTATTAGCCTTCTTTATTCTCTACTTCTTATTCCTCTTTGGTCTTCATCAAACTCATCTTCTTCTGGTTTTTCTTGATCTCTTTCTCATCCTCACCTACTTCATTTTCTCATTTCTTCTTCTTTTATTTTGTTTTCTTTCGGTTTCCTTCTTTAACTAAAACATCTTTTTTTTTATATCCTTATTCTTCTTCACTATTTTGTGTTCTCATATGCTTTTTTTATTCTCAATGGTTTTATTCAAATTCATCTTTTTTTTAGTTTTTATCATTAACTACATCTTCTTCTTTATACTTATACTTCTAAGTTATAAAGAATTATAGGTGAATAAAAGTAAAAGCAATATATATGATTTATTAGGAAAACTCTTTGTATGTCTTTTTTAACAATAAATAACAATTATGAATGGCTTAAAATAAGAACAATATATAAATTATTAGTAGCAAAAACTAATTAGGAATCTGTTTAATTGTTTATTTTTATTGATGGTAACTAAACTTAGAAAGTACATTAGGGAAAACAATTAAAATCCAAATACAACAAAAAATCAAAGAAAATTGTTAAAATAAGATAATTAAGGAAAATTAATCAAAGACAATGCAAAGAATTGACGAAACTTATACTAAAAACATTGAATGGATCGACCAAACATAAAAAGGATTCATCATAGAAGCTGCACGTAACAAAGCAGTGTACATCATAAGAAGAAAGGAGTGGGAACCCATTGACTTTCCTTATAGATAGCTTCGACATACTCGGTATCATCGTGCATTAAACTCAAAGCATAACATGCATCTTTGAAAGTACGGTGGACAACACCATTAATTGTTCTTATATCCATCTAAAAACATGGATCGCGAACGACATGCAATAAAACCCTCAAGTAGTAGGCTTCGCCAGCGTTAGAGTTACAGTAGGCTATAATACTCGGTCTGGAGTTACCACAAAGACGGTGGTGCCATTGATGTTTTTATGATCCCAACCCCAATGGATCGGAAATTCAAAAGACATATATGATATGGCTTCAGGATAGTCTTAATTTAACGAACCTGTAAATTTATCGTTGTAAACATCGCAGAAAAATGTTCATCTTCTGTAAAAACGATTTGAGATGGAGGCAGATGTTACGGCAAAATCTGATGATCACGGAGGGAAAGATTGCTGGTCGCTATAGAAAATTCATAAAAATTTTGAAGGAAAGAACTATTAGGCAATGGATTTACATAAGATGAAAGTCTAGAAGCAGAAAAAAACATTTAAAGCACAAACTAAAATAAACAAACATGAATTTTTATTTACCTGACAATTTTATTGTAAAGCGGGAGATAAAATATTCAATTAGCGAAGTATGAACTATAAGAGTAGGTTGTCATTATGGAAATGCATAAATAATATATATATATATATCGATTTTTTTTAAAAGACATGGATTTATTTTTAAAAAAGATGCTAAACCTTAGAAGACGAACATTGTATGTAAGAAAACATGAAGACCAAGAGGAGTATATATAGCACGATGGATACGCTAGGATTTAGATTAGTACTGACTTTGATATCGATGTCCCATAACCAAAATCAGTGGCTAGGACCAAAATCGAGATTAGTGGCCCATAAATAAAATTGATGGCCCATAATTGAGGAAAAAAGACACATCACAGGTATTTCCACGTAAGATTAATGATTGACCTATCATAACAAATTAAAATGCCATATAATATTTTTTAATAATGACACATAGGACAATTGCTGTGGAGACAGCACATCAGATGTTGTGCGGAGAGGCAGAGAGAAATTGAGTTAAAGCTTTCAGGGACATATAGATGCTTCAGGAACATGTCGATGGAGAGAGAGAGAGAGTGTGAGGGATAGAAATAGAGAGAGAGAGAGAGAGAGAGAGAGGATAAAGAGAGAAAGACAGAGAGAGAAAGAGAAATGGTAGAGACAGTTAACCTTATAGGTACATGATATTCAGTCTATGTTAGCTCATATTTTTTGTGTTCCTATTTTTTTTATTTTCGAAATACTTCTTATTTTAAATGTAGTTATCTAAATCATATGATATATATAAATTTAGGACGAGGGGGAAAGGAGAGAATGAGAGATAAATATTGAAAGAGGGATGGACACATGTATGAGGAGAGAGATATAGTTAAAGTTTTCAAGTACATATATTTGATTGATATAAATAAATGAAAGAAAATAAGAAGAAAATAAAGTCGGAGAGGACGAAGAAGACAAAGGCGATGAAGAAGAAAAAGAAGAAAGTAAAATAGAAAGAAGATGAGGAAAACAGAAAAAAAGAAGAAGATGTGACAAAAAAAAACTTAAAGAATAAAAAGTAACAAAAAGGATATAGAATGAAGAGGTGAAAGAAAAAGAAATAAAAGAAAATGAAAGAAAACTAAGAAGAAAACGTGAGAGAAGAATGAGAGATAAAGATGGAAGACGATGAAGAAATTAAAAAAAAATATAAAAGATAAAAAAAGAAAAAGAAGAAAAACAATTATGTAAAGACGAAAAATTCGCTTTTGTCTTAATTCAATTGATTTGTGAGTTCAATAGTAAATATATTTTTTGTTAATTTTAGATGGTGTTTCTTTTTTGGATTTGTTTTATTTTATTATGTATATATTAAATAATTGTTTTTAATTATTTTTAGTTTTAATTTATAACATTGAAATCTCTATGCCCGGACAACAACAAATTAACAACAATATAAAACCCAAAAAATAAAATAGAAAATTAAAAAAAGGCGAGAAAAGAAAAATAATCACTAGAAATCACAAAAAGGAAATATGGGAGACTATGCCACAGAAACAAAATTCACCGGCTTACTAAAGTACAAAACCGATTTACTTTGAGAATGAGCGAAGAGTTGACCTTCGAGAAGGGTGAGTTAGTTGTTGTAGGTGAAAAACATATGTAGGCTAACGATATATATATAGTGTATGATAAATGTTTTAGGGTTTTTTTTAACATTTTTCGATGGCCTATTTTACAAATTTGGTGAATTAAACAAAATCGATGTTTTATTAACTAATAGTATAGATGACCCATTAAAATCATATTAACCATAGTGACAC
The DNA here is from genome assembly GCF_000478725.1 of Eutrema salsugineum. Lineage (NCBI taxonomy): Eukaryota > Viridiplantae > Streptophyta > Magnoliopsida > Brassicales > Brassicaceae > Eutrema > Eutrema salsugineum. Next base: position 9,606,836 of record NW_006256829.1, read on the forward strand.
ATAGGATTAATGATAATCCAATTAAAATTAAAAAAAATAACATATATATATGACATATAAGCAAATCACTCTGGTGTTGATACGTAAGAATTTTGACTTCGCAAATAATAGTATAGATGGTATGTTCCAATTCTTACTTTTCAAAATATATTCACTCCAACTCCAAATATTGATTATCTGTATTAATTTTCTGGAATAGAATTATTAGGCTACTAACATTCTCTTCTTGTCAAAAGTTGTTATAGTCAATGTTCGTATTAATTTCAAACAATCTCTTCTTTCAAAACTTACTTCATATAGTCAATGACTAAGTGCTCGTATTTATTTCTTCTTAATTTGTATGCGCGTTTTTCAAATCATCAACGGCAATTTAATTTCTTTCGTATGCAAAAATGGCAAATTAAGAAAGAATTATACTGTAAATAAGTTATATGAGTTTTTGTGATAAAGTAAGTTATATGAGTTTTGTATACTTTAACCGAATAATTTATAAGTTTTTAAAGATTTACAAAAACTCATATAAATTTTTATAATATGTCGATTTAACTTAAATAAAAAATCTTTATGATTTTTTGTGATAAAGTAAGTTATAATATATAATAGTTCGATTTTAACATTTTGTGATAAAGTAATTCACTTCAAGTACTTTAGAAAATTTAACGTGTTGTTTTTGTTGGAGAAAAACTTTTAAAATAGATGAAATGTATTTGATGAATTCATGAAAATTCAATTTAATTATATTTATTATTTAGACTGTAAAATTATTTTAGTTATTGATTTTTCGTCGATAAAAGGTGCCAAGTGAAAATACAATATCATTTAAGAAAGGTGTATATACAGGCTATCGATCATTTAATTTGGTTTACATGTTTTACATGTTGTATGCTTTTCCTACATTCCCTCCCAATTATTACATTTTGTTTTAAATACACATTGTGTCTAATTTCAATCTTAATTAGTAAGCTAAATAGATTAACGTTTGAAATATTAAGGGGATTTGAAAATACCATGCAACATTTTGTTAAATATACCGATAATAATTAAATACGAGTCTGCCCACGGACAGGTGTCTGCCCACGGACAGGTGTCTGCCCAGAGGCAAATGTACTGAACACATAGCAATGAGCGTGTTGTAATAGGCCATTATGTTTTCTTTTCTGGTATCAGGTGACTATATATTAAGACGAAGGCATGAATTTATCTCAAAAAGACATGATTTTACCTTTTTTACACACGAACATTTTTACGCGTACATGAAGGGCTTTAATAAAGTTTTGGATGTTATAAATATATAATATATATATATATTATTTTTCAAATTTGATGTGTTAATTTTATAATCCAAAATATCTTTATTATGAAGAAATTAGATGATATCATTTAAATTTAAATTTTAGTTTCGAGTAATAATTTAGGAGTTTACGGTAACAACATTGATAGTATAAAAAATATCAGATATGGATACTTCTCTGCAAAACTGTCTATATTTATATAATTATATGTATGATGACATTGACATTTGACAACATACTATATGGGGATGGAATCACCTTTGTATCTTTTATCAAAAAGATTCACCTTTGTATGTATAAAAAGAGAGTTAAGACATTGTAAACTCAAAGTTGAAGAAATAATAGATGTTTAGCTTCCTCTTCATTTATCTCTGTTTCTAAGTTTATCTTTCACTAATGGCGCCCAAAGATAAAGGAAAAGGAAAATTGATAGATGTAAGTTTATAATCTGAGTTTTTCATTTTTATTTTTGTTTACATTTCTTAAACCCTAAACAATTATTTCTTATTGATAATGATTTGATAGGTTCATGATAAATTATTCTAAAAGAATAAGAACTGAAACCTGTTTTCATCAGTATAATATTATATCTGTTTTTCTTCATTTTCTTCCACATGCTTATAATTAGATGTTTTAGCTTCTCCTTTTATAACTTATTTAAACATATACCAGTAGCAAATTAGTTGATATTTTAAAATTTGTTATAGATATTTTTTTAAAAAAATAGATGATAAAGAAACATAATTATATCACCGATCAGTTTTGAACGAAATTTTTGTTACCGCATATGCATGTCATTTTCTGGTTTTTCAGTTTGAGTCTCTCTTTCTCTCTCGCGTTTTGTAATTTCTAAACACTAAACCTAAAGTTTAACAAAAAGAAACACTAGACCAAAATATTCTTATACCTATATATTTTTCAATATAAATTATAATTTTTTATTTCTTATATAACACTAGGTTCAATCTTGGGATTGGAGAGGGGACTCCTGGGATTGGAGAAGCGTTGAAGGTGTAATCAGACCGACATTAGATCAAGGAGATCAAGGTATCATTCGATATACGCTTACAACTTCAAATTATGTTCAAAATTTACAAACTAATTGCAGTATCTTAATTCTATAAATCCGTAAATCATCAAGTCACACAAAATTGGGCACTTAAAAAAGAAAATATGGTTGAGATATTTGGGCCTATTGTTCTTGACGCCCAATAGTTTACATAACACCTAAAACGACAACTTCTCAAAAGTCAAAACACATACAGATAGACGACATAACAAGCATGAGTTAACGGCTGCACAAATAACGCTTTCGCTTTTGTTCTAATTAAGAGACTAGAGATGATTGAGAAAATGAAAATTCCAAGATTTAAACCATTAAATTTAAATGCATTTGAAGATAATATATATGATCATGTAAACTAACCACTGATTTTAACGTAGCTACGTGTTGGGCGTGTTCTGTGGTGAGGTCGGTGCAAGCTCTTTACAATATCAGTATTCCTGTCGTACGCGAACAACGTGAGCTATCTGTTCAACATTTGGTGAACAATGTCACGTTTGATAAAAAGGATGGAATCACCAACACAAAAAAAGCTTTCAACTACATTAAAAATCATGGAGTTTGCTCATCAGATCAATGTAAACAACAAAGTAATGTGGTGCATCAGTCAAGTTGTCGTCATGGAAATGAGGTCACAACTAACTATGCTCTCTCTCTGATTTCTTCAAACTAACTATTAATTCTTTAGTGTAGAATCTAAACATAAATCTATTACATTACGACCTTACTATAAAATTTAGGTGCATTTCTACGATATTGATGGCTACGAGACCATCACAGATGTTGATGATGTTACACTTGAAGATATTGTCAAAATGCAACCCGTGGTAGCTATACTACCACTAACAGAGGCATTCCAGAAATACGGCAAAAATCCCAATGTTGTAAGTGCAGGTCTTTTTTGATATATCTTAATAAAATAACGGTTGTTTATATTATATGTTACTTGATGTTTATAATGTAATTGTTTCAGAGAATATATGAATCTGTACCCGACTCACTTCCTAGTCGAGGTTTCCATGCTGTTCTTCTCATTGGATACGGGAACCATAATGGAAGGCCGTACTGGGTTGTTCAAAACTCTTGGGGTAGTGGTTGGGGATTTGAAGGGGGTTTTGGATACATATACCGCCAAACAAAGAGAGGCAGACGTTCGGTGTTTACTGAAGTTCACTACCCCACCAAGAAGAAACGTGATAGAGCTTGAAAGTGTGATGAAGTATGTTAATGTTTAAGACAATATGATTTGACTATAATTATATTTAAGAGCTTGAAAGTGTGATGAAGTACGTTAATGTTTAAGACAATATGATTTGACTATGATTATATTTAAGAACTTGAAAGTGTGATGAAGTATGTTAATGTTTAAGACAATATGATTTGACTTAATTCTATTTAAGAGCTTGTTTTGTTAATGTTTAAGACAACCTGAATTTGTCAATTTTTAAGACATATATTCGTATTTCTAGTCTCTTTGATTTATAAAAATCGCAAACTAATATCTGAGCGTAGTTGCGACTGGTGTTGATTGATATACACGTCCATATATCATACTTTTCACATTGCACTCAAGAATCAAGATCCTCTGCGTTGATAACCAATGACCCAAGGAAATCTTGCAGTTTTGTTTCATCCCAGCTTTTATGGTTCTCATGCCACAGATCATGTAGTCGAACAGAGGTTGCCTGTGTCAAGATTATGTGCTGGCCAAGGAGTATGAGAGTATCCATGAATCCTACTTGATAATCCTTCAAGATTAAATATCTCCCTGCTCCAATATTCGCTTCTAGTACATTGCCACTGGGGAGAATAACGAGCTCTCCATACTTGCGGAGGCAAGCATCAGTGTTAGTAACAAACTGTAATAAATATGTTTTTCAAGTATGACTCCAAAAAAAATCAGAATGACATACATAGAGAAAGAAAAGCTCATCAAGGCACAAAGGTAAGGAAGAGATAGGATACCCTTTGATGGATATACATACAATAATTGAAATGGATATCTCCTCGGCTCTAAACATTTAATCTATAATAAGGGAACCCAAAACTTGTCTTATGCAAGAACAATTTCTGTTCATTTACTTCATTGACAACAATGTTGTTGTCTTCTTGATGTAACTGTTTTCATTCATCTTCATCTGACCCGATAACTTCAACGCCATCTCGATCGAAAACAAAGGGGGTTCCAGGCACGGGAACCTCTCCAGGACCAGCTAGACGGAAGACAATTGGGGGTTTATCTGCATTTACCAAGAAGAAAAAGCAACCCCAAAATGTCAGGTCTGATGGCACCATAGCATAGGATAAAGTTATTCTATTTCATCATCTAATTTATTGAACCAGTGAAAATGAAGAGGAAAAGCAGCACACACCTATGTCGTGATACATGGGGAAGGGAGGATCCACGTGAATAGGAGCTGCCATCATCTCTTCATGACAAACACATAAATACGCACCAAGAAGTAAGTAGAATGTGGAACTTAACATCATACCCAATAGAAACCGCAAATTCCGTTTAAGAACTTAGCATTATATATATATATATATATATACTGAGATGCATATCAAACCATAGCCTAAGCAAGTATTAAAAGAGATCACACTTTGTTATTGCCTAGTTCATCAATTATTTCAGCCACAAAATGTAATCTGAAACCGGAAATCAAGGATTTTGGTGACAGCTACGTTCAGAAGCAAGATTGATAGTAAAAACATACAAAAGTCACAAGAAACTAGGAAGATAGTCAGTCACCTTCATCTGTCGGCTTGACCCTGAAAATGGGAATCTGAAACGAACCACCACGCTCTAATGTTTTAACTTGATAGAGTTTCGACTCATGAGAAGGAGAAGACATATCTCTAGCCCAGAATGTGATCCAGTGTGCCAAATAACCAGAAAACGAGAAATTCGCCGAGACATGCTCAACAAACACAAGGTTTGTTCCCTAAACAATATTAAGACCATGAAATCAACAACACACAGTAATAAATTCAACTGCAGAGCATTCAAAAAGCACTGACATTCTCTTGGTTGTATTTATCAATGGCCGTGAGCGTCACTTCCTTAATCACTTCCTCGTTGCTCCGTTCTTCTGTCCCACTGATTGGTGGTGCCCCATCGTAAGGGTCACAAAGATTGAAAAAGTAATCGAATTTGTCCCACTCAATCCCAAAACCCTAAATCCACAACCAAATCAGCAGAGAGGATGAACCCATATATAAAAGCTCAAAATGCTATTGTTGATTCAGGTAATCAAGACTCATGAAATCATCCATCTTTTGTTTCAATCAACAACCCACACGCCAGCCCTAATTTTTCGAAGAGTTTAGAAGAAAATCAAAATGGATAGGGCAAGATCTTACCTGGGTTTTGTGGAACTGATAGTGAAACAAGAGATACTGTCGTACATATTCATCCTTTTCAGGCTCCCAAACACGGAGTCTGGCGTATGTGGAAGATGGTTTTGATTCTACGATGGCTTTTCCGTCCAACTTCGGCGTCTTCTCTGGGCGAGAGGAATCCTCCTCCGTAGAAACAGAACCGGCCATGATCGGCACCCTAGAGTAGCTGCTTCTCGGAGACACAGTTTAACCCGATTCTGACGTGAGCTTACTTACTTACCACCTGTATGATGGGCTTATCATAAGCCCATTAAGCTCGTAACAGAAGTCTCAAATAGCCCATTAGTTTTCTCCGGACTTGTTTTTGTGAAGATTTGCATTTTTTTTCTATTGCTATCAAGTGGCTATTGAAATGACATCAAAAATTTTACTTTTGGAGCAATACTTATCCAAAACAATATTAGCTTTAAGACTGCTTTGAGTGAATAATATCCTTTCGGAATAATCAAAAGATAAGCAGATTAATTGTGAATATTAGAAGAGTTTTTAGAAGTAAGAATTGATGAAAATTGATGAAAATTGATGAAGATTTATATGATTCAGGATTGATGAAGATTTAAGAATTGATGAAAAGCGTAAAGCCCTTGGCGTGAAAAAGCTGCAACTTAAACCAGTAGCTCCGAAACCAAAACCTATAAAATATTGTCGACACTATCTCAAGGGACGGTGCCATGAGGTATGCCCAATGGCTCTGGATTCTACAAAATTCTTTGGAATCTAAAAACATTGTTTTCTTGTTGCTGATGAAACTTTTTTTTTCTTTCATGTTTTGCAGGGAGAAAATGCAAAATTTCACACGATACAACTCCGGAAACCAAATCTTTGGTATGATTTACTGTTTCGAGACGTATACTACTCTTTCGAACTTTATATAACACCAATCATATATTTTTTTTCTGAAAGAATGTAAAATTTATTCATCAAAAAAAAAAACAACCTGTTTACAAACATAGTGTATCCCTTTTTCAGAGAGTTTGATTTAAGGTAAAGAAAAACTGGATTTGAAAATTAAAGCAAATTAGGCTCAGCTACGGGTGCCAAACCATCGCACCAACCCATCCTCCATATCCCCTTGTCTTCGAAGTGTTCAGACTCTGTTACGGACTCCTTTGTCAATAAATCTGATGAGCTGGGTTGGCTGTCTCGACCTGTCGCCATGTTTCCTACTGTTGCGCTCCTTCCAAATACTGTGGAGTGTGATTTGAAAGCAGTACCGCAGGAGAAACAGGGATGTGGGATCAGTCCAGTTCTCTGTTTTGACCAGCGTCATAATGTCAGCCCATACCGTGGTATACCGAGTTCCAAGGAGTGTGTAGACAAGTGCCTTCCAAACCTGTGAGGAGTAACCACATGAGAAGAATAGGTGGTCTCGAGTTTCGACTGGGAGTTGACAGAATACGCAAGCGTGAGAAGCTGGTGGAACATTGGTCCACTGTAACATCCGGTCGCCGGTGGACAGACGATCATGAACCGAGAGCCAGGTCATGAAGGCGTATTTTGGAGTGGCATGGCGAAACCATACACCTTTGTACCAGTCAACCTTAGGTTGCTCACGTCTAATCAGGTTCCACGTTGCTTTGGAGGAGAACGTGGTTTTGAATTGATTTCCTTTGTTTTTCCACAAAAGCATATCTTCTTCTGTTTTCTGGTCTCGCTGAAGTACGCTGATGAGATCCTCTATCTCGTTGAGATTTGTTCCCCGGCGTCGTTGACGTCTATGTCTTGTTATTACCCAATACACCGAAGCTTGTGCAGGAATACCCATGTCTATGAACCCTCGTGGCCCTGATAGATCAATTAGGCGGCCTTGTGGAGACCACTGATCAAAGAATTTGATTTCCCATTACCAACATTAATTCGATAGAAGCTGCTGGCCAAATCCCGTAACTTTAGCAATTTTTTCCACATCCACGATCCTGCATTCATATCTTCCGCTAGAGACCAAAAGCTTTTGCCTCGCTGAATGTTTATTTGGAGCCACTGTGCCCATAGAGAGTTCTCTGGGTTGATAATCTGCCAAATGAGTTTCAAGCAACATATTTTATTCACCTCCTTTGCCGTCCGTAAGCTTAATCCACCTTCGTCTTTCGGCGTATCAAGAGCACCTGCCAAGCTATCTTTGCTTTATTAGAGTTTAGGTCCGGACCAGACCATAAAAAAGCAGCACATATGCGATCAATTTCCTTTACGCATGCTCCTGGGAGGTAGAAAGCCGAAGACCAAAAATTGGAGAGACTTGCAATAACCGATTTAATTAACTGCAGTCGTCCCCCGTAAGACAAAAACCGTGCTTTCCATGAACTGATATGTGACCTTATCTTCTCCAGCAAGGGAACATAGTCAGTTGGTGTCATGCGTCTCGTGGTTAAAGGTAAACCGAGCGTTGGCTGAGACCCCAGCCATATAAACTGTATTGATCTTTAGATCTTCACTTTACAGGGCACTCCACAAGCTGCTTCAGATACACCGAGTGCAATCACTGCAGCGTCTTTCTCGCCTCAGAAATCAAATAAACAAACCGTGAGAGAGGCCATAGCAAAATTACCGACGATCCAAGCAAGAGTGTCAATCCCAGATATGTTTTTGAAGCCCTCGAGTCAAGCTAACCAAAGAAACTCATCTGATGCATCACCTCCACAGATTCCTCCTCTGAGAAAACCATCCGTAGCTCCAAAGGGTATGAGTTTTCTCTCTCTCGAAAAAACCTCACAAGAGGATACCGTGAAACCACCGTCTCTTGGGTCCAAGCAAAACACACAGAACTCTGATAATCAGAGCTTGAAGCAGTCACAACAGAGAAGCTCTGTTCCTATGGTGCCTCCAAAAGGAATTAGCTTAACATTTGCATCAGAGAAACACAAATCACTGAATCAAGAGCCTCAAGAATCAGCAAGTAGTAAAAATCTCAAGACAACGCCTAATTCACACATTCAAAGTTCTCTAAACTCAACCATGAAACTCGCTGCAGAATTCGAATCCGCTAAAGTCGAGAGGCGCACTAATGATCCCGCAGAAGCTGTAAAGAAGGGCGATGTTGCAGTTAACACGAGTGTGACCAGAAACTCAGGGAACATACCTTCCAAGATTCTCGAGTTCTTGTCGAGCTTCAGCCATGGCAAAAACTGATCTTTTTGGTTTTTTGAGATAAAAGATATATACTGTGTTCTGTGTAGATGTAACGGATCACGGATGTATTGAGTATTTAAAGGTTTACTTTCTTGTGAGGTTATGGGAATGATAATCGTGAATGTAAATATTGCATTTGAGAAGTATGAATAGAATAACGAAATGATTCGTGCTAGTCAAACACGGACTTGGTCTGATTAGGACACAATCGTTCCTGATTGGAAATTAACTTACTAAAAAATGATAAAATGATGTTTCTAGTCACAATCGTAAGGTTCGGCTCTTTTTTTTTTTCTCTAACTTTGTGATTTGCGTACTATTAATTTTTGATTATCTGTATTATTATCTTTGGAACAGAGTTCCAGTATTAGGACACAAACAATCTCTTCTTGTCAAACTTGTTATAGTCAATGCTCGTATTAATTTCAAACAATCTTTTCTTGCAAAAACTTACTTGTTATAGTCAATGACTAAGTGCTCGTATTAATTTCTTTCTTAATTTGTATGCACGTTTTTTTCAAATCTTCAACGGTCTCCAGCTACTCCATTCCCCTTTACATCAAATTACTTTATATAACCATCACAAAATGGCAATTTAATTTCTTGGTGTAGTTTACTTACAACATAATTAGCGAAAAAGGTCACAAAATGGCAATTTAATTTCTTGGTGTAGTTTACTTACAAATCTTATGATTTCAATAGTTGAACTCGATTAAAACTCTTAGCGAATGATGAGAGTAATCTTATCATTAATTAGAGGTAGACAAAATTTATAATAGGTCGATTTTAACTTCTTGTGATAAAGTAATTCGGTTAAAGTATAAAAACTCATATAACTTTAGAAAAATTAAGGTGTTGTTTTTGTTGGAGTAAAACTTTTAAAATAGATTAAATGTCTTTGATGAATTCATGAAACTTCAAATTTAATTATATTTATAATTTATTTAGACTGTAAAATTATTTTAGTTATTAATTTTTCATCGATAAAAGGTGCCAAGTGAAAACAACATTGTTGGAATTATACACTCTCATTTTACAATCTCATTTAAGAAAGGTGTGTCTACAGGCTATTGATCATTTAATTTGGTTTACATGTTTTTCTAATAATTTGTTTTACATGTTTGTATGGTTTTCCTACATTCTCTTCCAATTCTTACATTTTGTTTTAAATACACACTGTGTCTAATTTCAATCTTAATTAGTAAGCTAAATAAATTAAGGTTTAAAATATTAAATACCATGCAAAATTTTGTTAAGTATACCGATAATAATTAAATATGAGTCTGCCCACAGACATGTTTCTGTCCAGGGGCAAATGTATATTGTAACACATAGCAATGAGTGATTGAGTGTTGTAATAGGCGATTATGTTTTCTTTTCTGGTATCAAGTGACTATATATTAAGACGAAGACATGAATTTATCTACAAAAAGACATGATTTTTCCTCTTTTACACACGAACATTTTTACGCGCATATATGAAAGGTTTTAAGAAAGTTTTGGATGTTATATTATATATATAATATTATTCTTTTCCAAATTTGATGTGTTAATTTTATAATCCAAATATCTTTATTATGAAGAAATTAGATGATATCATTTAAATTAAAATTTTAGTTTCGAGTAATAATTTAGGAATTTACTGTAACAAAATTGATAATATAAAAAAATCATATATACTCCTCTGCGAAACTGTACATATTTATATGTATGATGACATTGACATTTGACAACACAACATATGCGGATGGATTTGGAATCACATTTGTATGTATAAAAAGAGAGATAAGACACTGTAAATGCAAAGTTAAAAAAATAATACATGTGTATCATATTCTTCATTTATCTCTGTTTTTAAGTTTATCTGTCATAAATGGCATCCATAGATAAAGGAAAAGGAAAACTAATAGATGATGACCCTTCTTCAAAGAATGTTCGTTTATAATTTGAGTTTTTCATTTTTAGTTTTGTTTACATTTTTTAAATCTAAAAAAAAAAATATTTTTTATTTCTCCGATTTTTTTTTGATTTTTTGAGTAATATATAATTAAATATAGAAAGAAAACATATATATTACTCAAATTCTTATGAAGATATTTTATTTAGGATCAATCACTACACCATGGACAAATTCACTCGGTTGATTTAGGAGATTGAAGATGTTGATCTTGAAAACATTGTTACATGATAACCTATAATAACTCTAATTCTGATTATAGATGCCTTATTATGTTATATCAGCATCAACAACGATGTACAATGATATTTTTTAATGTTTTCGCACAAATTTTGCTATACATTATAGACATTATATATGTATTTTTATGTAAAATAAGAATCTAATTTTTAATTTGTATATTGAATTTATTTTCATAGTATGTAAACTCATTTGTTTTCAAAAAAAAAAGTTGATTGAATGTAATATAAAATTTTAGATAGAAAGAATATTTTTTTAAAACAAAAAATTGCTGTGATTTGCTAAGAGAAAAGAATAAAAAGATACTAATGACTATTTTTTTTATTCGGAGGGTAAAGAGAAAGAAAAATGTTATACATCTCATGATAAGAAAACACAAAGGAAGATGTAAGAATAAATTGTTTTTTCTTTTCTTACTGCATATATCTTTAAATCCTACTACTGTATTGTTTATAAAAATATATGTATGATCCTGATAATTTGGATTGGAGAAAAACTTAAGGAGGAATCGATTAATATAAACTACAGTTTATTTTGTGTTCTTACTTTAATACATGACACTACTTTTATTGGAGAACTATCGATGGTATCGTCTTAAATCCAGGATTACAAGATATTATTCCATATAACTTAAAAAAATTTGTTTAATATAGACAAATTAATTGTAGTCTGGATTCTTAAATCCATAATTTAGGGATCAAAAAAGCACACCCTACAAATGTTTTCTTTCTATATATACTGATTATTTATAAATAGTTTTGAATATATTTTATTTAGGATCAATATCTACAACGTCGACAAATTCACTCTCTTGAAGTCTTGTTTGACAAGATTGAAGATGTTGATCTTGAAAACATTGTTAGGAGACCACCTATCACGGCTCTAATTTTATTTACTAGATGTGTTACTAAGTTATATCTGCATCAGCAAAGCTGTAAACTGATTTTTTGTTAAAAAAAATGTTTATGTACTAATTCGTTCCAAGTTGCATATAGCTTCAGATATGCTTATTTAACCTTTGTAAATGTTTTATCATATGATCGCACAAATGATAGAATGAAGACAATATAATAATGCATGACTTCCTCATAATTGGATTTGAGGATTACCATGGAATACCATACTGGATTATTAAAGTTCATGGGAGAAACTTGGGAGATTGAGGATTTGTCTTTGTGTAACGTAAGACCGTACTTGGCCGGATAAAGAAAGATACAAAACATACGAGTGGTCGACCTATATATATAAACTTGTGATACAAGTAACTTGATTACGAGAAAGCTCTTACTACTTGGCTTGAAACCCATTACCCTATACGTTATAAACTCTTAATGCAAACTTGATTACGATAAAACTCCTAATACTAGACATGTGGAGCGTCACTCATGGCTCTGTTTGTCTCACTGATTGGTGGTGCTCCATCTAAGGGTCACATATATTGAAAAAGCAATCCAATTTCTCCCACTCAATCCCAAAACCACAACGATTCCAACAACAAGATCCATAAGCATCACATCATTTTCTCTGGTCGTTTTTATTTGGCAAGGGTATGAAATTATGAATATACATACTTCTGTATCTGCCAAGAATAGAAGATATGCACCGGTGCAAATGAAGAGGAAGAATCAGCAACTATGCAACTAGTATTTCCATGCATTCACCTAACTAAACACTTAAATGTCATGCAAGAACAAGTTTACTTTGATTGATCCCACAGCTAGTCTTGATGCAACTAGTATTCCCATTCATCTTTCTCTGACTCGGTGTCAGACTCAAATTCACCGCCATCTCGAGTGAAAACAAAAGGGGTTCCTGGCACGGGATCCTCTCCAGGACCAGCTCGACGGAAGACAACTGGTGGTTTATCTGTATTGCCAAGAAACAACCAAAAATATCAGCATAGAGGGCATTGGAGCATAACTTCTCCTCTCTAGTTCACTCTTGAAATAAATTTCTCATTGTAAACAAAGATACAAGACCAGCGCAAATGAAGAGGAAGAAGCACTACCTATGTCATGATGAATGGGAAGTGGAGTTTTCACGCGAACAGGAGCGGCCATCATCTCTGTGTATCACATAAATACACAACAAGAAGCAGAAAATATCCAATAGAAGCAGCAAAATATCCAATAGAAGCAGTAAAATTCTACCTAAGAACTAATTAGCATTTGTAGATAACCTAAGTAAGAAAGATAATCACACTCTGTTATTGCCTAGTTTCATCAGTTATTTGAGCCACGAGATGTAGTCTGTATACGAGCGGGATTTTTTCGTGACAGCTAAGCTCGGATAATTCAAGCATACAAAGGTCGGAAAGAAACTGAGAATGAAGTCACCTTCGTCTGTCGGTTTGAGCCTGAAAATGGGAAACTGATACGAATGTTGACGTCTTAGTACTTTAGCTTGATAGAGTTTCGACTCAGGACAAGGGGAGGACATGTCTCTAACCCAGAATGTGATCCAGTGTGCCATCATACCAGTATACCGGTAATTTGCCGAGACGTGCTCAACGAGCACAATGTTTGTTCCCTGAACAATAATAAGGAGAATATAATCAAGACGTTGCCAAAGTTATAGACTCATTAAAAGACCTTAGAATCAACACGAAAGCACTGACATTCTCTTGGTTGTGTTTGGAAATGGCAAGTTGGGTCAGCTCTTTAATCCCTTCCTCATTGCTCTTATTCAGAAACATTGACGGTGCTCCATCGTGAGGGTCACAAAGATTGAAAAAGTAATCAAACTTGTCCCACTCAATCCTGAAACCCTAAACCAACAACAATTCCAACAACAACAAAACCTCATGATGTTATTATTGATTCAGGTAATGAAGATTCCTGCAGGTCTTCATATTTTTGTTTTCAATCA